>NC_091392.1:93235570-93554070 GCF_032191515.1 Phaenicophaeus curvirostris
CAACCTCCTCTCTATGAGGAGGCTACAGAAAGGACAGCCAGGCTTAGTACTGAGGTTCACAGGATAAGAATAAAAGATAGTGGTCTTAAATTGGAGTGGGACAGCAAAGAAAAATACTTTCACTGGGAGGGTAAGGAAATTTCGCTGGGAAGGAGCGGGTTGTCTGGGGAGGTTGTGCAGGCTCCATCCTTGGAGGTTTTAAAGATCTGCCTGAATAAAGCCTTGAGCAGCTGATGTCACCCCATGGCTGACCCAGCTTTGAGCAGGGATGTGGACTAGATACCTCCCTGGATCCTGTCCAACCTGAATTACTGTGATGATTCTGTGAAAAAGGTTAATCTCTAGATTATTGTCCTTCCTTTGCTTCCCTTCTTTCTTTGTTGTCTTGATATTGGATATGTGGGAAGAATGCATGAAATGTATTGTAAGAGAAAAAGATCTTTTGAAACCCTGGTTTGGGGAGTTTGTCCAGTAGTAAATTGCGTTTGAAAACTAGGTAATGCTGGTGCAATGTGATATGCTTGTAGGTAGGGGTCTGAATTGTGGCTTTTTGTTCCTACTAGCAGCCTGTTAGCAATATGCAATCCCAGCACAATTCAGTGATTTCCTTGCATATTTGGGAAGTGTATTCTGTTCCCCTTTGCCTTTTCTCTCCTCCCATACTTAACAAAGGCCTATGTCACAGCATACATTTCTTATTGACACAAAATAGCAGGAATCTAATAGTGTGTACTTGGTATTCTGTGTATCAAAAGTATTGGACACCAGACACACTGGTGCCAAACTAACTTACAAAATCATTTATCAGATCACTTCAGGGGCTTCCCTGCATTTTCTTTACTGCTCTTTGAAGAGTGATGTAATAGGCTCTGACTGACTTCTTGACAGCAGGGAATATACAATACAACATTTGGCTTTTGAAATCAAACCTCCAAGGTATGCTCTATGCAGAGAGCTGTAATGTGACTCTTGAATCCTCAATATATACAAGTCCACTTTCATAAAAAAGCAGTTTAGTAAAAATGTCAATGCAAGGCACTAGAACTTGAAGTTCAGCATTTCCCTCCCCCTCTTTTATAAAGAACCATTTCTCAGCAGTGTGCTTTTTGGAAAAGGAATGACTTAGGTTAGGTCACTTCAATCTTTTAAAGCAGGCAAGGTGGAGAATTCTTACATACTGTATATACTTATATACTGTGTAAGACAGTTGTGTTTAGTCAGGAGAATGCTCTGAAATGATGATCTTGTTTCCATGTGGCCATTTTACATATGAATGTATAATCATAAAGTTGTCCTCACAGCCAGCCATGACTTCTTTGTATTCTCCTCCAACAACACTGTATGCAAGCATCAGTATAAGGAAAACTGTATATGCTTTTTGATGTGTTTTGTTTGCAGGAGTCTTCAAAAACTATTTTCACTAACAAATAGATTATCTGAATAGTTCCATTGAAATAAACTATTATGCTAGGAGGTATCATGTGCTTTGTCCTGTTAAGGGGGAAAAAAAAAAAAAAATAGTACATTGAATTACCTGTTTCCGTGGTGCCTTTCTTTTTTTCTGAAGGTTTCTGACCAGAGACACTTGTTCTTGGAGTTTTCTTCTTTGGGAAAAAATAATTTAGAAGGTAGAGTTTGAAAGTCTCTATCCTAGAAAGCTTGATGGGTCTTATTTGCAAATTTGTAATTTTTTATTGTTGGATTCACACTCCTGGAATGCTTCTTATTTTAGGATCATCCTGAGAAGATGTTGGCAATTGCAATAGAAAAAAAAAAACATTGATTAAAGCAGTAGTACTAAATGTTCTCTAAATGTGCCAGTAATTTTTACATTATTGTTCAGGGGTATTACTTAGAAGAAGTAGTTGTATATTTTGGTTGCTATATCCGACTGTCATTTGGCTTCAATGTCAAAATAAGGTACTAAGTGTTGCATTTCATTGCTAAACATCTGCCAAAGCTGATGATTTGGAATAACTGGAGCAAGATTTCCCAAGGACTTGGCTTTAAGTTGAGGAACTAATTTAGCACCATAAGTGGATTTATTGCCACATGGACATGGATAGTCCAGAGAGTCTTATACCAGCCTCTCTTTCAGAGAGCTGTAGTTTTATCATAAGTATGTAAGTCTATGTTCTCAAATTATTGGGACTGAATTTAGGAATTATGTCATCTGGACAGGCTAACTAAAAATTCTGGGTTGTAACTTTGTTCCTCCTTTTTGAAGTGAAGTTTCACACCCTGTAGGATAACTATTATGCTTGCAGTTAGAAAGCAATGAATGGATTACTCCATTTGAAAGAGTGTGAAGTTAAAGGACCTGATAACTGCTGGAACTAATGTAGCGAGGCCAGGTCCCATTATCTTCATCTTATGAATTTCAGTCCGTTAAGTAACATCCTTAACACTTAGCTTTTGGTAATTACAAACACAGAGAGTCACCATTTGAATTGCTTTTCCAGCTGCTTTGGAAATGGGAAGAGTTTGGGCTACCCAGGCTGCCAAGAGATGCTGCCTCTCTGTGGTGCAGAGCCTGGCACTTCTAAGGTCCCTTAGATGAACTTTACTTTCCTGCTTCTTGATTCCACCGATGTCAGGCCAGTGACCTGAGGTGTTTGCAGAAATATTTTTGTGTCTGTCATGCTGGTGACCCTCTGCATAAGTACCCTGAACTGTGGCCTGATATTACTTTTAATATTCCATTTTTGGTTGCAAATTCATTACTCTGCTGGATATGAAGTCCAGACTCTCTAAGCTCGAAACTCTGTTAAATAGTTTAATTTTCTCTTTTATTTTCTTCAGCTTCTGTGCCTGACAAATAGAAATGGCAATACTGCTCTTTCTAGGTAACTTAAATAGATGTAGCAAAAATGCCTGTAAACCGGTTCATTCAAAATATCTTTGTTATTAAAAAAAAAAAATGGCATGAAACAGATATCAAACACATGGGGGGCCTTATGTGTGCAAGTTTTTATATTGACTTCAGCATTTTTACAGTACACTAGAACACATTTTGCAATTAATTTCAAATGGAAAAAGGATGAAAAGGTGTTTTTTTTCTCCTTTGTCAGCTAATTTGTTTTCTCCAGCATCATTGAAACCAGTTCAGCTCATGTGTCATGTTGTCTGCTGGATTTATAAAGCAGGATGTAATTAATTAAGATGAATATCTGCAGAGCTAGTTTCTAGATCAGGTGAAACCTTTGGCCTTGTCCTCCGCTTTGAATGTGTGTTTGCGCTTTTGGTGCGTGGAACAGCCACATCTACAGAGAACTTAGTGGCTTTCATTTTGTTCAGAGCGTCTAATTTGTTACTTGGAGAAGTCA
Source organism: Phaenicophaeus curvirostris (assembly GCF_032191515.1). NCBI lineage: Eukaryota > Metazoa > Chordata > Aves > Cuculiformes > Cuculidae > Phaenicophaeus > Phaenicophaeus curvirostris. The sequence continues at coordinate 93,238,897 of NC_091392.1, forward strand.
AAGGGCAAGAGGAAGAGGGAATGTGACCGGATGAGCTATCTGGTTCTACTTGCCTTTCCCACTGTAAACTTTATGGTAAGTAAGTATGGCCTGCCACTCATCTACAGAAAAGGGAAGAGGGAGCGGGTATAATATAAAGAGTTGGAAAGCAAGACTGGGAACCAAGGATGCCTCACTAGAGCTCTTGATGCTTCCATGACCTAATGCTTTTCATCTGTCTCCTCCCAGACAGGGCTAGGAGGGCAAGTGCTCCCTGACAGAAACAGAGCCAGGATTAGTTATGCTTTTGAAGTTCAGCAGGAGAACCTTAGGGCTTTTGGACAGCTGTCTTTGAAAGAATTGATCACTCAGGTAGTTCCATTGCATGAGAAAATTAATTCTGACCAGAACACATATTAGTGAGCCAGTAAGTATGCAGTGTTTTTTCTTAATTGGCTTTTTGGCATCTCTAAGGGAGCAACCGATGCACTGAAAGTTGCCCCATTAAGTTAGATGTCTTTTAGTCCGCGGTTCTTATGGTAACAGAATACGCTGTGTCCCAAGTCTCCATGGAGTACTGACTTTTCTTTCTTCTGACTTCCTTAAGCATGTACCATGGTATTGGAATTGAAGGGCAGGGGAGTGGCCGTTGGCCTCTGGCGTGTTTGCTCTCATTTCATGTTCAAGAGCTTGTATCTTCATTTTTAAATAAAATGTTTCCTATTAACGACCATAAAGAGTTGACTGCAAAACTGTTATCTACCCAATAAAAAATAAAAGCCTGTGCAAACACATTTTGTCAGTCTGTCAGCCTTTGTGATTATCTCCTGTCATACACTCAAGAGGTTTGTCCAAAACAGAAGAAAAAGCCAGCTGCTCTCTGTTCATCTAACCTTTCTGAGAGAAACAACTTTTATGTTGCATCTCAACTACCAAATGTGCAGTCTGAATGTGCTGGTGGAAGACCTCCAGAGTAAAGTCATAACCCTAAAAATTAACAGTCTTTTGTCACGTATCTTATGGAGACAGTTTTCATACTGCAGAAGGGATGTAAAATACAACAGTCATAACATGGATTTGTTTGCTCTTGGCTGACACACAGTTCTCACAAAGCTACTGAAAAGGTATAGGGCAGAAGGAAATAAAACTCTGAAGAGAGTACATGTCCAGCAAACCTAATATATTACGTTGATATAGTCTGCACCAACTGTACTTTTTTCCAACCTTGATTTTTGGATGGCAGCACAGCTTATGGTTAAATACCCTCACTCAGTTGTTACTTCTTTTGCTGGAGGAAGAAAGCGCAGACATAGGTCAGGGCATATAAAATCCATCTTCATCCCATGAACATTATTCTCTACAATCAGGTTAAACAGAGTTAAAAACACATGTTACCACATAAGTTATCAATATTTATATGGGAGTGAGGAAAGAATAATTTCTGTATGTTGTTTTTGTGATCTCCACAAAGAAAAACAACGGCATCATTTATCCTGCCCTGTGAAGGGCCACATATTGATTAAGTTACTGATATCAGTAGCAAAAATCAGTCAGTCTGTGCAGATATATGAGAAAATTAAATTCCTGTAAGCATCCCCCAGATCAGTAGATATCAGCTAATCTCTGTATTCAGTACAGTGGATAAATAGCTATGCAAATATCTAATCTTGATATTCCGGCTTGTAAATGATACAGATACCAAAGAGGAAAGGATGCTCGTTCAAGTAATGCTGATTCATTAGCGAAACAAATTTGTGCTTACTAGTTTTGTTAGCCCAGTGTGCAAAAAAAATGATCTGTTACAATTAGACATCAGTCTGAATAAGATGATAGCATGTTTAAACATTGAAACCAGAAGATTCTTGGCTGTGCCTTGAAGAGCTAAGGGAACACGCTCTACCGCTCTGGGAGCTATAATCAGTTAGGATGATCTTTTCTTGAAGAAATGCTAGGAAATTTGAAAAATCATATGTATTAGAAAGTAAGATCAGGAAGAAATCGCAAAGAGCTAACAGCTCTGTGAAAGGTAAGGATTAGCAGCTTACAGTGGTTTAAAGAGAGTGTGTGGAGGATGACCATGTTGCTTGGGATCATAAGTAGAAACAGATAAATATTAAACTGTCTTGTTAAAATTGCTAGTCTCACTAAAATATTCCAAGATAAACTAGGAATATTTGTCAAAAAAAAGTGAGGAATATTTGGGATTCTTCTTTTGAAAGAGAAAGTATCTCTGTCCTTTTGGTGAGTTATAAACAAAAAGGTAATATCTGTTTTCCTGTGTTGAAAAGCAGTGAATAGGAGAAAGGACTAGTTTCATTAATCCTATCTTTCTCACAAGAAGTGACTTTGCTTTGAGAAGTTAGCTGTTCACCAGTTCTTAATTTTTGCAGTCTTAAAACTATGAACGGATTTTCTCATTTACTTTACTTAGTGTCACAGTCAAATTTGCAGTGTCACAAAAGTTCACTACGAAATTTATTCGGTATTTGCTAACAGCGAATTTGTGTTATTAATTTAAGTTATTAAATGAATTTGAAGAAGTGATATAAACCACTGTAGTTTTTTTGTTATCCTGGTGACTTAGGGTAAGGAAATGGCCTCATGTTGTGGCAGGGGAGGTTTAGATTGGAGATAAGGAAAAAATTGTTTACTGAAAGAGTGGTCTTAGCGTTGAACAGTCTGCCGAGGGAAGTGGTGGAGTCTCCTTCCCCGAGGTTGTTCAAAAAACATGTAGACATGGCTCTTCGGAACGTAGTTCGGTATACACAGTGGTGTTGGGCTGGTGGTTGGACCGGATGATCTCGAAGGTCTTTTCCAGCCTTAATGATTCTAATATCTTTCAAAAACTATGTAGATTTTAACTGAGATTTCTAGAGAACCTTTATATTTAGACTGATATATATGGGAGTCTAAGTGACAAGGTTTCATGCATCAGTGTCATTGTTACATCTTCTAAACACTTTGAATGTTTTAATACTGCAGACTAGATAAATGCCTGTGTAGTGTTCTCTTCTGTATTCAAAGTCTGTGAAATATCTGCTGGTCTTTGGGGAAAGAAATCCATCACTTATGTTATCAGTAAAGAGTAATAGTCTCAAGGCTGATCTATTATATGATTTTGCAAATGTGAATTTTTTCTCTAGCTGTAGAACGTTAAAGATATTGGTAGCATTTGCAGTAAGTTAATGTCAGCATTTTTACTGGAAACCTTTACCTTTTGTCTGCAAAAATTGTAGAATATTGAAACTGCATATTCAGCATTTCAGGTTGCATAAAAGTGACTGCAAAATCCAGTGTGAGTATTTGTACCAGAGTGATAGAAAAGAGGATGCTATTTTACAGGCATGTGAACCAAAATGTGGTAAATACGTGAACAGTCTTTCAGGATCCATTATACTGTGTTGTCATTTGTGTATAGTTATCTCCTCAGATACTCAAAGTCACTTGATCGCACAGCTAAGGGAGAAGGTCTGCTGTACAAGTAGACTTGGAGCAGTGGTGACTGTGGATTCACTGGGTAGCCCTGCTCTCTAGGGAAGACTTTTGGTGTCTTTGGGTGTGTAAAGGGTACCATTTGAAGCAGCACATAGAACAGTTGCAGACTTATGCATAGTGTGTTTGACTGTCAGCTACTGCTGAGAACTTCCTTATAACTGTCTGTTGTCTCTTTGGGATTTTTGATTTTTTTTTTACAATAGTTTGAGTACAATAGCTACAGGAATTTATCTGACTGCTGGGGGATGTGTATATCTGAGTGAGCTGTCTAAATGTTGTTTGTTCACAGTAAAAAAGGCATAATTCACCTTAAGGAAGACTATGAAGTGAGAACCTCATGAGGTTCAACAAGGCTAAGTGCAAGGTCCTACACTGGGGTCAGGGCAATTTCAGTCCACGATGGGGGCTGATGTGATTGGGAGCTGCCCTACAGAGAAGGGCTTGGGGGTGCTGGTTGATGAGAAGCTCAACATGAGCTGGCAGTGTGCACTCACAGCCCAGAATGCCAACCATATCCTAGGCTTCATCAAAAGAAGTGTGTCCAGCAGGGTGAGGGAGGTGATTGTGCCCCTCTATATTCTTATCTTGTGAGACTTCATCGGGAGTACTGTGTCCAGTTCTGGAATCCTCAGCATTAGAAGGATATGGAGCTGTTGGAATGGATCCAGAGGAGGGCTACAAGGATGGCCAGAGGGCTGGAGCACCTTCCATACGAGGACAGGCTGAGAGAATTGGGCTCGTTCAGCCTGGAGAAGAGAAGGCTCCAAGGAGATCTTATAGGGACCTCCCTGTACCTCAGGGGAGCCTACAGGAAAGCTGTAGAGGGACTATTTATAAAAGCTTGTGGTGATAGGACAAGGGGGAACGGGTGAAAACTGAAGAAAGGCAGATTTAAGCTAGATATTAGGAAGAATTTCTTCACCCTGAGAGTGGTGAGGCACTGGCACAGGTTGCCAAGGGAAGCTGTGGATGCCCCATGCCTGGAGGTGTTCAAGGCCAGGTTGGATGGGCCTTAGGCAGCCTGGTCTGGTGGGGGGTGCCCCTGCCCATGGCAGGGGGGTTGGAAGTAGATGATCTTTAAAATCCCTTCCAACCCTAACTATTCTGTGATTCTATGATTCTATTCATTAATTAGTTCTCTAGAAGTGCATTTTTCTATCACCTGAGCATGAAGGTGATGCTAGAGTGGTATAAAAGCCCATATTGAAGGTAATTATTACTGCTCTATTAATTTTTTTAGAGTAAGAAATCGGCTGTAGTAGGTTCTTTTGGGAGTTAAGAGAACACAGTGCAGTAAATATCCTGAGTTTACAAGTTTGACTATCTGTGCTTTAATAACAAATTAGTTGGTAAGGTTTACATCAGCATACAAAAGAAATTATGAAATGCATACTTAGCCCTGATAATATTTACCTATTGAATTGAGAAAAGTTTGTGCATAGCTTAAAGCACTTGTTGAGGAGTTGAAATGCTAATTTTACAGCTTTAATATATAAAAAGCAAGAACAGTAGTATGTTCAGTTGCATTTTCTTTGTATGCTTCAGATACTGGTAGAAACAACTTATTTGTGCAGCTCAAGAAGGACTGTTCAGGAATCAGAATTAATTTGTATGCTGAGTGGGGAAAAAAAAAAAAAAAAAAAGAGGGTATGGACACTGCTAAATCACACAGCAAACATTCACAGAACATACCCTACTAAACCACGGTTTCAACCGATATACCAGAATGCTGGTCTCAACAATTTTCGATAAAAACTTAAGACAGAATTTTGTAGTGTCTTGTAGTAACCAAAAGTCTCTTTACAGATTAGTAAGCTTAAGGTCATTGAAATATTTAGTGATATAGTACAGTCAGAAGAAATTAGCATTCTTAAGTTTTTTCAAGTGTTCTTTGATGTTTTATTTTGTAGCATAAAAGAATTTTTCATGGGACCTGTTAATTTTGCCAATGTTTGATACTGAATCACATTCAACTCAATTAAAAATTCTTCAGATACATCTTTTTGTCATATAACCTGTTGTTATTCAGTTGCCTCCACTTCCTTATCTTTTTTACTGATATTTTTCTTGCCAATGTTCATGTCTGATTATTTCAGGTGTATTTATGAGAGGCATCTTGAGTAACAAGAACAGTAAATTTCAGATTCCCGCTAGAGTGACAATACTTAAATAGTAAATCAACATTTTTTCCCCCTCATAATTATTCCGGAGATATGTTTCATCTGATTTGCTGCAGCTCATGTTACGAGAAATGTTACTTCTTAGCGTAATAGATGCTACAGCTAGTGATAGGTTATGATACCTATCAAGTGAGGCATTTCTTCAATAGATTGTGCCCTGTCTGCATGTGTGCAGGATGACTATTTATTTCATGATCAAGTGTTAACTATTTTAATTCATCTTTTAGCTGTAAAGTCTATTTCTCTTGCTTTCCAGCATCAACTTCAGAATAGTCAATCACAACCTCAACAAATGAAGTGCCCTCCCACCTGTTGCTCATGTGTTTTGAAGACTGGCCATCTAGTCATGTCTTACACTGCTAGAATGGTTCTCCCTAACAAGTAGATAGTGATGCTGGTTTCCCACTAAGAGACTTTGATAAAATCCATACAGATGGCTACTAAAAGTGCAAATAGCACCTATTTTTGCAATCAGATGGAGTTCAGGGGAAAAAAAGATGTTCTTTCATAACTTGAAGTCCTATTTTTTTCTTTTCTCTTCTTTTTTTTCCATTTTTTTTCCCTTAAAATACTCCTTTTAATAAAACTGACATTCAGAAGGTCTTTCTTCCCTGTGGTCTTAATCTGACATTGAGTTACTTAATGGAACCACCCTTGGAGCCTTCCAGTCTTGATTGGTTGTAATTCTTCTCTTTCCAAGTGCTTCTCCTGTATCTATTTATTCTGCTCAGAGAGTTAGCGTTTCAAATCTTTCCTTACTCTTCAGGAGACAAATTTTCCTACTTCCACCAACTGTTCTTTTTCTAGTGTCCCAGAATTCAACTGAAAATTTAATTTGTCCTTCAGTTAATCAAGGCTCTGTTCTCATCAATATCCGGCGCATCGTAGCTATTAGGAGATTGTTATAACAGAGTAAGCTTAACTGTAGATTAAGGCCCTAAAATGTTTGTTCTGGTCCTGGAGGGGAGAACCTTACAAGTTTAAAAGAACAGCCTGTCCTCTTCAGTTAATGGCCAGCTACTCCTTGAACAGACTTTGAGATTGACAAAGCCTTAATTAAATTGCTTAAATTCTCAGGTGTGGATCTGATTTAACACTCATTGAAGTTGATTGATATCAGCAAGCTTTAGACAGACACAAGTCTAACAAAAAAGAGGTATTCAAGTACCATCTCCACTGTTACACAATAATTATCAAACAGTTCAGCTGCTTATTTCTTTCTCCAACTGCAAAACAATGTGGATGGTGGCTTGGGTTTTGCACAAAATGGCAACTGGCATGCAGGGTCTCTGGGATGCTTTGCTCAAATCTGTGGAGCTGCATCTCTTAGTGGCTTTATCCACACTTTATAATAAAACTCTACAGCAGGAGGACATAGGGTGGATTTGCAGCAACTTTTTAAACCTCCTTTAACTTTCTGGTTTGAAATTACATTAGAACTTTTTGTCCCTTTTGTGACAAGACTTAATAAATGAAAATCAATTGAAATGAAAGGCCTCTTATAAAGTCAACACCCACCTCGTATTTGAGTATTCTTCTTACACTTATTACCTATAGGTAAGGAGAATTAGAGAAAACCACAGTATTTTGCTGTAAATATTTAAGAATTGGCTTGATAGAATCATAGAATCACTAGGTTGGAAAAGCCCTATGAGATCATCAAGCCCTTGTAACTTGTAACATCTTGTAACTAACTCCAGGGATGGTGACTCAAGCACCTCCTTGGCAGCCTGTTCCAGTGCTTGATAATCTGTTGGTGAAGAAATTTTTCCTGTGTCCAGTCTGAACCTCCCCTGGAGCAGCTTGAAGCCATTCCCTCTCCTCCTGTCACCTCTCACTTGGGTGAGGATTCCAACACCCATCTCTCTATAACTTTCTTTCAAGTAGTTGTAGACAATGATAAGGTCTCCCCTCAACCTCCTCTTCTCCAGGTGAAACAACTCCAGTTCCCTCAGCCACTCTTCATAAGACCTGTTCACCAGTGCCTTCACCAGCTTTGTTGCCCTTCTCTGGTTATGCTCCAGGTACTCATTGTCTTTCTTGTAGCAAGGGGCCCAAAACTGAACACAGTATACAAGATGTGGCCTCACCAGTGCTGAGTACAAGGGCAGAATCACTTCCCTGGTCCAGCTGCCCACGCCGTTTCTGATATAACCCAAGATGCTATTAGCCTTCTTGGCCACCTGGGCACACTGCTGGCTCATGTTCAGTCGGCTGTCAACCAACACCCCCAGGTCCTTCTCCTCCAGGCACCTTTCCAGCCACTCTTCCCCAAGCCTGTAGTGCTTCATGGGGTTGTTGTGTCCCAAATGCAGGGCTCTGCTCTTGGCCTTGTTAAGCCTCATCCCGTTGCCCTCAGCCCACTGATCCAGCCTGTTCAGATCCCTTTGGAGAGCCTCCCAACCCTCCAACAGAATAGGGCCATGAATAACCTGATCTGTACCCTTTTTTCAATAGAAGTTTGGGCTAAATAATCTCCAGAGCCTCCTTAAGCCCAAACTTCTCTAAGAGCCTGTGACTCTGCAGTACCTTCAGGTGCACAGTGGGTACATGTGCACGTCAATCTGGTTGATCCTAGAGATGTATTTTTAACTTTATGCTCATGCTTCTTTGTAGTCCCACCTCTTGCAAAAAACTTCAATATAAACTGGAGTTACAGGGTGTGCAGACCAGAAGAACCGGGAGTGCTGCTTCTTCACTTGGCAAGAGCAAGCTTTTCGGAGCATGTTACTGTTAGCATTTTAGGCCTGCAAGCAGCAAGTGGAAAACCATAGGAGTGCTGGAAATATTAATGGAGCTCCTGGCAGACATGACAACAAATACAGTTAAGTGAGGGTAATGAAATAATTTATTACTTTGTTCCTTTTAAAATTTGTGTGATGGGCCTTAGACTGTAAGACTATTTAATATGACATGGAGGACTTCAAACATGTTTAACAGAAAAAAAAAATATATATATTTATACAGCTAACCTTCACAGCATTCCATTTTTAGAGTGCAGTGAGATTACATGAAGAGACTGATGTTAGTGAGGAAGTACATGAGTTGGGTCTACAATGATTTCCCAGTGAGTTTTCTTGTCCCTGTAATGTCCTGTTGCACATTCCTTCCTGACAAGAGATGACTCCAGTTCAGGTTAGAGTTTATCTGGGGAAATGCAGACCAAATTATATCCTGGACTACTATTTTATGTACACAATGAGGGAGCACTTGGTGTTCTACAGTGAGGCAAAAGTAGGGATTGTAGCTGTCAACAGGTTATCTTGTGAATCCTGTGGTGAATGGGGATTGCCAGATGATACTTTTCAAAGGCTGAGAAAGTGGTCTTAATTTACAGCACATGTGGCTCTTTGCAATACACTGAAAGGCCTCTACTTTTCAGCTGGATCCATGTGGCTTCTTTTTTAAGATGAAGGGCGTAAATCTCAGGAGCCAGCTGAAGAAATACATAGCTAAGGTTAAACTATGTGCTAAGTATTCTATTAGAAATCCTTTGTTCAAAAGTTTTGATTCTGTAATATCTAAATGTGTAGAAGGGTCTTGTTTTCTGTCCTTCTAGGAACCTGAGATAGCTTCTGATAGTAAAAAAAAAAATTAAAAAAATTGTTTGTTTATATTCATAGTTTGCAACTTTGAATGTGCTGAGTTGGAATAGATTTGTTTGTTTGTTCTATCTCTAAATATACTAATCACGATTTTAATAAAATTGATAGGGGATTCTGCGGGTTTGCACTAGATTATAAAATTTCTCTTCCCCATGGCAACTGAATTTTGAGAGGTATTAAGTTGTGTAGAGACATAATAATCATAAGTAGCTATGCAACTGGCTGTGCTTTCCCTTGTGATGCTGAGCTGGATATCTTCTCAGAGCGTGACTGAGGGCTGACTTCAGAAAATCAGATTTCTCCATTATATCTCATTTTGATCAATCAAAAAGCAATATTGACTCTCTAAATTTATGTTAATGGATATGCTGTCATGCTTGTACGGAGATGTATCTCTGATGGAACTTTGTTTTTCAGCAGTCCTTGGTGGTAGCATCCCTGGGGGTTTGCTAACAGGAAACTTTACAGGACAGCGTCATTTGTGGAAGCCAGACTTAAAGAAGCATGATATAGCTATTGCTCTGAGTGTCTGTTTTGTGTGCTTGGACTCGTCCAGAGCTGGAGTCTGCACCATCACAGAGCTCATGGCTGCAAACCCTGAACGTAACAGGGTTTTAAGATCTTTTGGATCTGTGAAATCTGTTTTCCTTGGGCAGAAAGCTGTCTTTGCCTTTTAACCCATCCTGTCTCCTCAAGATGCTTTTTCACTGCTTAAACAAACTAGGGTAGCATCAAAATGGTGCAGTTAATTGAATTCCTGGGCTGATCTTGTTGGAGATGGTGATTTCAGTCTCTGTGCCATTGTACTAGATGGGTCTGACCCTTTGCAGAATTTCATGCCTTGACTTGAGGGAGATGATCTGAAAGAGAGAGGTTTCCATCTTCCTATCTGCAGGGGATACTGTTTGTGAGAAGCAGGTGTGACCTATTCTGCAATTGTGTGCATGCCATGTAAGGTCTCCTTGCAAACCTGAGAGCCCAGGAGCAGTGGCAGTCTTTTCCCTCTGCTATTTGCTTACTTTGCAAGTTGTAGCAGCCTGTCTTCCAGAGATATGTAGTGCCTGGTATGGTGAAGGCTGAGCCTTCGTATTACTTCATGCCACTACAGTAGAAGTCCTAACAATGCCAATATTTGAAATGCAGAGAGAAATTGTAGTATCTTTTATCTGAGCAATATGAAAGATTGCAAATCTGTAATAACAGATAAAAAATATGCTGACATCTCTCTAAAATCAAGTAATTATATGTGTTTTAATGCTTACTATGCTGACTGCTTTTTGCTGTCACGTAATTTTTGAACAAATATAAAAGCAACTGAAGAGGAGCAATTCCAGTATTTGCACACAATGATTTTATGTATAAGTGGAATGGCGATAAGTTGGTAGAAGAACTGATCAATGTGCTATAATGGAAAAGTTATTAAATCTTGCTTTCTGTAGTTTTGTGACAGGCAGCCCAGTAAAATTAAATTGTGTTTAGAACATGAGGTTAATACCTAGGAGACCTGGAATTGCATTTGTAATATAATGTACTATGGGTTTAATTTTCTAAGTAGCCGTGCCTCAAAGTGACACAATCAGCAGTTTAAAGCTGCTTCTTCTTGCCTCATGTTTCATGAAGAAAGAGCTGAAAGCAGAACCTGTTTTGTTTTTCCAAAACAGAAAATGACTTTTTGTTTTCACAGTTGGATGCCAAATCATAACAATTGTTTTTTGCTGACTGCGATTAAAGCTAGAAGTTAGAATCTCAGAAGCATTTTATAAATTTGTATTTCAATATATAATACATATAAAATAACTTAAAGAATCACTTGAAAAATATTATTGTGTTTGTTCAGTTTATCTATTCCCCAGATATATAATGCTGACATGTCTTAAAATTCCAGAAATTTCTTGCAGAGTTGTAACTATCAATCCAATTTCAGATTGTTCGGTGGAATTTGGTGACTTTTTATACTAACTGTGCATTGGGAGGAGGCTATTTTGCAGTGCCTACTATAAGCTGGATTAAATAGCGTAATTTGTGGTTGTGTCAGTCAGCTACTCCTATAGTATGTTTTCCTGCAGTGGAACACAGATCAGCTAAAGGAGTCCATTGGTCTAATCTAGTAACAAAGGGTTGGGTAAAACTTCATGAGACTTGGTGGACCTCGGCTTGTGACATTGCTTCTTGTTGTTGCCATCTTAAACCTCAATGTGTTGGCCCATTTTAGCAAAAGTCAACAAAATCGTTTGTCTCTTTTAGCTTGTTGTGAAACCATTCGTTAATCTGAAAGGGGTTGAACAGAGAGTCATCTTGAGTTTCTCTGAAGAGTGGAGGAGGAGAAATCTCTGGGTGAAAGGTGCATTTATTTATCAAGGTTGAGGTTGCATGCATATCAATAATCAAGTATTAGATAATTTACTGTACTAAGAGAAAAAAAGATTTTTTAAAATAATAGAATGTATTCTTATTTTAAAAAAATTAAGAAAAAAGATTTGAAAGCATCTTGCCCCAAGTGCAGCATGCACAATGACTTATATTTTGATGGTAGAACAAGAATATGAGTGTCCTTGTTCCTTGTTCATATCTTAAGCCAAAATACTTTTATTTTGTAATATTCACAGTTTGATTGTGTCTTTCTGTTGATACATCAGTACATTAAGTACATCAATAGCAAAAGAAGACTAGGGAAGATATGGGCCCGCTGCTGAATTAGGTGGGTGTCCTCATGACAGAGAATGCTCTTTACTGCTAAGACCAGCCCTAAGAAATTCCAGACCCTGGAGGAAAGAGAGAAAGTCTGGAGAAAATTAAAAGCGTGCTTTGATCAAGGAAGGTCTGATTAGAGATTATTTAGGCAAACTGGACACCCACAAATCCATGGGCCCTGATGGGATGCACCCACGAGTACTGAGAGAGCTGGCAAATGTTACTGATAAACTGTTCTTCATGATCTTTGAAAGATCTTGGAGAACAGGAGAGGTGCCCGAGGACTGAAGAAAAACTAATATCCATGCAGTCTTCAAAAAGGTTAGGAAGGAAGACCCGGGAAACTACAGCTTCACCTCCAGGAAAGGTGATAGAGCAGCTCAATCTAGATGTTGTCTCCAGGTATCTGGAGAAAAAGAATGTTATCAGGACTGGTCAGCATGGATTCACCAAGAGTAAATCATACTTGACCAATCTAATAGCTTTCTGTGGTGGCATAACTGGCTGGGTAGGTGAAGGGAAAGCAGTGGATGTTGTCTACCTCAACTTCAACAAGACTTTGGACACTGTCTCCCTCACATCCTCATAGGTAAGCTTAGGTAGTGTGGGTTAGATGAGTGGACAGTGAGGTGGACTGAGAACTCACTGAATGGCAGAACACAGAGAGTTGAGATCAGTGGTGTAAAGTCAGATGGAAGCCTGTAGCCACAGGGGTCAGTACTGGGCCAAGTTCAACATATTCATCGATCACTTGGTTGAGGGGACAGTGTACGCTCAGCAAGTTTGCTGATAGCACAGATCTGGGAGGAGCAGCTGATACACCAGAAGGCTGTGCTACTGTTCAGCGAGATCTGGACAGGCTGGAGAGTTGGGAAGGGAGAAGCCTAATCAAGTTTAATGAAGGCAAGTATAGAGTCCTGCACCTAGGGAGGAATAAACCCCTGCACCAGTACAGATTAGGGGTTTGACCTACTGGAAAACAGCCCTGTGGAGAAGGACCTGAGCATCCTGGTGGACAAAAAGTTGACCATGAGCCAGTATTGTGCCCTCATGGCCAAGAAGGCCAATAGTATCCTGGGCTGCATTACGGAGAGTGTGGCTAGCAGGTCGAGACAAGTTATCCTCCCCTGCTACTTTGCCCTAGTGAGACCCCATCTGGAGTATTGTGTCCAGTTTTGAGTTCCACAGCTCAAGGAAGACAAGGAGCTACTGGAAAGTCTGGCGAAGGACCATGAAGATTATTAGGGGACTGGTGCTTCTCTCATATGAGGAAAGGTTGAGAGACCTGGGTATTTTTAGCCTGGAGAAGAGAAGACTGAGAGGGGACATTATCAATGCTTATAAATATCTAAAGGATGGGGGTCAAGAGAATGGGCACAGACTTTTTCAGTGGTGCCCAGTGGCAGGACAAGGGGCAATGGTCACAAAGTGCAGCACAGGAAGTTCCACCTAAACATGAGGAAAAATTTCTCTACTGTGAGGGTGACAGAACACTGGAATAGGCTGCCCAGAGATGCTGTGGAATATCCCTGTGATGATATTCAGAATCTGCCTGGATACATTCCTGTGCAGGCTGCTCTAGGTGAACAGGCTTTAGCAGGGAGGTGGACTAGATGATCTCCAGAGGTACTTTTCAACCCCAACCATTTTTTGATTCTTTGATACTCTGCTTGTTGCTCTAGATATAGAACATATCATTTTCCTAGCAGTAAATCTTTCCAATTCCAGTATTCAGCTTACATAAAGTCTTCCTCCCTGCTTCTCATGAAAACTGACTTGTACTTAAGAGAATTAATTTAGAAGCAGCATGGAAGATAATGCTGCAGTGGGTTCACTGGCTTGAGCAGGGTGGGAGGCAAGGGTATATGGATTTGAAACATTGGCTTTTAATGTTTTGTTTTGGTGGCCGTAACAAAATTTTCGACTATGATTTAAAAAATGTACATGACCACATTAAAAATGTAGAGTCAGTTACTCTAGTACACATCTGGAATAACTTAAATGTCACTGATTTATGCAGCTACAACTGTGATCAAAACCCAATCCGTAACTATTGCATTTCATCTTCTCTTCATGCATTTGAAGAGGGGGAGCTTGAAGGCTGAAATCTCAAGAAACTGTAATGAGTTCATTAACCTGTTACTTTTTTTTTTCCAATTGTATTTGAATCTTCAGTAGTATGTGAGTGTGAGATAGATGCAATTTTCCTCTGAAATCAGTTCATATTTGTAGTGTGATTGTACATATATACAAACAGGTTGGTAGCATACATACTACGTTTACCTCCTTTGTCTTTCCATAAACCCTAAACACAAAACCATTATCTATATTATTTTTTTTTCAGTTGAGTAAATACCACAGCTTCTTAATATTTTGATGAGTCCCATCTTCATCTGCTGGTTTGAATATTTCTCCTTCCATGATATCTTAGAAGAATTTGTAGCTGAAAGAGTAATGCATATTTATAATTAGGGTTCTCCAGAACTGCATAAAGTTCTTTGAACATAAGAACTTCACTTGCCAGACTGGTCACCCTGGAACAGCTGAATTGGACCCCTTGTCTTATTTTAAAACGGTGGCAAGAAGGGGAAAAGTCAGAACCTGGTTGCAAATGAGGTTTATCAGCAATAGCAAAAACAAGTTACAGAATGCACAGAAGTGCTGTTATGTTTCTAGTCCTTAAGTACCAGAATATGCCATAATTTAAATTGTCAGGTCTTTGCGACACTTTCTTTTCAGGTTAGTAAGTTTATAAAATTTTGTAAGCAGAGAATGAAGACTATACTGTTCTATAATGGCATATATATTTAAATAATCCAAAATCTAGGAATATAGCCTACATATCCACGAAATTTGAACTTCTTTGCAATTTAACTTTATTTTAACATCAGATATGTGGACTTTAGCTCACACCAGATATAAATTTTCAAATTATCCCTGCAAAAGTATGACAGCTAGAGCTTGAATATCTGAAAAGGATTACACATGCATTTAGTTTTAAAACTGAATCTGTAAATCTTATAAATATTTTTCCTTTTGCAGAAATCAACTATCAAAGATCTAGTATTTGACCTTAAATATTCAGTGTAATCCCTAATAATCTCTACTTCAATTTTCTGTTGTGGGATTTGTGGTTTTGGTTTTGTTTTTCCTGCTAGGAGTAATGAGTACTTTAATATAATTTCACATTTATAAAGCTTCTTCCATGTACAATTTTTTTTAAACCGACAAAACAAGTTATAAGTGAAAATAATTTTACCTGCTTGCTTAGAAGGAACTGTTATCATAGGAGAATATAGATTCTATTTAACATGGCATATCCTCTGTAAAGAATGAAGATATGTTCAGTGAAAGACAAGCCACAAGTTAAGGTGATGAAGCATAATTCTGAGGAAAGCATTATTCAGAAGATTAATGCCTGGCTCCGAGCCTGGTGTGAGGAAAGGGGCTTTGGCTTCTTTGATCATGGGGTGGCTCATGCACCCCGAGACTTTGTTGCTAAGGATGGGACACGTGTGTCTCCTAGGGGGGCCAAAGCCCTTGCTAAAAACCTAGCTAAGGTCATAAATCAAGCTTTAAACTAGATGTGAAGGGGGAGGGGGTTGAGACCAGGCTAGACAGGAGCGAGCCTCGACGTGGGGCACTGGTGATTCTAAGAAGGTATGCTGGAGAGGACCACCTCGGGGTGCTAAGGGAGATACGAGCACTCTGGTGCTAGCTACTCCAGTCACCAGGCAATTGGGAACGAACTCTGTTCCCTCTAAGAGGGCTGAAAGCTCGGCAGCTCAGCTGAAGTGCATTTACACCAATGCAGGCAACATGGGTAAAAAGAAGGAAGAGCTGGAAGCTGTTGTAGGGCAAGGAGCCTATGATGTCGTTGCCATCACGGAAACATGGTGGGATGACTCATACAACTGGAGTGCAGCTGTGGTGGGGTACAAACTCTTCAGGCAGGATAGGAAGGGTAGGAGAGGAGGCAGGGTAGCCCTCTTTGTAAGGGAGGACTTGGACACTGTTGAGATGGATTGTGGCGATGAGGAGATTGAGTGCCTGTGGGTTAAAATCAGAGGAGCCCATAAGAAGGTAGATTTTGTGATGGGAGTCTGTTACAGACCACCCAGCCAAGGAGAAGCAGCTGATGAGCTCTTCTATAAACAGCTGGGGTTAATCTCTAGATCAATGCCTCTTGTTCTTGTGGGAGACTTCAATCTTCCTGATATCTCCTGGAAGTACAATAGAGCAGAAAGGAAGCAGTCTAGGAGGTTCCTGGAGTGTGTGGAAGACAACTTTCTTGCACAGCTGGTGAGTGAACCAACAAGGGAGGGTGCCCTCCTGGACCTGCTGTTTGTGAACAGAGAAGGCCTTGTGGGGGATGTGGCAGTAGGTGGACGCCTAGGACAAAGCGATCATGAGATGATAGGATTTTCTGTTCTAGGTGAAGTGAAGAGGGTGTTTAGCAGGACAGTAGCATTAAATTTCCGGAGGGCAGACTTCGAACTCTTCAGAAGGCTGGTTGGCAAAGTCTCATGGGAGGCAGTCCTTAAGGGCAAGGGAGCCCATGAGGGCTGGGAGCTCTTCAAAAAGGAAATCCTAGCAGCTCAGGAGAAAGCCATCCCCATGTTCCGGAAAAAAAGCCAGCAGGGGAAAAAACCAGCTTGGTTGAACAGAGAGATCTTGAGTGATATCAAGAAGAAGAGAAATGTTTATGGGCTCTGGAAGAGGGGACAGGCCTCTTGGGTGGACTACAGGAGGGAAGTGAGATTGTGTAGAGAAAAAATCAGAAGGACTAAGGCTCAACTAGAAATCAGATTGGCAAAGTCTGTGAAAGATAACAAAAAATCCTTCTATAAATATATAAATAATAAAAGGAGGACTAGGGAGACCATACAGTCCCTATTGGACACAGAAGGAACAACAGTGACGGGGGAGGAGGAGAAGGCTGGGGTACTTAATGTCTTCTTTGCCTCAGTCTTTAATTGTAAATAAAGTCGTTCCATCTGTGTACAAACCCAGGAGCTAGAGGAGCAAAATGGGGCTCCCATGATCCAAGAAGAGGTGGTCAGAGCCTTGCTAGCCCGACTAGACACCCATAAGCCTATGGGGCCGGATGGGATTCACCCAAGGGTGTTGAAGGAGCTGGCGGATGTGCTGGCCAAACCCCTTTCCATCATCTTCCAACAGTCCTGGAAGACTGAGGAAGTTCCACTGGACTGGAGGCTGGCTGATGTTGTGCCCATCTACAAGAAGGGTCGCAGGAAGGATCCAGGAAACTACAGGCCTGTCAGTCTGACCTCAGTGCCAGGGAAAGTCATGGAACAGGGGATCTTGAGTGCTATCATGAAGCACATGCAAGAGAATCGGGTGATCAGGCCCAGTCAACATGGGTTCACGAAAGGCAGGTCTTGCCAGACTAACCTGATCGCCTTCTATGACAAAGTGACTCGGCTGCTGGATGAGGGAAAGGCTGTGGATGTGGTCTTCCTGGACTTCAGTAAAGCCTTTGACACAGTTTCTCACAGCATTCTGCTTGGGAAACTGTCAGCCTCTGGCCTGGACAGGCACACACTCTCCTGGGTGGAAAACTGGTTGGATGGCCGGGCCCAGAGAGTGGTGGGAAATGGTGTGAAATCCAGCTGGAGGCCAGTGACAAGTGGTGTTCCCCAGGGCTCAGTGCTGGGTCCAGCCCTGTTCAATGTCTTTATCAATGACCTGGATGAAGGCATTGAGTGCACCCTTAGCAAGTTTGCAGATGACACTAAGCTGAGTGGAAGTGTTGATCTGCTGGAAGGTTAGGGAGGCTCTGCAAAGGGATCTGAGCAGGCTGGACCACTGGGCAGAGTCCAATGGCATGAGGTTTAACAAGGCCAAGTGCCAGGTCCTGCGCTTGGGGCACAACAACCCTATGCAGCGCTACGGACTAGGAGAGGTCTGTCTAGAAAGATGCCTGGAGGAGAGGGACCTGGGTGTGTTGGTTGACAGCGACTGACCATGAGCCAGCAGTGTGCCCAGGTGGCCAAGAAGGCCAGTGGCATCTTGGCTTGTATCAGAAACAGCGTGACCAGCAGGTCCAGGGAGGTTATTCTCCCTCTGTACTCAGCACTGGTGAGACTGCTCCTCGAATCCTGTGTTCAGTTCTGGGCCCCTCACCACAAGAAGGATGTTGAGGCTCTGGAGCGAGTCCAGAGAGGAGCAACGAAGCTGGTGAAGGGGCTGGAGAACAGGCCTTATGAGGAGCGGCTGAGAGAGCTGGGGTTGTTTAGCCTGGAGAAGAGGAGGCTGAGGGGAGACCTCATTGCTCTCTATAACTACCTGAAAGGAGGTTGTAGAGAGGAGGGTGCTGGCCTCTTCTCCCAAGTGACAGGGGACAGGATGAGAGGGAATGGCCTCAAGCTCCACCAGGGGAGATTTGGCTGGAAATTAGGAAAAAATTTTTTCACAGAAAGAGTCATTGGGCACTGGCAGAGGCTGCCCAGGGAGGTGTTTGAGTCACCTTTGCTGGAGGTGTTTAAGGCACGGGTGGACGAGGTGCTGAGGAGCATGGTTTAGTGTTTGATAGGAATGGTTGGACTCGATGATCCGGTGGGTCTCTTCCTACCTGGTTATTCTATGATTCTATGATTTAAAAAAATAATTATTTACCTAGGAATAAAATAAAAAACTTGCCTAGGAATAAAAAAGCATAGGACTGAAGATACCTGTTTAAATATAGTATTCATTAAAATTAGATCATCAAGTTAAGTAGAAAATTGTGCAAGTGTTACCCTTATCATATTACTCCTTTGAACATGGCAGATTCAAAGGCTGCTTGTTAATATATACTTTACTCCTCTCTAGTGGCTGTATCCAGAACACAAGAGTGGATTTTTTTCTTTGATAAATGAATAGAAGAAAGAAGGAAGAGGCAGGAAAGCAGGTGTGTCAGCACATAGCCAAGTGTCCTGCCAAGGAAATAACAGCTGAGCCTGTGGTTTATCTTATCATTAGTTTTATGCTTTAAATTAATTCACCAACTAATATCTGGTGAAAAGTACAGAGAAAGGTGGTTTTTAATAATTATTGCTAAGCATATGTTTCTTTTATGATAAGTGACCACACATAGCAGTTTTGGCTGTAGTGGAAAATGGGAAAAAGTCTGCCCTCGGTTTGTACCAACAACAACAGCTGGCATAGGTATATGAGCTAGGTATGCCAAAACCAGCTGGAATACCTGTTATTTTAATAAATAAATTTTCTTAAACTTTTGAGGTTTTATTAGTTTGAGGTTTTTTTCTTTTTAGTAGATTATTTCAGAAAGCTTGATGATTTTCAAAAAATAAATACATGAATTAAAAGATGCATTTATCAGCTGTATTACTGTGCAGCTTTCCTTCTGGCAGAGGAGCTTGTACGGGTTGAGGTTTGTAAGCAGTGTAGATATGCATTCTGACTTTTTTTTCTTGTTTGTATGATAAATTTTTGTGTTTAAGATGAGATGATAGAATATCTCATGAGGTGTCTTCAGTGCTAGAAAAACAGTATTTGAACCAGTTTCATTGTCCTGCTGTAGTAGTGTGATTTATAGAAGTGCTCCTAGGATAGATAGTATGTTTTTTTAAAGATTTTTAATCCACTGAGTATTTACTTCCAGTTGAAATCCATTATTATAAAAGATGCAGGTGTGAAGACTGAGTGGACAAAGTGAGGTGCTGACATTGAGAGAGCTTTCCTGTCCCCCTCTCTCCCCTCTGCTGGAAGGGCAAAGCAGAGTTGAATGATCCACACCAAATTACATTAACGTGATTTATAACTTTTGACAGTGACATAAACGTATCCAGCATTCAAAAACATGTCTGGTTCATGGTATAAACTACACTAATCTTACTGGAACAGAGGGGAGAGGAGATAGTGTGCAAAAGACACTTACAGACTTCAATACTAGCAGTGTTAGTAGTTAATATGGATTGTTTTAACTCCTAGTGCCACAACTTTTACTCTTAACTGGCATCACACCCATGGTTTTAGAGAGTGTTTCTTTTGCCACATTTACGTGCTGTTGTTATGTAAAAGGTAGGCCTATTCAAAATATCGCAAAGCTTTTCTTTTGCACATCTGCATAGTCTTCAACCTTCCAAGGCCATGGTACTCAACAAATCAAACCACAGCTGTGTTATTCTATTAACCTCTTGGAGCTGCAACTAGATAGCTTCCATTATCTAGCATCTTGCTAGTGCATAGATTATGTAGCTCGGCCTTTAGAAAATTAGCTCCAAAGGAACAACACAAAACTAAATAGCTGAAGCTCCTAATCATAAAGGAGAAGAAACTCTGCATTGCTATTTAAGCTCTACTTTAATTTATCTGACATGTGTATGCCGAAGGCCAACAATGTGGAGGTTTTGTTAAATCTTCATTTACCCACCATGGCTTGGGTTTTTTTATTACTGAATGTTCCTTCTGGATTGACTGTTCTTATCACTTGTGTGCTTTAAAGTGGTATTTAAAAAAATCCTTTTCTTTCATGTGTCAAAATTAAAAAAAAAATAAAAATAGCAGAATCACTGCATCTGTCTTGGTTAGAAGATTGCCATTTTGTGCTTCGGGTTCTCATAGTTTGCAAGGAAAAATACCGCAAAGTTATCTTAACATTTCAAATTCAAATGTAAATCTTTTCTTATTCAAAAACACTGTCAGTAGAAGGGAAAAAAATTATCCAAATTATCCTCAGAGATTGCTGAGGTAGAATAGTGCTGAGCAAATCAAATGTACTTAATCTTTTTGGGGGAGATTATAAGTTTTGTTTAGGTTTGCTTTGGCTTTGAATGATATGGGATGGGCTCCATCCCCACTTTTCTGTCAAAGCTTTGCAGAACTAGAGGGAGTAGGGAAAGGCGCTTAAGACATTGACATGGAAATAAGCAGCTCTGAGTCTGCAACTTTGAATGCCTACCAAGAGCAGGACTAATGAATAAAGTGTCACCATTTTTTCATTGCTTATTTTTAGCACAGCCTTAGCACTTTGGTGAAGATTTAAATAGTAGCTTGCAAGGATTAAAAGTTGATATCTTTCATAGGGATCTTTTCTCTAACAAAACCAGTCAGAATTGTACGTAAAATTAAAATGAGATTCTAGTCGGCTACAAGCTTTCCACACTTTTGTCTTGTATTTTTCTTATTGTAACTTAGTATTTGGTTTGCAGAGTGTTTGTATAGAGAAGTATGTCTTGGTGTGTGTTGGTACAAAGTGAACGTTTTCTGACATCTCATGTCTCTGGTTAGGTGCTAAATAAAGGCAGAAAGAGAAACGGTACTGAATGAAACACCACTGCTGTACACCGTTAATGCTTGGGTGTATCAGACATAATGTATCTGTCAGCCTACTCTCCTGAAACATCCCTTAAATCAGGATAATGGCTCTTTTTTCATTCTCATTAATACAATTCGTTATTCCCTACACTGCTGCCACATTGTATTACAAGTACCTAGCTTGAAATCCACTCTACTCTCCTCTGTCACCTCTGGGTCTTTTCCAGCACGAATCCTGTCTGCATGTGTTCTCTTCCTTCTGCTGACACTTGCTTTGGATTATTTTTCCTGACATTAGGTTATGAAGCTTTTTTTTCTGTGCAGCATCTAATCAGGATTTATATCTCATATTCAAAGTAATCTGAATAGTTCAGCATTGTGATCTCAGCACCAACACTTTCCTGATATCTTTTTATTTTCCACTTTTTTTTTTTTTTAATTAGTGGAGGCCACAGTAGTGCTTTTTGCTTGTGGTTTTTTGAGAATGCTTAGTAATATAAAGTTTCGTATTATCAATAGGTGTCCCTAAATAATGAAATGCATCACATTTTATTGTGTTCTAATGTACTTTGACACAAATAGTTAAGTCTATGATATTGCAAGTTTAAGGTCTTTTACCTAAATAGTTCCAGGAGAAAACTAAGCAGAAATCCTTTCTGTTTATGAAGGCCTAAATTGATTACAGTTGTTACAATAATTTGCAATGTGTTTCATGTGTGAACATTCAAATTTGAATGATTTTTAAAAGTGATGCTTTTTAACTCTGTTAAAAAATTAGCTCAGGCTTTGTAGTCACAAGTCATTAATATTGAGTGAGAATAAAAATTTTAATCCATTTTAACATGAAGTGTGAGCTTTCTACAATTCCCCACATTATCTTAACAAAATGAATGAGCTTTCATTAGGAAAAAAGTAAAAAGTACAAGATTAAAGTTGATGAGCTAAATCAAGGTGTCCTGCTTGGTTGATTTAAATCCATGATTAAAATCAGTGATTTGATTTAAATCAATCCACTGTTCTTTCAGCCAGCCTGAAAGGAACTGTTCTTCATTTCCTGCCTAATTAGAATTGCTTCTGTAAGATTAGTTAGGATTGTGCCTTGATACAGCAAATCTGCTGCACTCTGAATTCCCCGAATGTCATTTTTAGGGTGGAAGACCTTTTTCCCTGTTGTTTTCCTGCTTTACAAATAATAGCTTTAATGAAGTGATATTTCTGCTAGAACACTGTACCGCTATCTTGATAGCTGGAGCTAGAAAAACGGGTCTCCATTTGTAGCTCACCTTGTCTGTTAAGGATCAGTTCAGTTGGATGACTTCTTCAAATACTGGGGAGGAGTCTGATGCTCCATTATATCTTCCAACTGCCTGTCCATTAAGCTGGGATGTGACATTCCCAGGTGCCTGCCTCCCTGAAAGCTACATCTGTGCAGCCTGACAGCTGCTGACAGGTTACCCCTCTCCACCTAAGTAACTGAAAATAAAGGAGTGGAGAGGTAACTAAGTACACAAGGGGCAGTAAAGCTAATAATGGCTATTTCTCTGTGGCTTCATGCCCATCAGTGGGTCCTGTGGAGATAAAGCCAGTGGAGGTTCCCACGGAAGCTTGTCTCCTCCTGGGAGCCTTGCAAACTTCTCCATGGGGTGGATGCTCTGGTAGCCTGTCAATTTAAGCTTGTTTTTTAGTCTTTTTCTCAGCTGACCACTGTTTATCACCCCATGGATTGCACAGCTGTTTAAGAAAGAGATTACTACATAGTCCAGGTCTTTGGAGTGCCTAATATTGTGAGATAGGGAAAGCATGGAGGCAGCTATGAAATATTACTTTATTAATAATGTGCAGAGATACTATGCTTCAAAATAATACTGCTTTCCAGTTCTAAAAGCTGAAGAATTTACCTTCAAGATGGAAGTGTAAAAGCTTGTCTGTACTTATGACAAGAAAACAATATTTTGTTAGATAGAACATAATGTAAAATATGTTATGGGAATTTACATTTTCTAAAGAAGGAGCTGCCAAATCAATTGAGTTTTGAATTCGGGAAACCTCTTGTTGAGGGATTTAGACAAGCCATATGGTACTCTCTTGAAAAGATCAAGGCAAGGGAAGTATTGTGTGGGCTTTTATCACGTTGTAGTCATTTTGAGAAGAAAATATGTTTTAATATTTTATTATGTACAAAATGGCTCATACTGCAATTTAATGAGAAAGAAATGACATGTGCCTAAGATAAATCTAGATAATGAAAACCTACACAGATGCATTCAGCTTGATTTAAGGTGCCTTGTTTTTATTGTAGAATAATTAATATATTGAGATTTTTTTTTTAATTTAATAACTGTGATGGATGTGAATTTTGTGTTGGATTAATTTCAATAATGCAGAAGCCAATTTCAGGTACTTACATGGATGGTCTAGAGAGGAAAAATTATTCTTGGAGCAGCTGTTGCACAGGAGACAGGTTCAAGCATGAAGCTACTTCTAGGGACTTTTTCAGGCATTTCAGCCTCAAAGCAGAGACAAGATGCTTATTAAACAGAGTCTTAGAATAATACCAAGAGTATAATTTTAATAGTGCTGCAGAAACCCTCTCACAACTCAGCAGCCTGGTGGTCTGTCACCTGATTCAAAACTTCTTTGTACCAAGTGTCCATTGCTTCTTCCTACCCATCCTGCCTCTGCTGCAGCTGGCAGTCCTCCTCACCCACAGGTTGGCAAGGTGTTGTGTGCCTGCAGACTTTTGCTTTGCTGTTTTAAAACAAGTATGAATAGCAGCTATGTCCATGGGAAATTCTGTTCAGATCCATTGGTGCACTGCCTGTACCAGGTCTCAAAGCCCAGTCATTCACCTCTCCCTTAATTCTATGCATTTGGTTTAGGCTGTGAATATCTATCTTTCAGACTGAATTTGCTTATCCAATGCATTTAAGAACCAGAGGGGAAGAGGGGAAAGGCATATCAAAAGGTTAAACAAAGCAAATCAGTCTAAAAAAGCTGTTACTTTGCTGGCGGGTAGCTTGAGTTATTCTGGTTGTTTGGTTTTGTTTTGTGGAGTTTTCTAATGTGTTGTTTGTTTGTAGGACTCAGTTAAGACCAACCTAAAATAAGATACATTATCCCAAATACCACTGATTCCCCGTCATGCGCGCACAACCCATACCACATGTGTTGTGAGCACATGTGCATGGACATCATGGCATCCCTCTGTTCTGCTGATACTGACATTTCTGCAAAGGCCCTTAAGAAAGGCAACTTCTAAGGAATAAAACTTTGCAAAGTCACTTTTATCTTCACCGTGCAACATTTGTTTCCCATTAATTTAGAGTAAAAAGGCTTGTTGTCAGTATTAGGGCATTAAAAACATACATCATTCCCTGAGCTGTTCAGACATGGTCAAAGCTCGCATAAATAATTCTCTAGCCTTGGTATTTTAGGGAGGGCACCATCTGGCTCCAAAAAGAAAAAAAAAAAGGATTCCAGAACTAATAATTAGTTTTCATGATTTCTCAGAATAATTAGGTGTAAGAGTTTTTTTAAAATGTGTGTTGTAGTTAGTGCATATTCTCAGAAAAGCTGGAGACTATGAAAAATCGTTTCCTCAAAAAAAACTACCAGAATGACAATATCGTTTTCTTTGGGAGCTAGATCCTTTGCCTCACTGAGCCATCCTAGAACACCTCCTGACCCTAAGAGGTGGCTTGAAATAGCCGTAACTTTGTTCTGGCTTTCAGAAGTTCTTCTGCCAGGTGCCCAGCATGGTTGCATTCTTCTTGTCCCAGCACAGTGGATAGGAAGGGCTCTAGGTCATGTGTGCTTCAGGATACCCCCTCAGGTATGATGGCTTTGAGAGCCACAGCACAGCAGGATGACTTGTGGATGACTTGTGGGTGCTTCTAGCCCTGCCAGGCCCTGTGCAAATGCCATTTGTCTGCACAAAACACAAGATGACTCGTCTGTCTATCATTTATGAAAGAAATAAGGTAACTCTCACTTGTTTTGCGGTGCTGTAGTATAAAGATGCACACAAAGGCTTTGCCCTTCAGTAAGTGAGATACTTAAGCTTAGCACTGCAGTACCTTGTGTGCTTGGCCAGCATACAGGCTGTGTAGCAAACACCTTGTCCTCTATGGTTGTTGCAAAATGGTAATGCTCTGAGTACACAGTTAATGTGGGATCTGAACAGGCTGGACCACTGTGCAGAGTCCAATGGCATGAGGTTTAACAAGGCCAAATGCCGGGTCCCGCACTTGGGGCACAACAACCCTGTGCAGTGCTGCAGACTAGGAGAAGTCTGTCTAGAAAGCTGCCTGGAGGAGAAGGACCTGGGGTGTTGGTTGACAACGACTGAACATGAGTCAGCAGTGTGCCCAGGTGGCCAAGAAGGCCAGTGGCATCTTGGCTTGTATCAGAAACGGCGTGACCAGCAGGTCCAGGGAGGTTATTCTCCCTCTGTACTCGGCACTGGTGAGACCTCTCCTTGAATCCTGTGTTCAGTTCTGGGTCCCTCACCACAAGAAGGATGTTGAGGCTCTGGAGCGAGTCCAGAGAGGACCAACAAAGCTGGTGAAGGGGCTGGAGAACAGGCCTTATGAGGAGCGGCTGAGGGAGCTGGGGTTGTTTAGCCTGGAGAAGAGGAGGCTGAAGGGAGACCTCATTGCTCTCTATAACTACCTGAAAGGAGGTTGTAGAGAGGAGGGTGCTGGCCTCTTCTCCCAAGTGACAGGGGACAGGACAAGAGGGAATGGCCTCAAGCTCTGCCAGGGGAGATTTAGGCTGGACATTAGGAAAAAATTTTTCACAGAAAGAGTCATTGGGCACTGGCAGAGGCTGCCCAGGGAGGTGGTTGAGTCACTCTCCTTGGAGGGGTTTAAGGCACGGGTGGACGAGGTGCTAAGGGGCATGGTTTAGTGTTTGATAGGAATGGTTGGACTCGATGATCCGGTGGGTCTCTTCCTACCTGGTTATTCTATGAATGTCAAAATCTACCAGTATATAGGTAGAAGCCCTTGTCACAATCAAAATAACAGCTTGGCAGACCTGTCTTCTCTGTTCTTGCTGTGGGAGAAGTGGTGATATAGGTGGCAGGAGCACCTAGAGAAGGAAATTGGTAATTATGGCCCAAATACATAGGTCAAAATAGCATAAAAGTGCAGTTGGGCATGTATGCAGTTTGCAAGACCGTAATGCCCTGCAAAAGCTGTCATGCTAACTAAAACACTGTTGCCTTTTCCACGTGGAGTTTTTGACAGGTATGTAGAGAAAGCAGATGACTTTCACGCTGAGATATGTGTTTACAGAGAGTTTCAGTGACAGCATAAGTGCAGCCACTCTGTGCTGGAAGGCACGCATCTAACTGAGGCAGGCTATTCTGAAGGAATTGCTGTTTACTCAACCATTCACATCGAAATCTAAAATTACAAGTATTCAAGTCTGTGCAGCTGCTATAATTTCTGATACTGCTGTTCAGGACTATGTCAAAATGAGTGCCATGTAGTGAACACATTCCCTAAAGCCAGTGTAGTGTGTTACCCAGGTAGTTTCTCTGTTCTTGCCAACCATGTACCAAGTTTTGTTTGTGACAAAGGTGCAAGCTGCATGCCTGGAGTTGGGACGGTCCTTGGGCAGGGTTTAAACTCTTTAAGTTACAGTAGCTTCACAAGGTGCTGAACTCCTCTCCTGAAGGCTGGGCTGGGTTCCTGAGCAATCACTCAATTGTGCTTCTTTGTTATGTTATAAATAATAGAATCACAGAATACTTAGGGTTGGAAGGGACCTTAAAGATGACCTAGTTCCAACCCTCTTGCCATGAGCAGGGTCATCCCATTAGAACAGGCTGCCCAAGGCCCCATCCAACCTGGCCTTAAACACCTTCAGGGATGGGGCATCCACAACTTCCCTTGGCAACCTAGCCTGTTCCAGTGCCTCACCACTCTCATGGTCAAGAAATTCTTCCTAACATCTAGTCTAAATCTGCCCTTCTCCAGTTTATACTCGTTCCCCCTCATCTTATCACTACAAGCCTTTGCAAATAGTCCTTCTCCAGCTTTCTTGTAGGCTCCTTTCAGGTACTGGAAGGTCATTATAAGATCTCCTCAGAGCCTTCTCTTCTCCAGGCTGAACAAGCCCAATTCTCGCAGCTTGTCCTCATATGGGAGGTGCTCCAGCCCTCAGGTCATCTTTGTAGCCCTGATCTGGACGAGTTCCAAAAGCTCCATATCCTTCTTATGTTGAAGATTCCAGAACTGGACACAGTACTCCAGATGAGGTCTCACAAGAGAGGAGTAAAGGGGCAGAATCACTTCCCTCACCCTGCTGGTCACACTTCTTTTGATGCAGCCCAGTATATGGTTGGCCTTTTGGGCTGTAAGCGCACACCACCAGCTCATGTTGAGCTTCTCATTGACCACCACACCGAAGTCCTTCTCTGCAGAGCAGCTCTCAATCACGTCATCCCTCATCGTGTACTGAAATCGGGGATTGCCCTGACCCAGGTGTAGGACCTTGCACTTGGCCTTGTTGAACTTCATGAGGTTCTCACAGGCCCACTTGTTCAGCCTGTCCAGGTCCCTCTGGATGACCTCTCAATCTTCCAGTGTGGTAACTTCACTACTTATCTTGGTGTCATCTGCAAACTTGCTGAGGGTATACTCAGTCTCCCTGTCTGTATCATTGATGAAGATATCAAACAGCACTTGTCCTAGTATGGACCCCTGAGGGACACCACTTGTCACAGATCTCCGTCTGGACTTTGAGCCATTGACTACTACTCTCTGAGTACGACCATCCAACCAGTTTCTTACCTACCATACTGTGCACCCATCAAATCCATATCTCTCCAATTTAGAGAGAAGGATGTTGTGGGGGACCGTGTCAAAGGCTTTACAGAAGTCCAGATAGATCACATCTATCTGTTTACCCATGTCCTCTGCTGTGGTTACCCCATCAGAGAAAGCCACTAAGTTGATCATACAGGATTTGCCCTTGGTGAAGCCGTGCTGGCTGCCATTAATCACTTCCAGGCCTTCCCTGTGCTTTAGCATAGCTTCTAGGAGGATCTGTTTCATGATCTTCCTAGGCACAGAGATGAGGCTGACAGAGATGAGTAGTTCTCAGAGTCGTCTTTTCTGCCCTTTTTAAAAATGGGCACAATGTTTTCCTTCTTCCAGTCACCAGGGCCTTCTCTTGATTGCCAGGACTTTTCAAATATCATGGAGATTGGCTTGGCAATTACATCAGCCAATTCCCTCAGGACTCTGGGATGCATCTCATCAGGTCCCACAAACTTATATACGTTCAGGTTCCTCAGGTGGTCACAAACTTGATCCTCCTCTACAGTGGGAGGGAGTTTATCCCCCTGGTCACCATCTTACCTTCCCATGACCCAGGAGGGGTGAGGAGAGCAGTTATCAGTGAAGACTGAGGCGAAAAGGTTAAGTACTTCAGCCTTTTCCTCATCTGTTGATACATGATCTCTGTTTCCAACCATCAGTGGGGATACGTTCTCCTTGACCTTCCTCTTTTGATTGACGTACCTATAGAAGCCCTCCTTGTTAGTCTTTACTTCCCTTGCCAAGTTTAGCTCCAGCTGCGCCTTGGCCTTCCTGACTTCATCCCTACACAACCAGGCAGTGTCCTTAATACATGTCCCAGGTTACCTGTCCCTGCTTGCACTGCCTGTGTAGTTCCCTCTTATTTAGTTTAACCAGCAGGTCTCGACTCAGCCACCCTGGTCTCTTCCCTTCCCTGCCTGATTTTCTACGTACAGGGACTGAGTGCTCTTGCACTTTACGGAAAGCATCCTTGAATATTTTCCAGATCTGTTCTGCTCCCTTGTCTCAGAGGACCACGTCCCAGGGGATCTTACCGAGTAATTCTTTGAAGAGCTGGAAGTTTGCTTTCCCGGAATTTAGTGTCCTGACTATACTCCTTGCCTGTCTCATATCCCTCTGGACCTTCAACTCCACCAGTGCATGAGCACTGCAGCCCAGGCTGCCTCCAATCCTAATATCATGATGAGTTCACTTGTATTGGTGACCATCACGTCCAGTATTGCATCTCCTCGGGTGGGGGCCTCAGCTGGACTAAGAAGTTATCCTCAATGCAGTCCAGGAGTCTCCTGGATTGCCTACAGTTTGCCGTGCTACTTTCCAGCATATGTCAGAGTGGTTGAAGTCTCTGAGTAAGATGAGAGCTTGTGGGTGTGAAGCCTCCTGTAGCTGGAGGAAGAAGACTTCATCAGTTGGTTCTCCTTGATTGGGTGGCCTGTAGTATACACCAACCACAAGGCTCCTGTTGATTCTTCTGTCCTTAATTTGGACCCACAAGCTCTCAGCCTGTTCATGGCTACTCTTCAATGACAGCTCTTCACATTCTATCCCTTTCCTGAGATAGAGAGCAACATCTCCACCCCTCCTTCCAGGTCTGTCTGTTCTGAACAGCATGTAGCTATCGATAGCCACACTTAAGTCATGGGATTCGTCCCACCACTTTTCCGTGATGGCAACTAGATCATAGCTTTCTAGTAGCACAGTAGCTTCCAGCTCCTCTTGCTTGTTACCCAAGCTTCATGTGTTAGTGTAAAGGCACTCCAGCTGGGCTGCCGGTTGCAGCACCTTCCCAGTGGACCCTTTATTACCTACAAGGTGTTTTAGAGAAGTATCTTCCCTAAAACCTGACCCCTGGCACCCATCTTCGCACCACTTGTTACAGGCTAGCCTGATGTTATCCCCCTCCCCCTTCATATCTAATTTAAAGACTTATCTATGAGCTCTGCAAGCTTCTGGGCAAAGACCCTTGTCCCCCTCTGAGAAAGGTGGCTCCCATCTGAAGCCTGTAGTCCCAGTGCTGCGTAGGCTATCCCGTTATCAAAAAACCCAAAGTTATTGAGGTGACACCAGCCAGGGAGCCATGTATTAACTGACTGGATCCGTCTGGGCTGTGCTTTGTTGCCACTCATAACTGGAAGGAGGGAAGAAGAAAATCACCAGGGCCCCAGATTCCCTCAGTACCTATCCCAATGCCCTAAAATCTCTTGTAATCCGCCTTGGGCTTCTTACTGCTGCTTCATCCCCTCCCACATGGAACAGCAGTAATGGCTAATAGTCTTCCGAACTCATGAGGTTGGAAAGTTCCCTGGCCACATCCCTTACGTGGGCTCCTGGGAGGCGGCAGATTTCCCTGTGAGTGGTCTTTGCTCAACATATCGGACCCTCTGTCACATTCAATAGCAAGTCTCCTACAACTATGACTCTTCTATCAGTCTTTGTGGCAGTCATGGCAATGGGGGTCCTGGACTCTCAGGAAGCTACGACTGTATGTATATATATAATAATAGGGAGGGATGCCTGCTCAGCATAAATGTTGTCTAGTACTAATGCAATGTTTTGTGCCCTGGTCCTTGTGCTGTGGGACTGTTTGTTCTTGAAGATAAATATGTGCATAAATATTTCAAAGATTGAACTTCTGTATTGCTTCTGCCTGCACACATTTACAGTAACTCTTTGGTACCCTTTTTGGGACTAAAGATAGGCTTTACAGTGCATGAGGCTGCTTTTAACTTTTATAGAAACACTGTATTTGCAGAAAGCAATGCCTACAGTTTAAAAATCCAGGAAGTAATTCATATATTATTTTTAAAAAAGAGTAGGAACTGTATTGTATTTTCTAGCCCTTCAGATTTTTCTCCAGAGGGCAGCTGAAATTTAGAGCAATTTGTTCAATAGCTGGAAAGTACCTATATGTTCTGTTGTTATATTTTCTTGGAAAATCATTGTGAGCTGTGAGCCCATCCACCAGGTTTGAACTGTAATTGAGTGGTCCTTTCCTGCATTGTTTTGTATACACAGAATTATTTTAAGAAATAGAGGGAATTTTTTTGTAAAACCGACAAAGAATTAATGCAAAAAAGAAAAGTAAAGGCATGTCAGATGCTAGCTTCTGTACACACATACGTATATAAATACATGAAGTGGAAACAGGCTCTAATATTTGGCAGCATTTCATACCACTGCCCATGTCGGTAGTATCCACAAGTAGAAATGATGGGCACTGGTGTCACACCAGCCTTACATGTTTCCATATCCATGCATCTATGTTTCATTATTGAATAAGAGTCTGTGCGATGTTAACTTTCTTTCTATATATAGTTTGCACGTAGTGCTGCTGACACACCTGCTAATTTTCAGCATACTGCTTAAGAAAGGCAAGCAATGACAAAATTTACAGAGATGAAGGTGATACTGATTTCTCCTGTTGGTGAAAGTGCATGTCTGCTTCAGCTCATCCTCCTACAGCAGGAGACAGTTGCTAGCACCAGGGCTGGCTGCAGGCATCTGTGAAATTTAAAAAGCTGTGTCTGTGAGGAGCCCATTAAATCTAAAGAGGGCCTCAGAGGAGCTGTTAGTCACTTATTTTAGCATAAATCATAAGGATTTATAGCATTATACTTTCAATGAGCTTTCTCCTCCCTCACACCTATGTTATTGTGCTATCAGTGAAATGATAGGTCTTGTCTCCAGGTAACAAAGACCTGTTGATGATTCCAGGAGGCTGTATTCATCTCATCTGCGTCACTTTGTCCTCTCCCTTATCAGTAGGGAACGCAGTTGGAAACAGATGGAGCAGCCAAAAGCCTCTCATCAGCTGGGGAGATGTCCATTCAACTACAGCCACCTGATGGCACATAAAACTGATGCTTTCCATTTACCAATCTGCTGGCCTAATTCAGAAGGGCTAGAAGGTTTCTTTTGAAAGCATGTACAGCTTTTTCCACCCACTTAGTGTTACGGAAAGGTAAATATGTCCTTCGTCTATGCCCTTTAAAGGTGTAGCTTCTGTAAAGAATTGGGGAGTGGGTGGGTTTGAGATGATTAGTGCATGGTCTTTACCACAACTAAATATAGCACGTTCACTGGAAATAATATTCTGTATACATTACAGTCACAGGTTATTATTTCCTTTGTTGGTGAAATCTAGCTGGTTTCTTTGGGAACAAACATTGCTAAAACCAGTCCAGTAAGTGTGACTCCAGTTTGGAAATGTGGCAGGACACTGCCTGTTAATTAGCTGTGGATGCCACAGCCTTGATGAAGGGCAGGTAGGAAAAACATGTTTCTGTGGTACACAGTATTGCATGCATGATTTCAGGTGCCTGTCTAAGTAGAGTGTCAGTGGAAGCTAGGTTGTGCACATCTGCAAGTTGGCTATCAAAACTTCCATTCACCAAATAGTTTGTTTCTTACTTGTTGGTGTGAATGGGATTATTAAGGACTTGGAATTTCTTCAAATGTTTCAGAGCATTGATAAAGAAAGAGAAGGAAAAAACATGGTTTTTCCTCACAGATTCTTCTCTGCTTGCTGGAAACCCCGTTTTCTGCAGAGGGAAATGCTGACAGCAAGTCTGTTGCAGAGCTGGGGAAATGAACCTTAGGATAGTTTTGCACAAATAACGAAATGCCTAGATGAAATGCAGGTAATGGAGAGAATGAGGTTTGCAGATCTGGAACGTATACAGCAGTAGCGATCTGGCCTTTGTTTTAGGATTACTTGACAGTGTAAATATGATTTGATGTAGAGGAACCATGAGTATGATTTAGAAACAAAAAATACTTGATTTAGAACTATCAGGTACTAATTTTCAACTTGGAAGGATCCAAGACAGTCAGAAGAGAAATGCTTATTCCTATAAGGAGGACTGTGGGCAGAATGCAGACAACTCACATGAGCAAAGTGGTTAGAACAATGCCTGCTATTGAGATTCCTTTGCATAGGAGGACTGTGGTAGCATTGTTTTAACTACAATAGGTTTTATAATTTTTTTTGTGTTTCCTTATTTTTTCCAAATCCTTTTTTTTTTCCTTTGCCTTTATTACTTTCAGCTGGAGTGAACAGTGTTTTGGTTTTTTTCCTCATACTTTGCAGAATGATCCTCTGACGTGCTTTCTGGTACCTTGATTTTTCTTTTGAGACTCCTTAATGCTTAAAGAAATGCAAGAAATGTATACATATTTTGGGAAGTACATCTTTGGTAAAAGATTAATTGTTACTAAATTTTCACTTTTCAAGAAAATCAGTATTTTTTATTTACCTTTATAGTGGGAGGTACAGATAATTTCTGTTCCTGTACTGCCAAGCCTTAGGCATGTTAACCATGCAATTTTCACTCTGTCAAAGTAGAAAATGTGCAGAAAGCAAGTGAGAAAATTCAAGTAGCATTGATGCTGCTGTTGTTTCTGTCAGCTTGGCCATGGAGCCCTTCCACGTATTTAATATTTGATTGGGAGTAGGTAGGTTCAAGGTCAGATTTCCCTATGATGTCTCTGTGCACATTCTTGCATCCGGCTGGTACCAGGGGGAAGAAATGCTGCTTATCAGCTGCTTTTTCAGAACTAGGTGCTTGCTTGAACTATTTTTCCTCTGTTTTGATGCAGAAGTTGGAGCATAGATTAATGAGGCATATGCTTCTTAGCACCCAACTCCTAAAACAACTGTATGTGGAAGATCTATCTGCTTCTTGTCCTCTTACCTGCTTATCAATCCTCACAGATCAAAATCTAAAGGGATCTACTTACAAGGGATGCTTCTATCCAGACAAGTTAGCCTCAATAGCATATATGTACCATATTGTGTGTGAAAGGAAACATTTTACCCTGTGTTTTTCATAGTTGTAGAGGACCACCCTGGGTCAGGAACTTGGGCACAGTACTGCTTTTTTGTTAAATGATGATCACTGTGGATTCTTAACATGGTGGTGTGATTGCATCTTCCCAGAAACAGCAGTTAACCACGTGGGATGTAGTCACCACCTCTTTGACGTCTTATGGTTGCTTCTTCTTGTTGGTTTAATCCAGTGCAGACTGGTGGGAAGAGGTTAATGGCTGTGGCAGGGAGGGAGCCCAAGTTTCTCACCCTATGAGGAACACTCTGTTTGCTTCCAGGTGCCCTTGGAAGGAGCCAGCAGGTTTGGGCTCCCTTTGCTGTCTCCATGCCAGATGCCACCATGATTGCAGCCCCGTTTCTGAGGTGTGCAGCAGCATTTGCAATCAGAAGGATGCAAGTGGCAAAATTTCAGCCTCCTTTTCCAGGTCATCTGCCTTGGTGCACTGCCAACTTGACATTGCCTTAAAATCTAAGATGATGAGGCAATGTACTCTTACTTAGAGTGCAAACAAAACCTTTCATAGGTCTGATATGAAAAACATGTTTAGCCTTTTATTCAGTATTTATGTATGTGTTTTTTCTGCACTATTAGCCTGTAGAGTGTATTGATCCACACTGTCAATAATAAGTTATGAAAAAGTGAGAGGGCCAGCTCTTTTTTTAGTATACTGTCTATTGACTTTTTTAAAAAAAGGGGAAAAGGATTCATAGCAAAATATAATGAGGGATTTTAGATAATTATTTTTAAGAAACTACAGGTTTTATTTGACATAATCGAAACTTTCAAG
Organism: Phaenicophaeus curvirostris; assembly: GCF_032191515.1. NCBI lineage: Eukaryota > Metazoa > Chordata > Aves > Cuculiformes > Cuculidae > Phaenicophaeus > Phaenicophaeus curvirostris. The sequence continues at coordinate 93,273,574 of NC_091392.1, forward strand.
TCCCTTTAAGCTATTGGATTCTCAGCAGCATTGCTGACTAGCATAATGAGAAGATAAAAAGTGATTGGAGTAGTTGTAGCAAATGGAAAAGTGCTCTGGAAGGGCACTGGAGAAGTGTAACGGAAGTATGCTGCAGGAGCAGCCAGAGGCTAACCTCAAAAGGAGTAAGAAATATCATCAAGCTACAAAAGCTTTGTTGTTCTCATTTTGCCTAATTAGCTGTACCCTTTAAAGTTGAAACTCATTGCAGTATTGACTCAATACTGTTTTCCCACATTTGAGCTCATCTCTTGGCAGATAGCTTGTATCATGAAACATTAGTAAGCTACAACTCACTTCCCTGACAGATGTGCTGGACCATTGTAAAAAATCACACCGTATGTTGGTAACTATTTTAATAATTCATTTTCCATTTTCTACTATGTTAAAAAAAATCTTAGTTCCTTTAGTCATGGCTATATCTTGAACAGAAGTATTTATAAGAAGATATGTTGGCCATCTTGTCTCTTCCTCTGAATTGTAAGAACTATCCTAAGCAATGTTTTGTAAAAAAATCTTATTAAAGTAAATAATTAATAGTGGCCTTTCAGCTGCAGCATCAAGTGTGGGTAAAATAGCTTTTTTCCCACTGTATGGTGTTCACACAGCTGTGTTTTCTGATGCTGACCACAACTTGCCAATACTGGTCTTGTCTTTTGACATGGTTCAACCTGTGGAAACATTGTCTCTGCTAGCCTTATAATAATTCAATAATTTCTTATGTAGGTAGGAGTTTTTTGCCCAAAATTCCTTTTTGTAAATATTTGCTTGGAATTGAACTACATTTTTTTTCCTACTTACAGCAACACTGCTAAATATGTAAGTTCTCAAAACCTGTGAGATTTACTCTAAGGACTTGAAAATTTAAACCCTCAAATCATTCTGCAAAACAGATCTGTGACTGGTTTTGGATTAGCACCAAATCCAGAAATAGAGTTACTCAATTCTAAGGCAAAAGCTAGGGTTTCCGTAAAAATAGTGTGCTTAGACGGCCATTGAAATCACAGGTGATGTTTTGGGGTGGTGATTTGTGGAAATAAGCTTAGGACTTTCTGTTTGAAAGGAAAATTTTTCTGTCACAAAGCCCACGCAGTACAAAGGCACTGGTGGCTTTCATGTGTTTTCCTTCCAGTTCTTGAGCAGATTTTGAAGCCTTCCTGATTTAAAAGGGACCAGATTAAAAAGCAGAGAAGTGCTTACTGCTGCCAAGCAAACCAGAGCTTTGGTGGTCCTGTTTCAGAGCTACTGGTCTTAGCAGTTTCCTTTGTCTTCTTGAAGCTGGGCACCAGAATAGAGGCAGAGGTGAGAAAGCAGGAAGGTTGATGTGCTGACACAAATAATACATTTTGTGATAGCATTTTGCATCAGTTACTGAGCTTTGAACTGCTCATTTGATCTCAGGCCCTGCAGAAGCTAATACTAGGAACAGCTTTTTATTCTGTAGCTTGAAAGCTTTGCTGACTTGGAAAGCAGTATCTGTTTTACTTTAAGTGACAATTATAATGCGTTTAATGATGGGCATTTGATTTTAAAGGAGTATGACTATGTACAAATTTCTTTTGCATACCTATCAAAAATTCTAGAAACTTTTGATGATTATCATTACTGTCATGATCATTATTTTATATATAACATTTTAAATTCCTAAGCTGACAAAAGGTTATTAGTCATCATTATTTAGATGCAGTCTATGTGTTTTAGTAGATTCAGACTGAAGAAGCTTTTCTAGTAGTGTTCTCCAGTGCTCCTTTAGTAGCAGTGATGATAGAAAATGTTCAAAGAAATGCTCAATGTGAACCTCTCTAGGGTAAAGCTAACAGTAATGGTAACCTCTACAAACTACACACTGTAGCATCTACTACAAAACCATCCCCTCTTGGAAGAACATAACTTTCTAAGATCTCTGCCTTGAAGTTTGGATTTTTCCTCAATCTTTTCAAAACCTTGTGCTAAAATCATTCAAAATCAAGCTACAAGTGAAGCTTCTGGGAAGGGAGCATGCATATGTGAAAGCTGCTGTGGGAGGTGGGAGAAAATAGTCACTGAGTTACTGAAACAGCTGGATGTCTTGATATCTTAGAGCAGAAATAGCCCTCAGTGAAATGAACAGCAGTTGAATAGTCTGGTTTGTGAACAGGCACACAGCACTTCAAGTTTTATTCGGTCATGTTGTAGGACTTTGTGGTTAAAATGCTCCGTGGGATTTTGGACCTAAATTCATACAGGCCCCAGCCTTGAGCTCACATATAGGGTTACATAGAAAGCAAAAAAATATGCATGTGTAGGAAAACTTTGCAGTGCAGAGCTGGCTGAACTATAGAGTGAAATACCAGTGAGAAACAGGCAGTGACTTCAAGTCCTCTTGAAGGAAGGAGCTGGGGATTTCTTTATTGATCAGGTTGAGCTTGTGCAGCCATGGTCAGATTGGACAGGTTATCTCAGCTAGTTGCTAATTATAGCTCATATCTTTGTACTGATAAGGAAAACATTTGATTTGTAAGGAATTAGAAAGGAGTAGAAGCATATTAGTCTAGGATGTCCGAAGTACTATCATGTTTCCTTCAGGAGATTTTCCTCACTCATAAGGCAAAACTCTGTGTGTTAAAAACGCATAATGCATTTTGTAGGGTACTGATAGCTGAATTCTGCTGTCATTTAGTGCCCGCTCTCTGGTGTTTTCAGTATCTCTTCAGCTTGAAATTCCCTGCCCGTTTCCTGATGTGTACTGCCTGATGCCTTGATATTTCTGAGCACCAGGCCCCATCTCCCTAATCTGTCCGAGTACTTGCCAAAATCAGCGTTAAGCACATAATTGCTCCTGCTTGTGCGAACTTGGCTGTTTGTGCCTTTGGAGTTAAGTAGATGTTTCTTTGACCAGCTTACGAAAAGAGAACACATCTTCCAGAGGCACAGCCATCTTTTGTGTTGGATCTTCATCCTCCAAAAAGAGACCCTGAATGTGCAGTCCCATTCAGTAGCTTCACATCTTCAAAGAGCTCAACTTAGCATTGATGATTCCAAAGGGTAATTGCTGTCCATTGCATCAGAGCTTATAAAATGATAAAGGATTTATTTTTCCTTTGGTATTAAAATTGGCTATGCTCTAATATTATTCAGGTTTCAAAACTCATTCAAGGAATGCTGTGATAAAGTATAAGATACCCTTCAGCAAGTCCTGTTACGTTGTTTTACAAGTGTATGTTACATTAAATACTGTTGGATGTGTTTATCTGCAGTTAGTTTCCCTCTTGGATAATAGTGATGATTCTCTTTAACTAATAGTCCTTTTGAAGTCACCCACCTGTAGATTTGTTTCAGTATTTAAAAAGGCAGAGATAAGCAATATACCATCTATGTAACCTGTATCAGATAACATGTCTACGAACACACACTCTTTTAATTGTATTCATATGATGAAGATAAACAATGTTTGTATTTTCTTGGGAGTGTTTGCCCTGGTTCCCTATTTTGATGCCCAGCATCTGAAACAAGGAATGATTGTAGCTACCAGCCTGAAATGAGGGCTGTCATATGCATGAATTTTGATAACGCAACCTTTTTTTTTTATTATTATTGCTTTGACCAGTCTTTTGACATCCTGAAGTGTATCTTTTTTTTTCTGTGCTATGTCAGAAGATTATTACCAAGGGCACATCTCTGAGCTGTGTGTAAGAGTGCCTATTGTAGCTCCTGTGAAGAGGCTTTTTTTTTTTCAGTACAGTGAGCTAGATCACAAGGACAAGCTTGTTGAAAAAAATGGCACCTGGGCCTCTGTTGCAGAGGTCTGGCTCCCAGCCTGTTGTGGCTCAGCAAAAAGGATTATTAATGCCCCATTATATCTGTACAGGACTTAGCCTTTTTACAGCTAACTTTGTCAGGCCCAGGTAGGGAAACATGAGGTCCATTACATGTTTGCTGGATTTTCTCTTCTCTGCTCCTGTGAACAGTGTTGTTAATGTCTTGAAAGTTCACTAAATGTCTTACTGGAAAAGTTACTTTTTTTGCCATGCAAGGAAAAGAGAGGGAGAAAAGTAGTTAAAAGTTGAGCCTTGTCTGAAAAGTCCAGCTTCCATGTAGCATGGAAGGTGGCTGACCACCTGGAAAGCAGCTTTGCAGAAAAGGTCCACGGGGTCATGGTGGATGCCAAGTTGAACATGAACCAGCGATGTGCCCTTGCAACAAAGAAAGCTAATGGTGTCCTGGGCTGTATTAAGGAAAGTACTGCCAGCAGTTTAAAGGAGGTGATCCTTCTTCTCTACTCAGCACTGATAAGGACACATCTGGAGCAGTGTGGCCATTCCTGGCCTCCCTAGTACAAGAGAGAGATGGGCATACTGGAGAGAGTGCAGTGAAGGGCTGTAAAGATGCTGAAGGAACTGAAGCATCTCTCACATAAGGAAAGGCTGAGAAGATGCAAAAAGCATAGAGCCCGGTGCTTTTCAGTGGTGCTCAGTAACAGGACAAGATGTGATGGCACCAACTGAAGCACAAGACATGACTCTGCACATCAGGAAACACTTTTTTACTGTGAGAGTGACTAAGCGCTGGCATAGGTCGCCTAGAGAGGCTGTGGAGTCTCCATCCTTGGAGATACTCAAAAGCTGTCTAGATATAGTCCTGGGCAACTGGCTGTGGATGGCCCTGCTTGAGCAGCAGGGTTGGACCAGATGACCTTCAGAGATTTTTTCCAACCTCAACCATTCTGTAATTCTCTTAACTCTCTTAATTTTTTCCCTAAATACTGTTTCTAGTTAAATGGAAAATACTTCTCCATGTTAAAATCCACCTTAAGACATGATTATCAACAGTTGGGACAGTGAGTACATGTCAAGTCTTGTCTGATTCATTCAAAGCTGGGCCTTTTTGTCTTATATGTTTTATGTTGTACTAACACCTTGCTGTCATCTATGTGCTGCTTTGTCCTTAAAAAAAAGGTACTGTTAATAAAAGATGACTTCCTTATCTTAAGAATGCAGTTATTGTTTTTTTTAAATGCTGACTTTCCTGGCTAGCGCCTAAATGGATACTTAAGAGGACCTGTATGTGAGCCTGAAATACTTTTAGGAAGTGGCAGAGAGGTCAGGAAGAAAGATCTGCCTGTTTCTACTTCAAAGCTGATAACAAGCCACTTAATAAAATATTTATTTCATTGGGGAGAGCTTTTTAGCTTCTCGCAACGTATTAAATACAAACTAATCTGGGCTACCTGAAGATAAGATGGGAAAGCCAGATATTCAAGTAAAGATTTGGAGTGCCAAACATAACTTACGTTTCTGAAGTAGGTGCTGAATGGACATAATAGCTCTTGGATTTGGACACTTCCATTTCAGAAGCTGCTAAGTGAGCTTCCCTGCTTACTGCTGATGATTGCTGTAAAGAACCATAGTGGCAAACAAGCTGTTCTCTGGTAATGATACCTTGCTCCTTGCGTTCAGAAAATGTAGTAGAAAGCATCTTTGCTGAATTTGCTGGGGCAGAAGCATCAGCAGTAAAAAATGAGATGAAGAAGGAAAATGCAGGACAACTCTGTAGATGTAAAATACCATTTAAACCAGTGGACTAAAGCATATTAAGGGAAGCTCAGCTGCCCAGTTTTCCGTTGCTTTAGTAACTGGAAGTAAGCTGTGCTATGAGGTAGACGAGCGAGCCAGTGAAGACAAATTTCAGGCAGTACCTCTGCTAGTAATAGTTTTAAGATACAGATTTATAGTCTCCAGTGGATATTGCATCTAAAGGATGTTTGAACAGCCCTTGGTCTGTTTTACATTTGTCACAAAAATGTTACTCTTAAGCACTTAAAAAAAGCATCTGTGGTGAGAAAAATACTCAGTATTTCAGATGGAAGGTAGAGGTGGAAAACATGGTGACTTTCCACATGCTTCCAAAGGCTTTTGATATTTCCTTGGAGAAACATCAGCTTCCTGATTTTTAGATACTCACCTTCTATCTATTCCTCTTGTGTGACCCTGTTGATTTAAAAACAATAATTAGTCTAAATTATGACCTGCAATCATAATCTCTTGGTGAGGACCTAAATAACAGGCCCTCTGCTTCCTTTAAGCCTCTGGTGAAATAGTCAGATTTTTTTGTTTTGTCATCCAAATACATGAGTACTTCTTGGTTCTTGCCCTGTGATACACAGGCAGAGAGGGTGACAAAGAGGAGTTACCACTGCCATGGGAACAAGGAAAGTGCTATAATTGACAGCATCAACAGCAAATGCCATCTCAATTCAGCAGTGTCCTGCGAGGATTTTTCTCTGAGTCCTAATGCTTCCTGTTGCTGCTACTTTCTTCCCATGTCCAAAACTTATGTGGAAAGGTTTAATCTGACTTAAGCAGAGTTTCTTCAGCACTGGATCAAAGAGAAGGAAATTAATTAAGAGTCACCTCAGCCTGCTCAAATGTGTATCTAAAGACATGGAAGGAAAGTGAGCTTTATTAAACTGCTATATAGCTGTAATTCATAGCTAGCTCAAGTAGAGCTTCTCCTAGTGTATGTGGGACAAGATCCTGCCTCTGAACTAGTGTTGTTATTAACAGCACTGGTTCAGTTTTAGAAGGTAACATCTGAAAATCATGCAGGGGAGCTGTCTGAGCTCTTAATTAGCTACAGAAAGGTGCATCAGAAATACAGCAAGACAGGGCATGGTGTCTGCTGACTTCTTGCGGTGTTATTCCCTACAGGGGCCTTTTTGCCCTCCTGCAGTTAATGAGATACAAGGGCCTTGACATTGACCTTGAGTTGCGTTAGGGCATGAAGCAATTTGTTAGGTATTTGAGGATCCCACTTCCCTTTTCTTCTTCTCAGAATAAGCTGGAAATTGTATAAAAGGCTCTTAGAAAATGATGATTCATGGTAAGCTCTGTCATATAGTTAAGTAGTAATTTTCTTCTGATTTCCTCTTCATCCCACCATTTTATACATAGACTTGTAAATATATTTGTATATATTTATGTTGCAATAGACGGTGGGATTTTCAAATTTGTTGAGATGTTTTTCTAGATTTTTTTCTTACTATAAAAGTTTGTAAAGTTGTTTTGCGGAGATTGCTGCAATTCTTCCAGTGTAAGTTTACAGTTGTTCAACTAGTTTGTGCTCCTTAAATGTCCTAGATTTCTTGCTACAAATGTAGGAGGAGCAGGACCTCTTGTATTCTTGTGAGGACCATTTATCTGCATTTGAAGTAAAAACCTGTGTCTTCCTGATTCTGCAGTTCTGTGTCCCTAGAAAACTCTGTGATTTTAGTTTAGGCAAAATTTATGGGAAGACATGATTATTGGGGGGAAGGATGTGGGAAGTTGGCCATCTTAAAGAATGCCTTTCAGATGAAAGAGTTCTTCCTAAAATCAGAGGCCAGTCGTTCTCTTGGTCAGGCCATTCATCAATTACCTGGTATGCATCCTTTCCAGAAGGAGTTTCATTCACACTCATGAGGCTGTTTGTGAGGTCTTTGGTGGCACATACTTGTTATCTTAGCAAAGTGCAGGGGTTAAAGAGATCTCTAGGAGAGAATAATATTGCAGGTCCCACAGGGTCATTTTGTTTCCTGCTAATCATAGAATCATAGAATAACCAGGTTGGAAGAGACCCACCAGATCATCGAGTCCAACCATTAATGATAGGGAATATCTCATAGCAGGATGAGCAGTTTCTGGTTTTCTGTGTGATGCCAAATTTCAAATTATTAAATGACATTTGACTAGAATTTGACAGGTATTGACCAGCTTACTAGTTGAATATATATTTGCAAGTCTCAAGTAATTTTGTACCTGTAGGAGAGAGGAACCAAAAAGGATTGGTTTTAATAGCTCTGGCAAAAGTGGAAATTGGGATTCAACTTCCAAAGCTGAAGTTGCATGATCCGCCTCCTAGAGTGAGGATAAATGCAAGAGAGGGCCAAGGGAAAAAACTTGTTCAAGCTTTGAATTTTATTTCCATTTATAGTTTGATTTTGTAAAACTTCAGTCCTGTTTCTGTAAGATTGAAGTTAGCTGATTGTTTTTTTAAAAAAAAAATTGTTTCATTTTTAGAGATTGCACTTACTCAGCACCATCTAGTGGACCAACTACTATTGTCATTAACAAAACAGTTGGTCTTCATAAACCATACAGTAAATGAGAGCGTGCAGCCCTTACAGTGTGAATGACCTACCTAAAGTATGTCTGTGACTTATGATGTAACAGAATTAGTAGTCGTGTAGTCTGAAAGGAGCTGTATGAAGGAAAGAAAGTATAAGATATGTGCGGGTAATGGTGCCTGTTATCTCCTGTGTTCCTTTAGTCCATCGAGCTCCAGTCTGCTTGCCTGCTTCTCTGCCTTATCATGTGATGCCATCTAGGTTGTAAGCTTCTTTAATGCAGGATTTTGGAATATTATTTCTTTGTGCAGTGTGACGCAGTACAAATCACTGTGATACAAATGATAAGTATGACCTGGTGCTAACAGTGAGCTCTGAAGTCCTCACCTGAAGAAAATGCTCTAATTTTAATTAGTCTTTCCAATTTAAATTGTAGGCAAGTAATTCAGCACTTGGCTCTTTGATGATTTTATTTAAACAAAAAAGTACAGCCTTGGGAAAACCTTCCGACAGAGTATATGTGTACAGAAAGCGAGAGAATTGTTAGATCATCCCAGTGGCTGCCTCAGGACTTGGGAAATGATAAAGGCTCTGTGACTCCAGTCTTTTGGGTGAATGGGAACAGGTTTGCTTTCTCTAGCTCTAGCAAGAAGGGCCGAATCTCTGGAAAAATGAATGTCTCTAGAAGACATTCTGTCTCTGTTTCTGCAGCCCTGGCTACATCACCAGAATCCCACTACTCTCTCTTAAATAAGGTTTCTTTGGCACCAAGTGTTTAATTTTGTAGCTCCAGTTGCAAAGGAAGGGAGAGCAAAAGGGGAGATGCTGAGACCCTGACAGAAGCTACAGATGTGTGAGAGAGTCCAGCTGGTGCGCTTTCTCAGCAACACCAGGCAAGCACCAGAGGCAAAACGTTCCCTAAGTGTAAGGAGAACAAGCATAACCAAGAGCAGGTGGAATGACCGAAAACGCAAGCAAAGCAAAGTTGCGTTGAAGCAAGTACACCACATTGTAAGATCCTCACCTTTAAACTTCCTTGCGTTTTAATATTTCATCGCTTTAGGGTCTGTTGTTTTTGTTCAATTCCCATGTTTTGGACAATGAAAATAAGTGGGTCAGTTTCATTCTGTAAGTTTGTATGCATTAGCATAATAACATTGTGCTGAGCTTTCTATAAAAGCTATTCTTAAATAATTCATAGAAGCATTTCCCTTGGTTTTTCCAAAATCCAAATGTGCAGACTAGTTTGTTTCCCAAGTTCGAGGGAATCCAGCACTTAAATAACACTTTCTTTCTTTTTGAAATTTTATGTAGTGCAGCAGCCAGAATATTGCTTGTCTGGTAGCCTCCTCACAATAAAACTGAGTTACAACATAACCTCTCCAGGCAGAAGTAGCTGTTTTTTCAGATGAAGAAAATAAAGGTCATGGAATTTTCCTTTTGAAGTCTTATGTTTGGGACAATAGCTGTGGACACTGATTGTGGTGTGTGTGTTGATACAGTTGAGCAGATACAGTCCTGTCTGAAAATCCACTTGGCTCCCACAGGCTGCAGCAGGAAACATGGGTCCAAAAAGGTCATAATGTTTAAGTAAAATAATTTAGTGACAGGAATCCTGTTTTGTCAGAGGTTTGGGGATAAATCTCATGCTGGAAAATACCCATTTACAAAGGACATGGCTCTGGTTTTATAATAGCTGTGAACCAAACGTTAGCTAGGATATGGGAATTCAAGAAAATACTTAAAATTGTTTCCTCTCTTTCTGTTTCTCCTGTAGCTCTGGGATTGTACACAGTAAATGCAGTATATGGAGATACTATTACTATGCCTTGTCGTCTAGAAGTACCAGATGGTCTTATGTTTGGAAAATGGAAATATGTAAGTACAGCTTACTTTTATGTTCATTACTGCTGGTATAAGAAGATGTGTGTTTTTTATGGGTGAGATTACAAGACTCCAGTCAATAGGATTTGTGCCTTGAATACAAAGACATCCATTGTAAGACTGCAAGATTCCAATCTGCGTAATTTCTGCCAAGTGTAGATTAGAGGTTTGAGGAATTAATCTCATTGTTCGAGAGAAATAATTATGTGGGAGTTCTCTTATTAGAGGTATGGCATGTTACCTGGTGGTGTCTTGCTTGCTTGAGGAGAGCCATCGTTGTACATTTGAATACTTTTGAAGTGGGTTGCCTTGAAGCAGAGCTTGTTTTATCCCTGGGAAAGCGCCGTACCCAGGTCTTGTTGATCTGACAGTCACTCAGTACTGATTCATGCATCAACATGTTTAATACAGAGCGATGAAGAGGGCAGACCTGATCTCAGTAGAGTTGCTGGTGGTTTTATTCTCCCATTTATAGCACATGGAGAACAGAGACAAAAACTGTAATGCTCTCCTGGTTGGCTCTGTCAGCCTGCAATAGGAATACAGCAGGATGTACTTCTCTTATATGCAATTAGTATCCAGGGCCAAAAGGAGAATAAGCTTATCAAAGTTAAACTAAACCTGGAAGCATATGTAGAAAAAAAAAGCCAGGATACCAAAACCCTTTCACTTCTCAGACTGATGTTGGGACAGCTGGTTTGCCTGCTTCTGTAAATCTCTCATGCTCAAAGCAAAATGTTACCAGCAATAACAGGTGATGCTTACTGTGACAGTGGATTTAAAATTACATCGTTTTCTCTCTTTCTTTCTGAGTGGCATCCACCTGCCTACTTTACAGCAGGCTTGTCTGCTACTGAGGATTGTTTCATAATTCCTGCTTGCTCCTTCCCTCCTACCAGATGGTTTACAGCTTTTGCAGACCTCATCCACTCAAGAGTTCCTGCTCCACAAAAATGTTTTGGGAAATTAAGTCAGAAGTCTATGGAGGGACAATGAAACTGTTTCATATAAGCATTCAGAAGATGCAGGGCCTACATTTTGCAATGTGCTTTTCAGTCTGCTGACTTCTTGGGATGAAGTCCATCTGTATGAAGATGTATGGCTCTTTTGAGAAAAAGAAATGCATTATTTCTTTCCAGTGCACTTGGATTCCTCATCTCGGACAAGTACCAAGCAGCAGATGGAGGCATTATACCTTCTTCTAAATGGAAAGGGACATAAACTAATGTGAAGAAAAGCTCATCCAATTGCAGTCGTATGAAGTTTTTGACACAGCCCGCACACTTGCTTTTAGCAGGGGCGGTGGTGGTGGTTTAGGTTTTTTTGGTGGGTGATTATTTCATTAGAAGAAGGAAGATCATTTTCTACTCTGCTGCCTTAGGAGTAGCAATTTGGATTGCTGATGGGAGCCTGGGACATTGGGAGAATTGCACCATGGCAGGAGCAGGTGTTTCTTTAGTTTCTACCTGTGCATGCTCATGCCCTGGCTTAGGGAGTTAAGAGCTCATTTTCATTTGACAGCCAACTTTGGGCATGTTGAGTCGAAGCAATGCTTTCTTTCCTCTGTGACAGACACCTAGAGTAATCCAAGAGTTAAGAGAGGAAGAAAGACTATAAGGGAATTTAAACTTAGCATTAGCTATAGTCTCCTACTCCCTGCCTGGCTCTGACGCTGCTCATCTCTTGTCACAGCATCGTCATGCTTTTGTGGGCTGTGCAGTCAAGCAGAGGTATTGTGCTGGGAACACTACTCACATCAGTGCTGCAAGGTACAAGGGATAAAAAGGAATGAAAACCTCTTGCAGCTCCCAGCACAATACTTGAGCATAAAGATGGGAATCAGCCTTTCACCTCACTTTATTAAAGACAGACAGTGTCCGTTCCTGCTCTGTGTGTGTGTGTGCGTGTAGGAGGGGCGGGGGAGGCAAGGGGGTTGTAATCCTGCAGAACTCAGCCTGTAACTTTGTCTTTCATAAAAATAAATTTTTGACGCGATAGGTTTGTACGAGGTTGTCGACTTTGTATGTGTTCTTAGGATGGCAGTTGCATACTGATTAATATAAGGAGGATATGTAGAAGATGATATTTTGCAGATTATCCTGAGATGCATAAATAACGATATTTGTTTGTATGTATATTTGCATGCCACAAGCTCTTGGGTCCTTTAAAAAACAAAGAGAGAAAAAAAAAGCTAAAAACTAATTTATAATAAAGTGGGCATTTATCCCTGATTAAATCCTACATTTGGAATGATGTCTGAATATCCCAGACAAACAATATGAATATGTAAAATAATCATGGAAAAAAGGAAATGGAAGCTTTTGAGCCTAGCTTATGAATGCTTCTATTTCGAATACTTTTTCATACAGGCAGAGGCAGGTGGTGCCACAACCACCAGCCTTCATTAAAGAAAGCCCTATGCTATGCTGAGATTGAACTGAAGGATTGATATTATTCTGCTGATTATATTCTCAATGTGTACCAAGGCAATCTTAAGCGAGCTTTGTATTACACTGAATTTCTTGTTTATATGACAAAAATTAATCAGAAAAAAAGCCATTGGATGTAGTTTTCAGATTTTTTAAATTATGAATTTTGTACCAATTGCAGATCTTCAGAAACTTCTAAATGAATGCTTATACAAAATAGAAGTGTTTATCCTTCTATTATAGGAAATGCCAAATGGATCTCCAGTATTTATCGCCTTCAGATCATCAACAAAAAAAAATGTACAGTATGATGATGTACCAGACTACAAAGACAGGTTGAGTCTTTCAGAAAACTATACGTTATCCATCAAGAATGCAAGAATCAGTGACGAAAAGAGATTTGTATGTATGCTAGTTACAGAAGATGATGTTTCTGAAGAACCAACGATAGTCAAAGTCTTCAGTAAGTAAATCTAGTTGGTACTACTGTTAACATCAATCAACAACTGAATCGTAAATTACAGAAACTTTTGTTTAAGGAAAAGAAAGATTAAAGCCAAGAAAGTGTGTTTGGCTGAGTAAATTACTAAGACTAGCAAATTTCTGCAGCTTTCAAAAATGTAATCTACTGGTGGCATTTATGTAACAGGACTGCCTGCACTTGCAGTTTATTCATGATAAATGCTGGCTCAAAGAGAATTTTAGGCTTTGATAATGACTCACTTATGTGATGTCATTTGGCCTTGGAAATGAAAACTGTAAAATTAGCACTGATTATTTTCCATTTGTTCTCCGAGCAAAATTTTCTGCAGGAGGGAAGCATTAACTGTGTGCAGTCTACAGGATTAGATCAGTGGAGATTTTTAAAGCAGCTCCGAGCAGCTATTATGTAATGTTATGAACTGTGAGGGACAAAGTGAGAGGCTGGAAAACAAACTGATAGCCCCAAATGCTTTTTTTGTCCATGCTGAACTACCAGGAGGAAGACCAATCTGCAGTTCTCTTTTAGAGCACAGCGAAGTGTGTTAGACTTAGATATCACTACAAACTGATCAAAAGGCTGATCTGCAGTGCAAACTACAGAAACCTGAGGCTCAGTCCTGTTCTGAGCTCACACAGTAGTGTGGTCAAACTTGGCCTCTTCCCGTTGTGATTCAGAGCAAATGTGTAATCCTTCAAACCCTGACTGACCCCTTGGAGGCATCCATTACACCTTTCTTGGGGTGCAGGTCTGCAGACTAAGGTTAGTGTTGGTAAATGCTGCCCTGTGACTGCACTGTGTATCTTGCTTAGCTTCATGTTTTTATATAGCATTTTTCGGCCTCTTCATAGGCAGATTTACACAGTCAAAGTTAAGTCTCTGTTGCGTTGCTTGCAGGGATGAGCAGTTTGAAACGGATAACACTTCTGCTTTAAAAACAGGAATTCATGTTTGGAAGGGCAGCCTTGTACTCTCAGGGAGAAGGTGCCAGGGAGTCATCAGTGGTGTCTAGGCAGAAGTTTTGTCAGTGGCATACATGAGTTTGAAGCTAGATTAGGAGTCAACAGTAATTCATTTCACTCTCAATTTGACTGCAAGAACAAGTGAATTAATGACAACAGGGAGGAGTGTGCTCAGAGCACACATAGTAAACACAGCACTCCAAAGGAAAAGATAAAGAATTATCATGTTTACTTATCACACAGCAGTAAATATGCAGATGAGCCAGTGGTATATGGTGAAACAAAACGCTAACTGCTTGAATTACTGTGTACTGTACTAAATATTAACACAATGCTAACTCAGCCATGGAGCACAGCTTGTATGTTTTATTACATGCATTAATACTAATAGACAAAGCTTCTACTTACTAAGGAAGATAAGAATAGGGATTGCCTCATATGTAATATGGCTGACTTAGAACTGCAAGAAAAAAAATCCTTTTGCAGTTTTTCATTTTCAATTCACAACTTTATTTAGAGTTCTCTTAACATTTTTTTGTCATCTTTTTTTGTCAACTTCCCTGAGTCTAGTTTTTGGGGTTTCATTTTTATATTGTTGTTTGCTTGCTTGTTTGTTCTAATTATGAAAGAGTTAAGAGTAGCCTGGAAGCTTCATTTATTTAACCAGTGGAATCTCTAATTCCTTGAACCACAGATACAGAGCTAAGATGCAGTAGTGCAAAGCCTTGTAAACCAAAATCTTGTGCACCTGAAACTCAGCTGTATCTCAGACGTCCTGACTGATGCTGTGTTTCACTGAAGCTTGTCACGTCTTCAGCTGTGCTACCTGATTAATGCAGAACTAACGAGCTGAAATGGCTCATTGCACAGGTACCACCTGCTAGTCTCACTCGCTGGGCTATTCAAACAAGCTCTACCAGCCTCCCAGATGGATCCTGTCAGCATCTTCTTTTCTGGAATTAAATGGCCAGAGTTTCAAAAGCAGAGCAGCCCAGCCCGGCAGACTTTAGCTACACTGACGTTTGGCTTTAGCAGGCAGTGAGCTCTTTTCCCTGCTATTATAGGGCCTGTATAGAGTTGCAAAGTACTCTGGCAAGCTCTTAAGCTGGGAGATAAGCAGTGTGCTGAAGTTGCAAACCCACCAAAGAGGGTTCTGCTGTTGCCAAGTTTAAAATTTCTTCTCGCTTCAGAAGCTGAGCTGGTAAATGCCAAATAAGTATTTTCTAGTGAATTACCTTTGTGCACTAGTGACTCTGAGGATTTGGCAGCAGGCATTTCCTTTCAGAGGCTATTCTGACAGAGCAGGTGGTGGTCTCAACTGTAGCACCTGATTGATGACCAGAACACTCAAAATGGGGAGAGCCATGCAGGCAGAGGCCAGGAGCAAGAGGTCCTCCCCTTCTCTCAGTAGAAGCATTTTGGGTGTGGGGGAAATGCACAGAGTAGGTCTTCTCAAACCAATCTTGGGGAGGATAAGAGATGAAATGAAACAAAGGTGAGGTGCAGAATGGTTTTGTGGTTTGATCAGCTGGTGACTGTGACAGGCAGCCAACTGTGCCTGTTATGGGACCTGAAAATCTGAACCAAAGGTGTGTTAATGTAATTTGCACGAATTGACATGCAATGCTTTGTCCTTGACAGATTCTTACAGAAAATAGGTTAGCCTTTTTCCTTTAAAGCTAACAAAAGAGAAATAAACATACACACTTAAAAAAAAAAAATCTTTGTTAGCCCTTTGAAGAAATTGTGATGGTTTTGCTGTATAGGTTTGACTGTTACATTTGTTTTATGTTTTGGGGTTTTTTTGCCACAAGCAAAGTTGTTTGAAAATGTCAAGTGAGTAGCTTTTTTTATTGCCTTTCATTTCCCTTTTGAACTATCGTTCCATGCTGGTGTAGTCTTCCAAGCGAAGAGTATCTGTGCATTTGTATGCACACAAACACATGCACACACGTATTTGCACACACACAGAGTGGATGCATTATTGTGGAAATACATAGCCTTCCTATCTTTGTATCAGCAGGAGCAGTACAACTGCATGTTAGTTACTTCATCAGTGTGTAAAAATTTTGGCAAGATAGCGCAAAGTTCATTTTGGGCTGGGATTACTGATGTACATATATTATTTCTTAGGGAGCTTGATTTGGGAAAAAGATTCTGTAAGTTGGCATGGTTAAGGATGTTTGGTCTGTAAAATTTTATATGTATGCTTATTTAAGCAGTATAGCTAGGGTGTAGAGGCTTTCTACAGCTGTATAAATATTGATTCATTTTTTTTCCCCTTACTTTTCCTCTCTTCTTTTAAAAATGTGGGGAGAACTGTCTCTTTTGGAGATAAAAATTTGCATTCCGGGCTTCAGGCCAAACTATTTTAACAGACAAGTTATATAGTCTCTCAAAAGTAGTCTTTTATGATGGAAGTGCTAATAGATCCTCTACTTTGGCAAGCTAAGAGGTCCACCTACCATAATAAAAGTAAATAAGAAGATATACTGTCACTGAGGAAAAAGTTGGGTTTGTTGGGGTTTTTTTCAAGAAAATCTTAACTAAATCAGAATCAGTTAAAGTAATTACACTTATCTCTGTCATCTGAATTTCTTAAATGTAACAATCCCAGTCAGGAAAAATAAACCTTAGAAGAATGATTAGGTTGAATTTGTTCCTTTATAACATGAGAGCTCAGCTGCAGTAATATCCACAGTAAAGCTGTATTGCTGTTGCTGTGTTTTCTCTACTACAAATTCCTTGTCCAGCATGTGTGTCATATAAATCAGATAGATGAAGTTCTCTCCTCCAAGGTGATGAACTAGTCTGCTTGGCTGAAATGTATATTGTCAGAACATATGGAATTTATTATAGAAGGTATGACGCATTTTAAGGTTAAGATTTTTCCTTTTCAATCAATTTGCTAATATTGAGGTGTCTCACTTTTTCTCCTTTAATGGCAAGGTGTAGGTAAGACTATACCAGGCCAGATTGTTCTATTTAGTCTCAAAGTCCATGTATCATTTAGTAACTTCTTGTTTTTCAAACAGCTATTTGTGCTCCCTTCACTTGAATTTTTATCCTATTTATGTTTTAGAACAACCCTCTCAACCAGAAATCTTACATCAAGCAGACTTCTTAGAAACAGAAAAGCTACAAATGGTAAGAGCAGCATTCTCCTTCAAAGTTTTGTGCCTGACTGCTGCCTGAAGCCCCTTTACAGTCAAAGCGCAGATAGGTGATGGACTGAGGCATGCACACCTGCTCGTGAGATATCGTGGTCTATAGCCAGGCTGACATCAGAGCAGTTCCCGTGTCACTACTGCATTAGCCTTGCCCAATCTGGCAAGCAGGAGCCATGCTAATCCTAGACCCACCACTGAGCCGTCTTCCAAATTGTATCTAAACCTCACTGATGGGATTTGTCTTACTTTTTTTAAAAAAATCTTTGGGGCTAAGCATTTGAACTTTCTAGAAATATTTACCCAAAGGAACATACGCAAAAATAGAGTTAGATTAAAACGTAGTGGAGAAAAACAGTGACTAATTCCTTCCTGTTTTCCAGCTCGGGGAATGCGTTGCAAGAGATAGTTATCCCGAAGGCAATGTTACGTGGTACAAAAATGGGAAAGTTTTGCAGCCTGTGGAAGAAGGTACGTTTTAACAATGGCTGGTGTCCCTAAGACTGCAGACAGGAGTACGCACGAAGAACTGTGCTTTTAAGAATTGACCTGCTTTAGTCTAATGTACTGTTCCTTTGAGGAAGACTACTTGTATGGAAAGATGAAACTGGAAGGGAACTTCCAGGCCTTTCAGAACACCCAAGCTACACAGTATAATCTCTCTTTGAGTTCTAGCTTTAAAACCACATAATGGGGCGGAGGATTGCCTTTCTTAATGGTATTGCAAAGTTATTCTTGAGCCTATGTAGCTAGCAGGAACCTAGATCTGATTTCCAAGTTTTTATAAGGTATTAACTGACTCAGTTTCACACTTGTCCAGCATTGTTGTTTGGACCATGTAGATCATCATCTCCTTACACAGGTATTTATTTTCCAGGACATTTGGAGAGAAAACTTCTTTCCCACTCCCTTTCAACTTTGATTTTTGACAAGCTGAGCAGACCACAATGTTTCACCTTGCTTAAAACAGAGAACACTTAGAAAATTAAATTGTAAATGTGATGCTAAAGCAATAGGTTTTGGCAGCATTTTTGAGGCCTTCTTCTTGTCTTACAAATTAAGCTGAGGTTTGTATTAAAAAAACCTCATGAGTTTGCAATTTGTTTTTTGTTTTGACTTACAGTGTATGTTATGTTAGGAATATGTTGTTGATAAAACGTTCCCAGTATATGTCAGTGGCAATACCAGAGGAAGACTGTTTGTACAGTACCTTGCATGCTTGCAGCCTAATTACAAATACAGAGCAGGCAACAAAATGTAGGAAAAAGGTTGCAGATTCTGTCTATGTGACACTGAAACAATATTTCCTTTTCAGTTGTGGTCATAAATTTTCAGAAGATGGTGGACAAATCGACTGGACTTTTCACCATGACATCATCTCTTCAGTATATGCCAACGAAAGAAGATGTAAATGCCAAGTTTTCTTGCATTGTAACATATTATGGACCATCTGGCCAGAAAACAATAGAGTCTGAACCAGTTGTCTTCAATGTTCACTGTGAGTAATTAAAAAGCACCTATTGGTATGCACTTTATCTTTGGCGGAGTGGGGTGATAGAGGGGAGGAAAATCAGAGAGAGTTTACAAAATTAGAGACATTGTCCATTGGTTGTCCAGATGGTTTCTTCAAAGCTGGTTTGCAGCAAGAAGGTTCAAGTACATTATCTGTGTGATTTTTGCTTATCTTCAGATTTACCCAAGATTTCTTTCTAACAGCAGAATACTGAATGTCAAGATTGCATTGGCAAGAGGAGGGTGCTAACCACAAAAAGTTACAGTGAAATGGGCTTTTCACAACTTTAACAGAAGTCAGAGTGGTTGATTAGAGCGATTCTCTGTGCCCTCTGAAATATGCAATAAATACACAATGCAGTTTTTAGTATACTCAAATGTTATTTAATTTTTGGCAGTCAGTGCCAAACAAGTAATGCTGGCTGACTACCTTGTACAAAATGTAGTAGGTTCTCTACAGCTATAAGATGCTGATTTTTACATCCAGTATTGGATTTATTGGTAGTACAGAATTTGTGTAAATAATTACTTCCAGCTGGCCCAAGTCCTAAAACAACTCCCTTACTGTGTTACTGACCAATCTGGAAATAGTAGTTCTCTTTTGAGTAAAGAAAACAGGCAGTTGGCAAGGAAAGGTCAAAGAGGGTGGTAGCAGTTAGAGAAGGTTAAAGAGGATAATGGATAAGAAAACTTCCGGGATAGTAACCATTATCCTTTCAAATAATAAAGAAATTTCAAGCCTGCAGATGAAAATCCCATCACTTTAAAGCTAAGGATTGTTTTAGGTTTTCGTTTTTGTTTTAAAGTTGGTTACCAAGTCTCACTGGGTTTTTTTTTTCTGTCATCTGTGGAGCCCCATGACCATGAATGACTCCTACTGAGAATGGCAGATGTTCACAATAATGTCACAGAAGTTTAATGACCAGAATGTACTCACTAAGAGATGCTCTGCTGTCCCTATTTCCCCACCACTTTCATGCATTAGGCTGCTTCACCTGTTAAAGAAGAGGCTCTAGCCAATTTCCAGGATGCATGTACTATGTACACTTGCAATTCAGAAGAAGGTATGAGGAGGGGAAAAAAAGAGGGCTGCATAACACTGCAGAGTAGTCACTGCATCAGATATTGTGTCCACTCTGAGATGGGTAGTATGACAGTAGTGCTAATTATCTGACAATGGGAGACAGACACACCCTTGAGTACCCCTTCAGTACTGAAGACACCTCAGGTATCAACTTTATTTGGCTATAGAATATGGGGTTACCCAATTTCCTTTCTGAATATTTTCATTTGCTGTTACTTCAATTCCTTTCTCTGCTTAAATGCATCTCCAAATGAATTTTTAAAACTAACTATTCATAGGTGTCCAACAGATAGATTTCTTGACTGATGTTAGTTGCTGTTAATGAAGTGTCTGATTTGGTTTTTTTTTTTTTATTTGGTTCAGTGACCCTGGTTAGTTTTTTTTCTTAATAAATGTGATTTTTTAGTTTGAGTCAGATGAAGTGCAGTTGAAAACATAATGAGAATCTCCAGCTCTATGAGATGGACGTCTTTCAGACTGACTGTCAAAACCATCATGTTTTTTGGATCTCTGAAGCAGGTAGAAAAAAATCATAAAGACCTGCTGTTCATTCTCTTATCTAGTGAGATTCCTTGCAGCTTATCCATTTGTCATAAAGAAATGGAGAGAACCTGGTTAGAGCTATGCTTGCACAGTAGTTTTTCTAAAGATCCATTCAGATTTAAGAAATGTTTTACAGGGTATTTTTTAGCTCTTGGTTAGTGCAGGCTCTAGTACTCAAGTGTTTAAGAGACGTTCTGGAAGTAACCAGCCACTGTAACCTAGTATAAGAAGAAGAGTGAATTAGCTCCTGCCAAGCTGGATGCTAGTTGGAAATGGATAACTTGGCTTAGCTAGCAGAGGTTATCGTTCCTAAGCCATTGCCGCTGGGTTGCAGCAATAGTGAGCAAGCCACAGAAGGAACACGAGTAATACAAGAGAACTCCTGGAGCTGGATGGTTAGTAGTATCTCAGATATATGTATTTTCTAGACTCCGTTTGTGCTGGGCTCTGTTCAGTATTAATCAGTGTAAAAAGATATCATTTGTCAGGCACGATTTCCAATCATGCCCTGTTGTGAAGCATCTGTCTTGATATGGATAAACTCCTTTACTTAAAGATTAGGTTCAAAGACGCTTTATACTCGTGCTGCTTCCAATGCTCTTATTTTTCTCATAATTACGCAGAATGATGCCAGTTACGGCCATGGCGGGCCTGGGATAGTGGCATTCGTTTACTAAATAACTGCTTTTGGTGCTAGCTCCTAGAATTTTGCTATTGTGGAAAGCAGGTACAAAATGTCAGGTTTACAAAAACACAAGGTGAGATGGGCCAAGCCAGGGATATGTGCCACAGTGAGGCAAGACACACCTTCACCAGCCTGCTCCTGTTTGTTAGTGAAAGTAGGGGAGCATGTTACTCCTGCCAAACAGCACTCAGTATTGCATTGAACACTATCTTTCGGCCCTCAGGTTGTGTCTTTCTCAGATGGGTGACCTGCTCAGCTTAGAGAACAACTTAATTAGTCTTTTGCTATTTACTTCTGTAGATTAGTTTTTCTTTTCCAGTTTAGAGAATAAAATGCCAAATTTTCTCCTGATTGATTGAAGTAGGTAGAATGACAGGAGGCAAGACTGGTGTTTTCCAATAATATTATTCTTGTTTAACTATGTCCACTTTTAATCCGGTTCTGTTCATCTCTGTGAGAAAACCTGTTCCAAATTGAAGTCCTAAAGACTTTTTCACTATAATTCATCCCTTTTGTGTCTTGAGATAAAGCCTGAGCAATCCCAGGTCTATCTAGACATGTTTTATGATAACTACTTCACATTTTGTAACATTCACATAAACTTGAAAGAAGGAACGACAAGTTTCTGCAGAAAGTATTTATTCCCTTGAAACTATTTATTTTGATCCAGCAGCCACCAAGAGGCATGCATGAAGAAGAGGAGGCTGAGGGGAAACCTCATTGCTCTCTACAACTACCTGAAAGGTAGAGAGGAGGGAGCTGTCCTCTTCTCCCAAGTGACAGGGGACAGGACAAGAGGGAATGGCCTCAAGCTCCGCCAGGGGAGGTTTAGGCTGGGCATTAGGAAAAAATTCTTCACAGAAAGGGTCATTGGGCACTGGAACAGGCTGCCCAGGGAGGTGTTTAAGGCACGGGTGGACGAGGTGCTAAGGAGCATGGTTTAGTGTTTGATAGGAATGGTTGGACTTGATGATCCGGTGGGTCTCTTCCAACCTGGTTATTCTATGATTCTGTGTGCTTCCTGGCCAGCTACTTCATAACATTTGTTATGTTAACATCGGCCACAATGCTGGACTTCTCTTTCCCAAGCAGGCAAAGCTGTGCTTCAGCGTTGAAGGTACTGAGATGGAAGCTGTTTGGATGTGGAAGGGAGCCAAGCATATTGCATCTGTAGGAGGGGGAGAATGTGGCTTGTTGAAGCCTGGTACCCCTTCTCCTGTGGGAAGGAGTGAGATGCTGTGTTAAGGCTCTCAATCATGGAGAGGCCACAGCAGAATGCAGCTCCTGTTATTGAAAAGTGCCATAGCAGACCACAGACACGATGAATGCCTTAAGGATCAGAGGGGTTGTACTGTGCATATTTCACATACTACATAAAATGAATTGTCAGGCAAGGGTTTCACTGCTGTGTAGATTTTTTTTAGTGTCTAATAAGGTGCAGTGTACTGTGTCTTAATGCAAGACTGGCATCTTTGGTGGAATTTTATTCATTGAAATTAAAACAGTTATCTGTCCATATTATGTCCTTCAGTTTTGTTCATTTTACTTTGTTTTTGAAGAATTGTATTGTAGGCTTCTACTTAGAAAGAATAGCATCTATTAAAGTATACTCTGTCTTTGCCTTAAAAAACTACTGAAGTAAAATATAAGTTATTGTTCAACTTCACCGAACATGACAGAAGTATGTTATGTTTACAGTTCTGTTGACTATGTTAAGGGTCCTATTATGTTCACCAAATTCATCTTTCTGAAAGCCTGTAGTGATCAGCATATAGAATAGGCTGAACACAGTTGCTTAGCTCATATTTCTTTCTTTTTAATACAAGAAGGCTCTTATCTAGTACTAACGCAAGGCATTGAAAGCTTCAGTTGTTTTTCTGATTGCTGCAGTCCTCCAAACAGCAAGCTTTACAGAGGACAAGTTAATCCCTCATAATGAAATCACACCATGAAACTGTTTGTACTTACCAGAGATTTTCTTCTTTTAAGCACAGGACACAGCTATAATCATTGGTGTTTCAGTTACAGGTTGCAAAGAAAAATTAATTTTGATTATATGGCTTCTTTGCACTTAGTTCATTTGCAAAAATATAGAAAGTGTGATTCAACTTCAGTTCTTCTATAAAAAGATGTACACATGCGAATACCTTTGCCAGCTCGATGGTAAAATCACATATTCTTCAAACATGAATATTGTATGCATAGCTCTGTGCTTTCTTCTAGAAGTGATTAAATGTGTACATTACTTTCACAGATCCAACAGAGAAG
Organism: Phaenicophaeus curvirostris; assembly: GCF_032191515.1. Classification (NCBI taxonomy): domain Eukaryota; kingdom Metazoa; phylum Chordata; class Aves; order Cuculiformes; family Cuculidae; genus Phaenicophaeus; species Phaenicophaeus curvirostris. The sequence continues at coordinate 93,296,708 of NC_091392.1, forward strand.
GTGACTATTCAAGTACTGCCACAAAGTAGTGCCATTAAGGAAGGTGATAACATCACTCTGAAGTGCTCAGGAAACGGCAACCCTCCTCCACAGGAGTTCCTGTTTTACATTCCAGTAAGTCCTGCCTTGCTGTCACTGTGTAGTGAAATATTCTGTATCATCCTTTCCTACAGACGCAATTTGCTATGTGTCAGTGTAAACGTGATTTTATAACAAATGAAGGAAGGAATTCAATGCAACTAGAATTGAAGACAGACATTGACTGTTACATCACACTGAGAACGCCTCATCTGAGTTAGCAAAATATTTTGAAAGAACCTCTCCTTCCCCCTATCTGAAATGTTGGGGGGTTTAGACCTGCTAAAAATTGTTAGGCTTCATTTCCCAATTTGAGGTATTTTGATAAGAATCAGTTTTGACGAAAAGGGTTTAGCACCTTGAATAAAATCACCTTATCTGTTGTCATAACAGCCAAAGATCCAGCAGTGAAAATACAGGATATTAATTCTGCTTTTTTTTTTTTGGACATTCACAGCTTAATCTTTGTGTAATGTCTTTTAATTAATTCATGCATTATTTGGTGATATAATGACACAAAAAAGAACCAGTGGGACAGCACAGGAGAAAGTGTAGCACAAATCCATCAAATGCATAAGATGCAAATGGAGAAAAATAAAGGCTTTGGTTCCATTAATCTTCTTAGTATTGGTGAAATCCACAGGCAGATGTGGCTTTATATTCTAAGATTCCTAGTTATGCTTCCTGTGTCCTGCTTCTCTCTGTCGTATTTGTATCCCTTTTTTTTGTTCCTGTTGCAGTAGTGAGCAGAGCTGATCTTGAGAGAGGCCAAAAGCAGTGACATGCTTTCAGGTATTTCAAAAACTGCATGTCATCCTTTGAACATAATCCCTATCTACTTTGGACTCCTGTCATGTTTGAATTGCAGAAGACCAGCAAGGGAAACTAGGAGCTGAAGTCTTCTTATCTCAGAACAGCCATTTAGGTTTAGTGAGTCATCCAAGGAACTCTCACTATATGCCTGGGAAAAAGTGTGTGATAACTCTCCTTGCTCCATGATCACAGTGAGCGAGTTAAATGCTCAGTTCGTCTTATCTTCAGTTTCCCTGCTACCTGATACTAGTACTTTTTCTCAAGGTGAGCTGAAATTGGTGGTTTCTTTGCAAGACTTACAGATACTGTGACAAACCTGGTAGATCTCTTTCTGGATTCAGGGAATCAGGGTTTCATTCTATGCTTGCTAATTCAAAATACGAATTTCCACAGGTAACAGCATGTAAGCTAGTGTATACCTTTGCAGGCTCCATACCTTGATAATGGATAGAGCAGGGTTTGCTTGTGCTGTTTGAAAATGTGTAATGCAGCACACTTAATTTCATGATTTTTCCTAAACTGAAAATAGCGTATGAGATATGGGTTTAGAAAACTACTTGTTTTGCTGTTGTGATTTCTCTAGTGCTCTTATTTGTAGGCTGTTTCAGTCATTTGTTTTCAGATTTGGTATTTTAATTTTAAGTTAGTCATTCAATTAAAGAGTAAGTTTTTAATTGTACGTGTTTTCTAAAGCTATGCTGTCATACAGGAAATAAACCTTAACAATGGTTAATAGACAACTACACTTCAATGATGCTGTGTCTATACATATTTTGGAGTATTTCAGGATCCTTATAATAAAAACCTCATCAAAAATGAGTGGTTTAGCAGGCCCATCTTCAATAACTCATTTGTTTTCCATCCACAGGGAGAAGCAGAAGGTATAAGAAGCTCTGATACTTACACAATGACAGATGTGAGACGAAATGCAACAGGAGAATACAAGTGCTCTCTGACTGACAAAAGCATGATGGACTCTACCACCATCACTGTGCACTGTAAGTCATTGTATTTTGCACTCCTAGTGGACACAAACCTATCTTACATCTTCTGGGATGATCTCTTTCTGCTTTACTTAGGTAGATTTGTCAGTTAACCTACAGGAGAAGTGATTGATGTGGTTGGCCTAAAGCTGTGACAGGTCACTTCTTTTCCTTTCTGGTTTTTTTTTTCTTTTTTTCTAATGTATTTCTCTTTGAAAACCTTAGCTTTCTCAATTCATGGGCTTAGATACAGATTTGCTTTATGCAACATTTGTATAGTATATGCTATTCTTGCACTGTCACGTACCATGAAAATACTGGTATTTTATGTTTCACTCATGTGGATATATATACGACAAATTATTCTCCTCCAGCTGTGCCTTACAATGTACTCAAACACACAAGCTGGCCCACAGTGGTATCCCTGAAGGTCATACTTCATAGTCAGGTTCAAACTTCACATTAGTCTAGTATCCTTTATCTTATCTCAATGAGGTTAACATATAAGGAGTCTAGGGAAGAGTCTTAGGAATTCATTATATTGGCATAGGACAAATTGCAATTTTCACTTTACCAGAGCCATGAGGGCTATAGAGCTCAGTAAAGTTTCTTTAACTGAATGCTAGAGCATTTACTCACATTTTACCAGCACCACTTTAAAAGCATCCATTGAACTGATTGAACTAAAATATGATTGCTTTTCCAATGGTTGCTTTAATCTCTTTATGTTGGAAAACAGAGCAGTGGGAAGTCTTTCCTACTTTTTTGTGCTATCACAAGCTGTGAGGAAAGACTCAGTCTAATGGTACTAAGTTTCCCCTAGAAACATTGGTGGTCTGTAGTCTTCCCTGTGGCATAAATACCTGTAATAGTTTACAGGTTCACAGGGACATGATAGATAACGAAGTTTAAAGGCTTCCAGAGTGGTTATACTTTACGTAAAAAGAAACTTCATGTTTGTATACTTGATTTCCCACCTCCCCCCCAACCCTTGGAAGAGGTACAGTGCATGCAGAATGTATCTGCCCATGAAAAATTGCACTATTCCATTTAATGAGTACTTTGCGTTTAATAAGGTGATCTGTTATTTTCCTAACTGCTCCTCTTTGCCAGTAGTCAGGGTATGTAAAATCTGAAGAGAGCTCGTGCTGCTCTGGTATCTGCCCAATATCAAAGGTAGCTTGCTAGTAGTTTGCTGTGGTATAACTGACCCTTTTGTTCTGCTCCAAGTGGATTGCATGTCTACTTGTACTTCCATAAATAGTTACGCTAAAGAATGACTTCCTCAGCTCCTAGTTATTTATAACAAGCCAGTTTTTCTTTCTCTGCTATTTTGTCTGCATGTCAGAAAAGCTTTGCTACACGAGAGAAGCATGTATTTTCTTGACAGAAGTCTTTCCAGTGTTGGCAGCTAGTGCAGCTACTCAGAACTCATAAGTACAATCTAGTACCCTGCTATTTCACTTCAGTTAGAGTTCAGAGTTGGGGGAAGGAGGGGAGGTTGTTTCATTTTCATTAAACACCTCTATCTGCAATAAAGCCTTTGCTTAAGTGAGGTACAATAGCTGGAGTAATTCTGTAATTTCTGAATATTCAGATGATGCCCTGTCTTTAAGCTGCTTCTGTGTCTTGCTTTACGCTAGTCTAAAGCATTTCTACAGCATGTGTTCTTTTGAGGAGAACTGTTCTGAAAAAGTCATGAAACTTGTAGATGCTTTATAATATCCTCCTTCATCTTTCAGTTGCTTACTTTATATTAATTTTCCAGCATGACTCACTAATTTTTAGTGCTTTCTCCTTCTAACATACTTATAAATTTTTGCTGTTAGATGTTCAGATATTTTTATGCTGCCATGATGTTTTTTTATCCTTCAAATACTACTTATTAACAGCTATCAAATCCTACTTTTTCTCCCCCTTTTGCTCTACTGCTTACCTTCCAACATATGGATGAATATTCCTGTCTATGCTATTACACTAAAAAAGCCTTCATTCTGAGTCAGGGCATTTTGTTTCCACACATCTAATGTTGGCACTTCATTTATTTTTTAATTTTCACTTAGGAAAAAAAAAACCAACACACACATACAACAAAAACCAGGCAATACAATAGTTCTAGTTTAAAACTGTCAGTCTATTTATAGTAATTTGTTACATTTCAACTGTAGTGCTTTTTCCCAAACAGATTTATTGAACATTATAATTACACTGGTTCCTTTCAATGTCTAGGTAGAGAAAGCTTCTTACTGGTATGAAAATACATTAGCTCTTTTTTTCCAAGATGAATAGAGATTATGAGATCCACAGAAAGCTTAAAATTGACATTAAAACATCCAAGTTACGCGTAATGGGAAATATTACCTTTTAAAGCATGTTTTGAGTGGGAGAGAGAAGGGCTATTCCTTACACACAGAACATGATAGACAGACTGGACAACCTGGCCTCTTGCCTCTCAGAGCAAGTGCAGGATCCATACAGCAAAGTCCTGGTTTAAAGTCCACCAAAACTATGTGTCTATAGTTGGCATTATTTGTCCCTTAACAGAAGGAGCAACAGAACAGGATTTACTTTATGGGTTTGGGTTTTTTATACTAGATTGTTAATTTTCCTCCATCTCTGTGCCTTGAATGAGTTTGGCCAGGATCAGATAAGCAAAACTCGCAGAGGCCCGGAAGAAAAGGGAGGGGACCATGGCAGACCCTGGTTACAACCACTTAAACTGCTCTAGAAGCATACTCTGTGTGAGGCAAGCAAAGCACGTAGGAGTAGAGGGGTGGGCACACCTTCCTTAAGCTACAAAGCAGCAGGTGACTGTTTCAATCCCCAGTCCCTTTTCTTTATCTCTTGTTATAATTGTTTCTGTAGTAAGGCTGTGGAACTTCTTAGTGATACTTTACTTTCTGCTAAGTTGTTTTTCTGGGGAAATAGTTTTGCAAACTGTCCAGTAAATTAAGGGGTTTAGAAATTTATCATTTGTGTTTCTCCACAGGTATTTTTTAAAGTCTTTCTTGCTTTACAGATACATTGAAAATACAGGGGAAATCACCCATTGAGTGTTGCATGGAAAAAAACCTCTGTTCTCAATATATATACCAAAAGTTTCTGGTTGTCTGCTAGTATATTTGGGAATTCAGACTGCAGGCAAGTTCTGTGCATAGTTTCCCTAGTCTTAGCACAGTGTTCCTTCGGAAGCCTCCTTTAAATGCTGGGAGCCTGTCCTATATGTGCAATAGATTTTCAAAACAGAAATGTTTACTCCAGTCTTCCTCACATTAATTCCATGCCTCTCACATATGATGTGGTAATAGATGCAGAATGCACTGTTTGCTTCTTCCCTGTGCTACTTGGTATGCAAAGACAGCACTGAAATCAGCGCAAGACTTCAAGTGAGACCACATTAAGAGCTAGCATATATTGAAAATGGTGCCTGATGAGAAGTTTGTTTATGAAGAACATTTCAAAGCCAAACGGGAAATGTATGGAAAATTCTTGAAGCAAAGTTTTTCTTTCGGTGGCAAGTAAAATTAATTTTGACAGTCTTGTGTATGCAAGAAATAATTTTTCCTCATACCTCTGTACCAGGAAGAGATTATTTACTAATGCACCATATAAGTTGTGAGGTAAAAGAATTTACTTCACATTTCTTTGTGGACCCTACAGATAAACTGACAGAATATTAATCCAAATCAAATTGCTTCCCTTCCTAGAGGGGATCCTATGTTAAACAGTAGCTTAATTTTGTAGTTGCCTCATAAATCATCTTACCAATACTGCTCTGAGCTATGCAGTTCATCTGCACACTGTAAGTTTTCCTGAACTTCTATAGCAACCAAGACCACTATGTGAGAGGAATTGTAATTATAGTTATACCACAAAAAAAGGAGGGAGTGCCACCCTGAAGGAAGACTAGGTTGAAAGGTTGCTCTGGGCTCAGTGTCAGTCTTGCCTGATATGAAGGCCAAAAATTTAATGAGCTTCTGCTTCCTGTGACCTGAGAGAAGTCCCTCCAGTATGGTCTTTGATGATCTCTTGGGTTTAAGGTGCCGTCTTGTGTCAAAGTAACAAGGTTTAAGTAGGTGTGGAAGGAAAGTTGCCCTAAGGAAATAAAAAAAAAATTGTCTTTTCTTCAGCCACCCCTCTGCTTTGGTAGTATGTGCTCAAGAGTAGCAAAGCAAGAAGAAAAAAATGCCATGCGCTACCTGAATTTATATACAAATGCTCACTGGCTGAATCCTATCTTTATTAGTTTATTTATTTTGGGGTTTTTTTTTTTCTGGAAGCAATGGTAAAATATAGAGGACCATTTTAGTTTGGTTGCTTTTACTAGTTTGGATAGACAGGAGGAGAAATGCCCCTAGGAATAAAGAAACAAAATGCCATTTTATCTCTTTAGTAAATTTTTTGCTTTACTCATACATAGATGAAAGTATCATTCTTATGACCTCTCGGACTAGGCATTAGACTCGTAAAGCAGATAAAAATGCAGACTAATAGTACAGGATGGCCCCTAGTTGTTCCCTGAAGTTCTGCCTTTAATTATAGTGATGTTCCCAGGGCAACCACTGAATGAAGCCGGTAGCTAAGTTCACTGTTTTGTTAAGGAAAACCCACTGTTCTTCCTTTCCTCTACCAACTGTGATTTTGCTTTAAGCCTTTTTTAAACTCTGCTTAAAAGCCAAAAGAATGTTTTGCAGTCCTTTTCCAGCAAGTACTATATTTGTGATGAAATCATGTGTGCTTACCATTTGAGAGTGTGTGTATGCATCTGTGATAGTCATTCAACTAGGCAGCTTGGCTTACAAGCAAGGCACTGTGAGAAGGAAAGCAAAATAGAAGTTTAGCTTGGCAAACCCTGCCAAATGTTTCTTTCAGTGTAGGGTTTATTTTTTTTTTTTAAAGAAATTACTAGCTCACCAAATCCACATACGAGGAAAAAACTAGAGCAGTGTTTCCTGACCTTTCTGTTACTGGCCGTCACCCTGCATTGTGTCAAACACTATGACCGCAATTTCCCTGCCACTGAAACAGGTCAAGCAAAGCTTGGACTCTACTTACACAAAAATGGCTTTTTAAGTTACAAATTAAAGCAAATAAATCAAAGGTGCTTGTGTCTGGCCTCCCAACTCTATAATTCAGGCTTCTCACCCCTTCATTCAGTATTCTGTTTCACACACCATCCTCATCCCCTCCAGATGCTGATAAAAATCAAAATCAGAAAAAAGGTGTTGGTAAAAATGAACTTGTTTTATCAGATTCAAGAAAGTTATGCCTTGTCCTCCTGTCCTCTTCTCCACACTTACAACTTAGGTTAACCTGCCACTCCTCTGTGAGTTCCAACCTGAAGTTAGGTTTTTGCCTGGCCCATAGCAAGCTACCCTCACAGCAGCCTACGCTTTCCCTTCCATGACGCACATACTGCTCTGTGAAGTACTCCTTCAGTTGCTTGTACCTTGTCTGTCATTCCTTCAGCGGTAGAAGGTGAAAAAAATATCCATTTGTCTAGTGATAAGTGAGTTTTTGCTTTACCCTTTAGCTTATAATTACAGCAAAAATGTGAATGTTCTGCAATGCCTATTTTAGAATTATTCTCTCTTCTCCCTTACTTGTAAAATTGACTTAGATTTTATTGAAGAAATGAAATCTTGAATTTAATGAGCACAATTAGCTGCATTTTCTTTCCTTGGTAAGGCAGGCTTTCTGAGATTAACTTCTGACAAATGTTTATTCTCTTCTAGATTTGGATTTGCAGCTTACTCCTAGTGGAGAAGTCACAAAACAGATTGGAGAGGCTTTGCCCGTGTCATGCACGATTTCTTCTAGTAGAAATGCAACTGTGTTTTGGTCAAAGGTCAGTAATTCATCTACTTCACACTTCATCTGAGTGTTCACCTCTGCAATATTCCTGTAGCTACTTCAGCATTTTGGAAGGCATGAAGGAAGTAATTTGTTTGTTTTTTTAAATAATAGTGTTAAAATTATTCTTCCACGTATTGCTAAAATGAGAGCAGCTAACTCAGGTTCATGACTGCAAATCAGTTACTGTAATTATCAGCTGCTTTAAAATGGAAAGAAGTAATGCCTACTGTGAAACAAACAGAACTTTCCTTAAAACAGTCTGTATACAGCCCTTTGAGAATCGAGTCCTTCTAAGATGAAAAGCCCATTTGGAGGAATTTAGATTCATTGTTTATTTTCTTGGAGGCAAGCTTGGTATTAGTGTTTCAATAAACATAATAAAAGGGCAAGGCAGGTGGAGAGAGAAGATGTTACCAACTGGTGTTCAGTGGCTGATGAAAAAGGTAGTTACCACAGATAATAGGTTTAAATTAAACCTATGCTACTGGAAACTAAAAATAATGTTTGGTGGTTCAGTATAATATGTTGATCTCATAAGCCTGGTTCCTAGAAGAGAGTTATTTGTCTCGTACATATTGTACCACTAGTATTTTTGTCTAGCCTGCCAGAAAAGCTCAGAACAATTGATCCCATCTCTGCCCTTGCCTCAAAAGTGAAGAAGGGAGCTAACTTTTGTAAAACTCCAGTAGTTTCCGCTTTTCATGGTGTTATGTTGCTGTCAGCTATTCAAAAGTAGTTATTAATGGGGGAATACTTTGAATGGGGGTCTAACCTGCCGACGTATGTGAAAAATTCTGTTGATAGTAGTTACAATTGTGATTTAGAGGTTATTGTATTCATAGAGATTAACTTGTTATTTCATCAGGACAATACTAGAATGCCAACAAGTCCGTCATTTTCAAGTCTTCAGTATCAAGATGCTGGAAGCTACATCTGCGCTACAACTTTACAGGGGGTTGAAGGGTTGCAGAAAAGGAAGACACTTAAGCTTATTGTGGAAGGTAAGGGAACGGGTGACTATGCTAATTGATTGTCCTTTTCAAACAAAGTGGTTAACTGTAATATTGTTCTTGTAGGAAAACCTCAAATCAAAATGACAAAGAAAACAAATAAAATGTCTAAAACTATTATCTGCCATGTGGAAGGTTTCCCCAAACCAGCAGTGCAATGGACAGTTACTGGTAGTGGAAGCATCATAAATAAAGCAAGTATCTTTCTTTTTACTTTATTCACCAAACGATAGTGCATAGAAGATACAATTTAAAATCAGTGTTTTCCCAATAGTGAGACTGAAGAAACTAAGTCTATTTCATTTACCTAAGAGAAGGTTAAGTTGTAGTTGTAGCTACATGATGCCTATATGAATGATTTCTGATGATAAAGGTCTTCTGAATAGAGCAGGTGAAGGCACAGAAGATCCACTGGCTGCAGGCCAAAGCTGGAAGGGAAAAGAAAAGATTACAAATGAAATATGCATTTTTAAGTGATAGTACTTAGTCATTTTATATGGATAATGTGGTGATTTTGCCATTGTGTAAAGAACTTTCAAATAGTGATGGAACTGTAGAACTTACATTAGAAAGCAAATGGGTACCTGATCTAGGAATAAATGAGGTGATATGTAATGAAATGTGGCAAGTAAAAGTCCGAGAATATGGTCAATATAGTTTCTTATGGGCTTTGCAATTTTTATCGTAATTTTTATAGGGTTTTTTGTGTGGTTATACCTTCTGTGTCTCACTGGAAACTGAACCATAATACAGTCATCCTGAGGGAGAGGTATAGAGCACCCATAGACAATAGGAAAAATACTTGGAAAATAAGTAAACTGAAGTATTTTCATATTGATTACCAAATGACAAAGCATTGCCACCTTTTGCCTTAGCAGGAAAGGTAGATGAGACATCTATACAAGCAGTCAGAGACTGGAAGCAAAAAGCATGGTGCTCCTGTAGATTTCATTACTCCATTAGGTTTTGCTTTAATCCTACAGAACTTATGCATAGCTGTCAAGATTTATCCATTAAGTTGAAACTACAGGGCAGGAATTGTCTTGATGTTACATAAATGCTTGAAAATAATTTTCTCTGGACATTGTATTCAGACTAAGAATGATGTACAGCAAATTTAATGAACAGCTTCACATTACTATTACAGAACAGATGCTGCGGGTACCACTAAATACACATAGCTTGGCAAAATAATGCTTAGTGTGGAAACAATTTGGAATGATAGAAACTGGAAAATTTACAGTGATTATCTTCCTTATAAAGATATAAATAAAAAACAGCAAGATGGAAAGAAATGAGAACTTAGAAGTTTGGTAGGGGAGTTTCTTGAAGAATTTTATCACTTTAAATATCTTTGAAATAGTCAACAGAAACAAAAGCAATTGCAGAATGTGGTTAACTTTCTCAGAAATGCCTCTATTATGCGATAAGGCATTATTTCTGTTATTGTTTGGAAAACTGTAATATTAGTTGAAAATTATTTCCCACTGAATATTTTCAATGTGCAATACAGGTAATGCATTTTTGAAAGACACTAATCTTCCAATTTTTATCTTATCAGACAGAGGAGACCAGATACGTTAATGGAAAATTTTCCAGTAAAATTGTAATTGCTCCTGAGGAAAATGTGACTTTAACTTGCATTGCAGAAAATCAGCTAGAAAGAACTGTGACCTCCCTGAATGTCTCTGCTAGTGAGTGTCTTCTAAAGTCCTTTTCCTTAAAGTTGTAGTTTCACGTAAAGTACCCACACTTCATGCTCATATGAAGAGTAGGTCTGCATAGTAATGTTGATAATGTTGATTTTTAACCTTGTATCTTAAGTCAAGCAATTGTCTTCCACTCTGGATCAGTAATATATAATAGTTATTGATAGCTTTCTGGATGAAGTCGCTTAGTGTTCATGACTTTCTTGGCTAGCTGTATCTTGTCTGCATTATATTATTTACTTCTGGAAATAATTCAGCAACAGAATTCTACAATATAATAGAAAAAATATTGCAAAATAATACATTCTTTATGAAGATAAAAGTCTTTCTTTATTACTAAATTAACAGCATCTTTTATTCCCCGAATTCCAGTTTGTTATTATTCGTATGACTTGATTCAGAACAGAAATCAGCCACAGATTTAGAAGGGTAGCACAGAAATGCTCAGTCAGAACGATTTCTGAGATTAATATTACACATTTTGAATAAGATTTTTCAGTTGGATATATTATAGTTACAAGGGAAAGATTTATTCTTAATGATAAAATTAAATACCTTCTTTTTTGGCAAATACTGCATTAAGTTTCATTGTTTCTATCATTGTTACAAATAGGAAATTAAATGTGGTGTTCAGGTATAACACATTTTGTCTTTAATTTTAACATTTTTCATTTCAGTAAGTATTCCAGAATATGATGACTCAGAGGATAATAATGGTATGTTTCATTTTCTATCTCCATAACCCTTTCTGAGTTCAAGACCTATTTAGTGTCATTGAACAATTTCAGTTCCCATTGTCCCTTAAAGTTGGACTCTATTTAAAATAGCTAGTGCTGTGATTGACTAAGAACGTGACTTTCTTGAAGCTTTAAACATCTTTTTTTAAGAACAATGTCTGGGTTTTTTTTAATTTTTACTTTCTGACCCCTTTTCTTGTTTCTAATGGAAATTCTTTAGAAGTAGTATAATGCTTGACTTTATCATAGGTCACCTCATTAACTTTTCTTCTTTGCTTCAGGTGACAGCAGTGAAAAGGTTAATGACCAGGCAAAGCTTATAGTGGGGATTGTCGTTGGTCTTCTGCTGGTTGCTCTGATCGCAGGTGTTGTCTACTGGCTCTATGCGAAGAAATCAAAGTAAGAATTTATGGAAAACTTGCTAATAAGTTGAAAAACAAAAATCATAAGTGGGAATGTATGTTTATCTGTTTTCCTTCTGGCAGCATTCCACTAGTCTGAATGGGTCAAAGTTGTTAGTTAGGTGCATTTAGTAGAGAAAGATCGGGTACCTCTGATCAGGTCTTCTCAATGCTTAGCAGGATTCATCTTCTGGAAGTGGGGCTCCAAGACTCTTATAGATCACCACCTGTAATGAAGTTCTGTTTCCTGACAGTCAACTCTGTGCTGATTCTTGCATTTAAATATTGTACCTGCTACTTAGTTGTGGGATTTTACCTCTGTGTGGCTTTACTGGTACTAGCAACTGTCTTCCTTTAGAAAAAGGGTAGCTTGTTTGCCTTAAAAACAGAATAAATCACAGAATATGTCTAAATCATCTCAGAGGGAGAAGAGATATCTTTAATTCATTTGTTCATATATACTTTGAAACCTCTGAAGTAAAATTGGTAAAGATAGACCTTGTTTTGCTGAAAACTAGAAGCTGTCTTCCAAATCAATGTGTTTTAGCCATCCTAGGTATAGAACAGGATTTGCCAGTGAGTCCTTCTTGGTTTCACATTTCTTTATTATTACTCAGGCTCGCTTTAGAAAATACAGTGAAGGTTCTCAAAAAGTAACTATGTTTTCCATCCTTTTAAAGATGGCCATGACTATATGCCTTTTGGCATTATCCCTATAAATTTGTCTCCAAGGAGAAGCGAGGGCAGCTTGCTCTCTGAAGGGTTCCTTACAGCTGCTTCTTAACAGGGAAGATTAAGGTAGTTATGCACAAACCACTACTGGTATAGAAGCAGTCTTAAAGTTCAGTTGTTCTTTCTATGACCTTTCATTAGCTCAAATGAGATCTAAAATATACCAGTGGGATTTTACTATGAACAAATGTGTTTTCATTGATTTGGAAGTACAACGAATTCTCCATCTGCTTGCAAATACTCCTTTTTGAATAATACAGAGGGATTTTACTCTAGCCATAACTGAGCAGGTTTTGGTAGTTTTTCAGATAAAGAATTGCTATAAATTTCCCAAGCACAGAACCACATTCAGATATTATACAGGGAAAAAAAGCACATATTTTTTGCAAAGATTACGCTTAATTTCATAGAAATTGAAAAGTATTAACAATGTTGAGCTCCTCCTCCACAATTTACTACTAGAGTAATAACATCTGCAGTCATTTTCTTTTGTCTTTCTTTTTGAATGTGAGAACGTGGAATCATGAAACTGTGATTCACTGGTTTGGGATTTTTTCGCAAGAGGGCGAGTATAAGGAGGGCAGAGGAGGTAACATACCTTTTCTTGTATCATTATCTAGTGTGGGGAGAGCTAGCCAGGATCTTTGAATATAGTATATCCCTTGCTGAGATGATTTTGTGACTTAAGATAACTTTTCAACATCACAGGTAGGATACAGCACATTCTCAGTGGGCAACGTTTCTTTTCCTTATGCTCAACTTCTGTTGAAAAAGCTTGGAATAAAAATTAGAGCTAGAATTGATTAAACAGGTTCACTGGAAACAAAATAAAAATTCCTTTATAGTGAAATGATAGTCTTCGTATTTGATACATGGTTGCTGGCCTCTGCAATCCATTAAAAATGCATTGTCACTGACAGTCTCCTGTTCTCAGCATATATTTACGTTGATCTGTTGTTACCCTCCCTGCTTTCTGCATATCATACTTGGAAGAGCAAGCAGAGTGTCAATACCTATTCTGAAAAAGTTTTCAGCAGGAATTATAGCCTAGAAACCAAAGATGAGTTGGCAGAAACCACCTTACGCCTTTAGGCACAAGATGTGTCTAATCAGAACCCCCCATCTCCATACAGGCCAACAATGTTAATAGTTATTTTTTGAACCCAGTCTTGAGCAGTAACTCACCTAATCTCTATCCCTGAAGTGACACCAAAGGAAAGTCTGAGAAGGCAGCAGAACAGAACTTTCCAAGTCTGCCGAGGCAAGAAAAACATCACTGTTTTCATTATTGGTGTTGTGATTTGTATAATCTATTGTCTTGTCATCCTCACCGAGTAGGAATTAAATGTGTAGCCTTGGAATATATTCACAATAATTCACTTATATAGTTATTCACTGCCTCAGCACCAATTTGATGCAAAAGATGATTTTTGCCAGGTATTGTTTCACTATGTATATTATCCCACAAATCAGACACTCATCCGTAATCCACATCCTTCAGCCAGCCCCATCTTGAATAAAAAGTTGAGGCTACCTACCCCGGCATGTTGTGTTTCTCCTTCATCTGAGCAGACGGCCAAAGACTTGTTTTGTATAGTTTTCTCCTTTTTCCAAAAGGGATATTTTAAACAAATTTAAACTAGTTTAATTTAAACTAATTAAGCTATTATTTTAAACTAATAATTTACATTATTTAAATTAATTTGCAGCAAACAGAATATAACTTAGCTCTTCAGAATCTTTCTAATTTTTGTCAGACACAGTCAAGTGATTCCAGGACACCTATCTTCAGTAAATTCTTCATATATGGAATTTTCACCTTGCCAGAAACACATGAGTACAGAACAAATGAAAAGTTTAAAATGAAAATACTGTACCCAGCCCACTTTATCCCTGTTCTCTAGGCACAGAAGTTCTGTGTGTGGATTGGACTTCTGCCCCATTTTTGCTCCTTGGGCTTGGAGGTGTACAAATTTCAAGTCACGTGACACTAGATCAAGGTTGAAATGTTTTAAAAATGCAGTGAGGGAAAAGTCAGCTGAGGAAATGAAAGCAAAGCAGCAGTTTTAAGGTTGTTCTTACCATAGCACACTAAACTCTTGAAATTCTTAGGTCAGGGTAATCAAGAAGGCTACAAGTGTCTCTGAAACTGAACACTTGAAGCATAACAATTCTGCTTTTCTGATACTTTATAGGAAACTAGCATATGAATCCAAACATGGCAGGCCAAATACATAGGAAACTCACGGTATGTTTTGAACAAGAATTAGCATTTTTTTTGTTCTTTGTGCAATTCTCTTCCAGAGAAAAGATAGTGTTATAAACATCTCTGAAAGTGAAAGTTTGTGTCACAGAACTTCTATGAAAGTGGCACAAATTAAAAAGTGATCACTCAATTCTTGATGACTAGAATATTTTTTCCAATATTGTCTTTTTTCATACTGATGGAAATTTGAAAATAATTGGAGGAAGTGGAAGTCAAGATTGAGGTAAATAGAGGTTGCAGATAATCCAGATGTGAATGTATAACACCATTAGCTCCTAAAAATTGTTTTTCAGCAGTGCAGCTGAACATTTAACATGCCTTTTGAAAGTAACACACACTTCAATGAAATTTGCGGCTCTTGCTTCAGCACCCAGAACTACACTGATGTGTGTTCTCTTACCTGTCATTATTGCAAGTTTGGGTAACAAGGACAAAGAGCACTGCAGATTTTACACTTTAAAAAGTGTTGAAGGTGAGGCCTATACTTGCAAGATTAAAAGAAATCAGGAATTAAAATCCAACAATAATTTCTGAGTCATCTCTATGCAGTCAGTATTTACTCTACAGCAGGCAAAACAATTGAGATGAAAAATGGTCTTTATTAAAACCAATGGTATGAACAGTGTCTGAACAAAATCCATGAAAATAGTGGGCCTTCAGAGCACACACTCTCCAAAGAAAACTAAAATCCTCACCTTGGTTAATACTCATAGAGACATTTTGATTAGGATTCCCCGAGGATAATTATTTTCTTGAAGAGCAAACATAGAAAACTTAAAATATGAGTTTAACAAGAGCTTGGAAAGATCCATGTTTTACAAATGAATTTAAAAACAGTTGAGAGAGACATAAGTAAACTCATTTTCATACAGCCGGCTCCTCATTCTTCAGAACACTATGGCCAGAGCAGGCTAAGTCATAAGCTTTGTTTGTGGAGCTGTAGATAATGTTAAAGTGTGAGGTGGCCTGGGCAAAGTGAGCTGGCTGTCTTGCTCTTTTTGGCAAGTCCTTGGGAATATTTCTATCCATCTGGACCGTGTTACCCAGCTGCTCAGGTATCATCAGGAAATGGCTTTTGAGCAAGCTGACAGGACTTAATGCACGAAAACATAAGGAACAACTGGTTTTGAATGTTGAGCTGGCAAAGGACCATTTGTCCTGTGCCTCAAGTCACCCCAGGAAGTGATGGAAACCATGTTTTGAGCCATTTCTCTGTTATAAACACAGGCCACGTCTGTCGAGCTCTGAGGACTGGTCCAGTGCCAACATGGCCTATTCCTTTACTGTTGGCAGAGCACTGCCAGTGGATCATACTGCTGCAACTCAGTGCAAAATCACTCTTTTATCTTTTAATAATTCTCTTTAGGTAAGAGTGAAAAAGGCAGCAGTATTGCTTGAGCTGAGATGGTGAATCTGCCTAGATATCAGTGTTTGGGGAACAAACAAAAAAAGCCAGTAAGACACTGAACCACCAAAATTAAACTGCAGTATTTCAGTGTCTGTCACTGAGAATCTAAATCCATCTGATTGTCAGACATGAAAAACTGCTACTGCTCTCATTTCAAGCAAGCGGTACATGCCATCCTCCAAAAGACTTCTGGATTGCCTGCCTCATTCAAAATCATAGTGCTGCCTTTTAAATCTCCTATTTTCACCCTTTCTGGCCTTAGGAAAACAGAGGTGACATTTAGCAACAGGAACAGTTTCATTGAATGCAGGACTAAAATAGAACACTTGAAAAATCAAAACCTGATCACATTGCAGAACCTCCCACATTTGAGTCACCAAGTAATTTTAACCTAACCATAGACTAGTGATGCTAGTTTCGGTTCCCTCTGCTGTTAAGTGTCAGGTCACGTGAAATCCAGTCTGCCTTGGGCACTGTAAGACTCTTGATAAGAGGCCAAAAAAAAAGAATAAAACTGAGACATGCCAATAGTCTATCCAGCCCGCTCTCTTGTCTCCAAGACCAGACAGAAGGACTTACATGAGGGCAGATATGCATGATACTGCTTTTTTGCCTCCAACTCATTTCAGCTCAGGTAATTGCCAGAGTCCTGATTCTTTCAGCTTTTAATCTCATTCACCACTGTCTCCAGTTTTGGAAGGCTTATTTATGGAAAGCCATGACAAGCCAAATCCTGTGCGCTACCAAAACCAAACATTTTTTCTATTTTAAGTTCTTTAATTTTACAGGATTCGTTTGAGGGTTTGTTTCTTTATTAGGATTAAAGAGATTTGTGAAATGTTATTAAGATCACAGAAGTTTAGTCGCTATCCGAGCACTGAATTTTTTTCTTCATTGCATCTTACATCCTTTCCTTCTGTGCATATCACGTGTTTCAGGTTTTGAATACCAAAATAAACTAGAGAGTTACTGCATAATAGAAATGCACCACTTTAGAACAAGTTTTTTTATTATATGATCTCAGCATTTTTCAAGTTAAATTTGCCTGCCATAAGCATAAGCTTGGATCTTTGCAGTAAGCTCAGCTCAGCACAGGAACGTTCCTGTCAGCCACACAAACAAAAACAGAGGCACTCTAAACGACTGATAGAAGGTCAGTGCAGCTTTGAAGCATTAAAACTTACAGGTACTCAGGAAATAACCTACTCTAAAACCAAAAACATTTTAGAATGGTTCCATTCAATGTAATCCGTGGGATTTAGGCCCAGAATCCCATGTCTCCCTGGCACTCTACTTCCCATGCTGCTTCTCAGTCCTGAGAGCAGCATTTCAACAGTGTTTCCAGAGGTGCTGAGCGCTAGGTGTGCTTGCGCTCCAAGCTCTTTTGAGGTGGGGACTAAACTATATTCTCTTAACAGTGCTGTTCAAGGTTACTTCAACTCAGGGCTCATGTAGTGCTTAGTCACTGCTAGTGGCCTTTGCTCAGATGGAGGATGCACACCAAAACATCCACTAGCAAAAACTCAGATCAGAAGATTTGGGAGGTACATACCTGCATGGTGTCAAGCGTGACATGTCACACTATCTTCTAACCTGTGTCTTCATTGTATTTTGCAAGTCAGTGTCACTATGAGTCTTTACCCTGGAGCAAGGGTGAGCGTATGCATGAGCCTGTCACAACACACGTTACTGTTCTGCAGGGGAAACAAGTTATCCATAGAGAAATGTGTGTACCATAATCTGCTTTGACACAAGGGATTTACTTTGTCCCACTCAAACACGTCTGCCCATTTACATTTTAAAAATTGTAGCCTTCAAAATGTTATCGCAGCACTGCAGGATTCTTTCACCTTGGCAGACAGCGAGGCTTCTCACACGTAAATGAATGGCTTAGTGGTTTTATTGTGCTAAGCTAAACTAAGCACTTAACTCATTAATTCATCTCCACTACTTGTATTAAGGAAGTCCTGCTATTTTAAACGAGATATACCTCTTTCCCCCCCCACCTTAAACATTTAGACAATCTCTTCTTTACTCAAAGCTTGTTAGTCATGGCTAGCACAGCTCTAAAAGCCAGAGCAGGTTTTTTTTTAGGTGTTACCAGAATTTTCATTAATTTCTTCATAGTTAAAGAGCTTCCGTTTGGCATGGTCTCTGAAAATCAGTTTACTACAAGTACACAGAAGATTGCTATGTTGAACAGGGTATTTTAGCTATACTTGTAATGTTTTAGTGTGCCTTAGAGCAAAGTCTTGTTTATTGAAACAAGATATATACTTAATTTGTCAAGAAACATGGAGCTGCACAACGGGTTTAACCTTACTAAATGTCTGGTAGCTCAGAATAATTTCGAATTCATCAAGAAGTAAATCAAAGATACACAGCCCGACTGCAACAGTTCCTGCAGTACTACTGCTTTTGGGGAACCAGTTCTGTTGGCCTACAGACATATGCAAGCCTATTGCTCTTCTCAGAACAGAACTAAGAGTTTTCTGTCTTACAGAGAGGGGAAGAGGCAATGTTGCTAATGTGAGGATAGAACAAAAGTGCTGTAGACATGCAAAGATGACCTTTTTTTCCATTATAGGGCAGCATCAAAACATGTAGACAAAGATCTTGGGAATATAGAAGAAAACAAAAAGTTAGAAGAAAACAACCATAAATCTGAAACTTAAGAGAAAAGGTGTCAGTTACCATTGCAGGTAAGTGCAATATTTAACATCTCATTGTCCACATTGTTCTTTCTAGCAATCACAGTGGTGTCTTGGATGGAGCCTGTTGCTCACCTTCCAGCCATTAGGCAGTGGAGTAATTTTGAGTGGTGCAATATTAGGACAGACAGACTAAAGCCCCTGGCCAATTAAGAATTCATACCCGTATATGCATGTATTAAAGAATCCTGACATTTAGACGTAATTTATTACTTGGCTTTATATTAATCCACATACTTGGGAAAATGTAAATACAAATTTGCATAATATATCACTGGGAGGGAGGGGGGAGTGTGTGTGTATGTATGTATATGTGTGTATGTGTGTGTGTGAAGAGTGTGCTTAGGTATAGTTTAGAAAGTCTTAAGTTGTAATAACGACTTGAAATAACAGGAACCGTATACCCTTACTGGAAGCAACAGTTTCTAAGTCCTTGGTCAGCTTTATTCGTCATCACTGTAAGAGGCATGAAACTTAGAACAAAGTAATTCTTTTTCTCAAGATTTAACATAATCATAACTGTTATCAATTTCACCCTGGAAGGGGATGATGTCTATTAAGTTAGTAGCAATGCAACAGGTATGACAGTTTCTCCAGCTGAGATCTATATAAAATAAAGTCTGTACAAATAATTAGGCAGAAGCAGAAGTTCTGTGAGGAATTACAGGAGCATTACAGAGCACCAACAGCACCATCCAGTGTTCACATTTATATACACCACTGCTACATATGTGCTACTGCTGTATCTCTCCCCTTCGTACCCAATGCAGAGATTTAGACCACTTTTCTCTGCCAACTAAGGCCATTTTAAATTAACACTGTGGTACAACAGTGTGGAAAGTAGCTAACCATATTGGGGTTTCTTGAGTTTAGTCATAAATGTTCTGAAAATTGACAATAGTAAGAGTTCAGTGGTGGGGCATTTAGATAAGGAGATATTTATTTAAATAAGGAGGACTGTCTTTATTAATAATTTCAATATGTTAGTATTGTCTGAAATTTTAAAGTACAAAGCACTATTTTTGCATTAATTATTTGGAATTCACTGAGTAGAGTGATTATGCAGTACAGAAAGAAATGGAGCATTGTAGTATGCACTTTTTTACTAGTTTAAAAGAGAGAGTTGGGAATACCAAAATTCTGCCCTATGAATGATTTAAAAGTGGAAAATAAATGTGGATTTTGAAAAATTTGCACTGTAAATACCCAGCATTTCTACTACAATTCTGTAGGAAATTCTGTCATCTTTTTTGGTTAGGACTCGTTTTGTACTTTTTTTTTCCTAGACTTGGTACCTTCTGCAACATTGCAGTATTGAGGTGATTAGATGGAGCTGAAGTTAGCTGAGGGTATTTAGTGAACATAAGAGTTCAAGTAATATTCTGTGCCTTCAGCACAATCTTTAATTATTTTATTTCTTCAGATCAATAGATCTACATAAAGGAAAGCTTATCCAAAAATCCATTGCTTACTAGGTAAACTTACTGGAATTACCAGGAACAGTATTGCAACAGCTATTCTTATAATGAAAGAAAGTATTTTCATCGTTGAAAGCCAGGAAAAAGTACTATTTGTGTAGCTGTTTATTTGAAGGTTAGATACTGAGTAATGTTGGTTAACATATTAAAAATGTTTTAACTGGCTTTGTCTTTCATATTTTCAGAGAATACATATAGACCAATTGAAGCATGAACGTGGATTGTATTTAAGTATATACAAAGAAATGACAGCTATTCATGGTTCAAATATTAAACAGATCATACTACCAAGTTTTCAAAGGATTTTAGACACAATTATCTCAAGCTAAAAAAAACCCCACAAACTAATTTTGGCAATAGCCATGATAATAGGTCACCATGTTGTGTTCTGTTTGAAATATTTTTTGTAAATGTCTGCACTGAAGATTTCTTTTTGTTTGCCTTTATGTAAATTTTTTACGTAGCTATTTTTATACACTGTAAGGCTTTGTTCTGGGAGTTGCTGTTAATCTGATGTATAGTGTAATGGTTTTATTTCAATTGTTTTTATGACACCCTTTGAGCAGGTACATGTCTAATTCTGATTGCTATCAGTGAAGCCTCTGTTTTGTAGCAAGTACCTAGAGTGTAAGATTGTCTTAAAGGAAAATGTCAAACTCCCTTTCGTTCTTTGAAATCACAGTAAAAGAGGAAGAGTGACAGCTGTGACAAGAATAAGTTGTTAATAAAAGTGAATTTTTAAAAAACCATGCAAAGCTAAACAGTCAGAAAGGGAATAAAGAGTTTCCACGAGAAGGCTGGATATTGAGCAAGGAACACAATAATTCCTAGCCTACGTGTAGATGGTGGCTAATTATCCTTTTCGTCTAGGGCAAATCACACATTTTATCGATACATTATCAGCGTCTTTCATGTTAGAATTAAAATAAGGAACTGGAATTCTGGATTAATGTTGATTCCTTTATGTTATCTGCTGCCTTAAAGTACTGTACATTTTCTTCATTTCAAAAAGACACCAATCAGAATTGAATTTTTTTTTAAAAAGTGGTCATATCAAAGCTGCATTTTTTCCACAAAAATAGAATATATATATATATTTTTTGTGTGTTTTTGTTAACTATGCTACAGATATTGAATGCACCTTGAGATAATTTTAGTGTTTTTAACTGGTACCTAATTTATCAAACAGTACATATAATTGTAACAATGAAATGTCTATGTATCTTTAGTTAATTCAAGTTTGTAACTTTATAAACATGTTTTATGCTTGAGGGAATTTTTAGAATGGTACTGACAAGGAAATGTTTTGGGATAAATGGTCAATAGAAAGTTGTACTTAAGGAAGAAAAGTTTCATCTTATGGAGAAGGTTAATTTCTGGAAGACAGTAATGGGCAGCTTTGATGGAGAGGAGCAGTAGAGTAAGCAGAAGATCAGGTTTCCATTTACAAATATCCAGGGAAAAAGTAAGTTTTTATAGTCTGGTAGGCAAAAATAAATAATTAAATAAAAGAAAAAGATGGACGTTAGGAAATGTATTTTGCCACTTTTGCATTATTTAGGGGGAAGAAAACTGAAAACTGTTACTTGTAAATTTGTAAAATGTTAAATGTCTGGGCAGTAGTGACTGATGTCTTAATAAAAGCTTCCTGTAGTGCATTGGCATGGATTAAATACATAAGATGTCCTATAAACTCTATGCTGTATAAAATATTAGAGGGAAATCATGTTATATGCCTCTAAACTTTGATTTGTTACTGTTTTATTTGGCAAAAAAAAAAAAAATTATGATCTTGGTCAATATTTAAACCAAAGTAAAATGGGGGGAAAAAAACCAAAGTAATTTGTTTTGCATGGCTAAGCCATTCTGTTATCTCTGTAAATATTGTGATTTTTTTCTTTTTAGAATTTTGTTAAAAAAATTCTAAAATTTTTAGACACCTGTTTTTCCAAAATAAAACGTGAACACACAAAAAAGTTACTTTATATAGAAATATATCTTTTTCTTTTGGTGGAAGAACACTGCCAAGTGATACACATTTTTTAAAAAAACATGCAGTGGGCGTGACTGTAAACAGGAAAAATTGTAAAAGATTCCTGTGAAGGAGTGTGTAAGCATCACCTGTCTTTGTTTATAACACTACCAATAGTTCTTAAATGCAGAGAAGAAACCTCCAAAGATCATAAGGGAAAGAGCATAGGGAAGGGCTGAGAATTTTCATACCACTGTCTGGGGAACACAGGGGAGAGGAGAGGAAAAAAAAGTGCTTCAACTTCCACAGCTTCAAAAAAGGAATAAAACCAACTCCTCACCTTTTGGGATTCTGCTAGATCTCCTATGCACTTTAAATCATCAGTCCTGGGAGCTGGGTTTTTCACTGCTCCGAGTTTGCTATAGGAACGTTTCAAGAACCAAGAGTGCAAAAGAATTAATGTTTCTATCCATGCCTAAACAACAATAAAACTGAAGTATGTCTTCATTCACTTGTCTCAGATGTCAGTTTACAAGGACGTATACGAACGCGAGGCAGGGCACTTACCTAGAGCTTGCGCTGCAAATGAATCTCCATGGAGCCTGGCTGGGATGAAAAGTTCCATAAAGCCCAGGGGGTCTTGGGGTGGGTGTGTGGGGCCTCCTCATGGACCTGAGGGTCACGACCCAGAGACTATAAGCATTCATTCAGAGAAAAGCGTGTGCCTGGCAGTCATGCAGAACCTTCCGAAAGTTCATTATGCAGGTCTCTACTTCTGACCTGGTAATAAAAATACCCTAGCAGAAAATCTTAACGTCTGAGTTTGTACATCACTCTGGAGTTCAACTCCATTCCATTTACTGCAGAAGGGGAGAAAAAAACTTTTCTCATAAATTGTTTAAAAGCATGACAAGAGGTGGGTGACAGACGGTCTTGCTGTTTGAAGGTTGGGAAATAAAAGAGTTCATGATGTCTGTTCATGGCTGTATAGAAAATAGCCTCTGAGTTTCAACAGCTTTGTCTGCATGTTGCAAAGGCAGTGTCCTGCAAAAATACCATATGGGCTTCCCAAGCAACTGTGGAAGTCACCAAAAGCACTAATACCCAAAGTATAGCTCTACTGCAGTCGATATGAGCCACTAGTACCACACTTGCACAGAAATATGATAGCGGTGCAGTCAGGAGGTGAGGTATTCGGAAAACAATAAAAGCACTTTGGCACAACCCAACAAAAAGCAAAATATCAGGGACATTTTTTACTGGTTCTAAGTGCTACAGAACAGCATCTGTTCTAGGGCTTTACTGTACCTACAGCTAATGCTCTGCTGGGGCTAGCAGCTGGTCAGAGCCTTAGCTACTGTTAAACGCTTACTGGACTGCTTGCCAGAAAAACAAACAATCCACACCTGCTCCTTTATATTATCCACAACTTGCCAACATCAACCCAGCATTACAGATGGCTTAGGCAATATGTTACACCTTATTCTGGACACAGAGACTTTTCATTCTGTCTTGTTTTAAAATACATACAAAAATATGTAATTTTAAATTCTATATTGATTATTACTTGAATATTCTGAGATACCAATGTGAGTTTTATCCATATTGGTACTAGCTTATAGAGACAGACAAAAAATGAATAAATGTAAATTTGTTGTCTAAAGTAAGATAAATTTCTTCAGGGAACATCTGATATTCACCTAATATCATCAGCTGCTGGCTGTTGCAGTTAAATCTGATTTACTTGTAGTACCATATGTAGCTAGATACCTTCCTGTTGACTTCATGTTTAGACAGCCATATATATGTAATTACCTCAGCTAAGATTAAGCAGCGACATGAAATGAGATCATGAGCTCCTGTGTCAACTACGTCCGTGCAACTGTCTCTGGATATGCTTTTGGCTTGAATGCATATCTCCATCGATGTCTCTGTTTCCAAGGATTGTCCAATACTGTTTTTTTCAAACAGATTTCTCCTCCAGGCAAAAGAAGATGGAGGGAACACAGGTGGCATGTTAACAACTCTTGGTTACGTGCATCTCCCAGCACCTGAAGGGCTGTCACACTGTTCTGGAAAAGGGCAGCATCCTCAAGCTGGCATAATTCAGTGCTGAGCAAGGCTGGCTTCAGCATTTCCCTTCAATAGTCTGACTGGGAGTGAACGCATTGCTTTATTGCGGAAGGAGGCTAGGAAGGGAGATAGACAGGCTGCAAACAGATGAACAAACCAACCCACCACCCTCACCTGAACTGTGTATGCTTCATGTGTAGTGCAGCACACTCTTAATAGTGACTTGCTACATATCAAGTTATCAAAGAATTAGAAAATAAGGTTATTACTTGATATAAAATTATGCCAATTTTTAAAATAAGACTAACTCCATCCACCCAGCCACTCACAATTCTTTAAATGTCCTCTAATTCATACATTCTTCTCATTTACATTCTAAACATAGACATTTATTCTGTTCACAGCAAGGCATTCGCTTTCATGTAGTAATGAATTTCGGCTTGAAAAGGCAGAGCCTAACAAATTATTATGAAATTTTATTCCTTAGTAAGAAAACAGTAATGTACCTCTCTCATCACGCACGTTCCCCAAATGTTTTCCCTGTTCTTATGTTCCACATTATGATACAGCTGAGGCTTCTGTAGTCCTCCGTTCCTTATCCTAGTGCTCATTTTCGTATCTCCTGTGCTGTATAGAATGATTCTCTTCTGCCTTTCACCATCATTTATTTATTTGTAGGATATGTAGTTCAGAAATGACAAAGCCACCTTGAGACAAATACCAGCAGTTTTAACACAATCAGAAACATAAATAGGCTGTGAAACAGAAAAAAAATAGCAACATGCCCAGCTTCCCATGTTTGGACTTCTACGTATTTGTATCCATTGTTTTGAAGTCTCCTGGAGTTACCAAATTTTGGAAAAATTGCACAAAATCTAGTTCATACTATAAAAGCTCAGCTGCAATACCATAACATATGCCTGTAACACCAACGTGCCTAAGTCTTTTAAGGGGTTTTTTTGGCTAACCCTTTTCGTGTCACTTGTACAACTAGAAATAATGTTAAATAAATAACATGAGGAATCTGTGTGCTGGAACACCAGCACAAGTTTTATGTTTAAGGATGTAATCTTTTCCATATATTTCAATCCATGTAGTTGTGATGCAAGGATTTATTGCATGCTATCCAGCCTTGCACTGGAGAGAGAGCAGAAGGAAGCAAGTAACATCCTATTGCTCTAAGAAGTAACAGATTAAATTCTGTTTAATTATAGTAGTCTCCACCCATTTACTTTCTCTGGGAAAAAGCCATCCCCCCCTTCAATACCTACATTCAACCTTGCTCAGAAAAGCTCTCAGTGAAATAAAGTTTATACTAAAATCCAGAACAGGAGCAATGCTTCTCCCTCAGTTTAAACTCACTTCATCATTATCCTTTTTACTCCTGAGGTTCTCACTGGGGCAGTCAAGTAATCATGTGCCTAGGTACATCACTGATGACAATTTGTTCTCTCCAGAGACAGCAAATAGAAATTCGGATTGTGTTGTAAGTGTTCAGTAATGTCTACACACCAGATCCAAGATTCCATTAATATTTGCATCCATCACAAGAGGAGCTAGGCTAGCATGGGTAACAGAATGCATCTGCAAGGAAGAATATAATTGAATCTAAATTCAGGAAATGAAATGAATTAAAGAAACAAATAAAGTGTCATATAGACAAAATATTTCCACAAATTCAGTTTCAGTGATGTTAATATAAAAGGCTCTCTCTGTTTATATCACTCCAAATAAAAAAGATCACACTCATTTCCATGAGTTTAAGGGAGTAAATAAACATAACAAAGAACTGGCCAAAGTGACTACCCTTCCTAAACAGAAAGAAACAGGATATGGAAATCAGATCAGGCAGATTTTCTGTTAAATTTGAGTTAGCAATATTAATGCGTGCACTAATGTAGTTTCAATTCTGTGTTCAATGTCCTAATCCCACACTTGCTGCACCTTCAAGTAATCCTTTTTGCAATATAGTCTGTTTGCTGCATGTCTTCTGCATAGTGTTTGATCTCAGATTTTCCTAATCCAAAATGTATCAGGAGCAACAGTGGAAATTTTTACACATATTATGGGTAGGGTAGGAAGTACAAGTTTGGCAGCAAAAGCTACCAGTCAGAAACTCTAGAAAGTAACATTTGCAGACCACTTCCTATTGCTATCTATGCCTGAAAAAAAGAAAAAAATGATTTGATCCTTCAAAAAAGGATTAGGGAGAGAAGGGAAGAGTGAAATTGCTAGTAAATAGGAGCATAATTCACTAAAAGTTATCTTTAGCGACAGGTAAATCTCTTTCAAGTGCAGAGGGCTTTTTTAAAAAAAAATAAGGCAAGAAAAGAAGCTGAAATGAGAGTGTTGCTGTGCTCACTGTACTCCAAGGATGTAGTCCTTTGACAGGTGCAGTGCTCCATCCTAATGCTATGTCTACGGTACTCTCTGGAATCATTATTCAAACATTTGCTCTCTCTTCTTTATGCACATGCTTTTCTAGATTTATACTAGCTAAAAAGTGCTAATAATACCTATCACAAAGAACGGATCTGGTTTCTAAGGCAGTAAAAGTTGTCCTCTGTAAAGCTGCTAGCCTTAATGGCCATCTTTAGCTCCAACAGGAGCAACCATCACTTCACTTTAGATAGCCTCAGAGAGGGAGCAATGTATAGTATCAGGCAGAAGTAGATTCAACAAATTAACAAATCCATCTAGTTCCAGTTGCAGCAGAACAGCGTTTTAAAAACTGAAATGTAACTTCAACCATTACAGAAAGCATACAGAGAGATGGCATTAAGCAGGATATATTTGCTTTGGAAGATTTAAAGAAGGTCTAATGGCCGAACCAGCAGAAGCACCTGAAGCAGAACTTCTTGAAGCACTAATCCAACCTCAACATCGCAGTAGGCATCAAGAGAACTTTTTAAACATTTGCAATTCTCCAACAACTACAATTCAACTCGGAGTTCAGAGAAGAACTGAGAGGAAAAAAAAATGATGACCAAACCAAAACAGCTCAGCTTCCTCACTAAACATAATACTGCTTTTATTAGAATTCAGCTTTCAATGCAAAAAAAACTTTTACATAAATTTACATGAGGAAAAGTACTCAAATGCATTTCAAGGTATTATTAACTAATAAGCCTTTCTTAAATGATATTTTAATGCACTCAGTTCTTTCATCCGACTAGATCTTGACAAAAGACATGATTATAATAAGTAATCTGGCATAAAAATGCATTACTCACCATCCCTAATAAATCCACTTGAAATATGAGGCATGGCCATTTGTTGCTCACTGGCTGCGTGGAAGAGACACAGACGAAGGCACAGTGAACATCGCTGCAAACATCTTGCAAAGGCAAGAGAATATCGAAGTGGGAAAACAGCCTCTGTTTCTACCACTCTGAAGAGAATTTTGGTGTGAAGACGTCACAAATAGTACTCCCAATTTCTATTACTGGTGCTCATCCATATGAGAAACACACTAAATGTGGCTAATTCAAAAAGTAACACAGCAGGACAGAGGTTCTAAGAGGGAAAATGCCAGAAATCAAGAAATCAAGATGGAACAATTAATGGAATTACTCACAAAGCGTAAAGCTTACCAAGAATCATTAGAAAAGATCCAAAGGAAATTAAATAAGGAATGAAAATTTTCTTTAAAGTTCCAAGTAAAAATTCGGACATATGCAACCCTGCCCACAACAGGTACCATAAGTCTAAACTGAAATATGAGACCAACACAATTTTGACCATGCAGGAACTAATATATAGCTTTGAATAAAAGAGCTTTTAAATTAAGCACATCATTATTTAAGGAAGAATTCAAAGTTTGTAGACTACTATGGAAGACAGCCTAAGCAGAGGAGAAATCAGACTGCTATTTAAGTTATGTTTACAACAGTTCCTTACTCTCCCAGGTTGTACAAAGACACTGTTGTGCAAAGTCTGATTTCAAAATAATTACCTGCTAGGTTGTTGCTTCAGCACTCTCCTCCTTTATATTACAGGCTTGAAACGTAACTGATAGGGATTATAATGCTTATTGATTAATCAACATATTACTAATAATAAATAACCTAAAAAACTAACAGACTACTTTTATCCGTGTACATTATATGGCTTGCTATTACACACAGCTACAAAGCTACTGTTTATTGTTATTAAACCCTATTAGCTACACATAGCTACTATTGAAATACAAATCCCTCCCTCTTCTTTCCCCACACCATTTAACAGTAAGGTGCAAATAATTTCACTTCATCCCATCCTCCTATGCCCGGCCTTTTCAAAGCAGATTCAATAGGTAGTCCAGCAAGTTGTCTCAAGGGTTCTGTCCAGCATCCTTATGGCCTTGAGGCTGTGGTATATCTATGCAACCATCTGAAGAATTTCATATTCTTACTGCTAGAAAATCTGCCTCTGTTTGTTCTTTACATGATCTTTATCTTACTTTCAGTTGTTCCATTTCTGAACCTACCTTTTTGCTCCCCTTGTACCTGCCTATCTTCAGCCAGTCTCTTCCTAAATGAACAGCCTGCTTCTAATTAATTTTCAAGTGGTGTTAATTCTGATAGATGTGTACCTAATATGAGTGATTTTTATATCAGCACTGAGGTAATTTCAGCTATAGCTAGTATTACTACAGATAGTTTACTATGGGTGACCTCGCAAGCCAAACTCACCTACGGCTGCCCAGTTCACGCTGGTTACCTTTAGCTTACAATCCCTCTTAAGAACCTTCTCTCTACTTGAGCCTTGATACCACTACCTGGTTCCAGTTAAGCAGAAGCACTCTCCTATCCTCTGCATGAAGAGTGTGCATGTGACAGCCATTTGTTTTTCCTTTCACATACCTGCTCCACGCCACCCAGCTCTCTCTTAGCTGATGGATTGTAAAGCAGTGTCTCTGAGATGTGCTTTGAAAAATCTGGAGATTTCCTGTAGAAACCTCAGAATACAAGACCTGTAATTCCAGCAGGACATCTTGCTCCCTCCCACAGGTTACATTAAAGTGATCTGGTAGGACAAAATCCATAAAAGTTTATGGCCAAATTAATAATTTGTGCAGTAGAAGTAGCTTAGCTGTAATTTAGCAGAGAAAGTGAGTTGATTTAAATCCACATAGCTGAAATTCAAAGAAGCAGCAGAAATATCACCCTCTTACATGTCTGGTACCTGAGCTAGTGTGAGTGAGCATGCTTAGAGGAAGAAATTGTCCCCCTGAACATATCTGGGGAAGTGGAAAGTTTTACATACAACAAAAATCATCACAGTTAACATTAACGGGGTTTTAACTGTAGACAGCTGACTTTATTAGCTGCAAATATCAAGCAGTCATCACAAACATACCTGTCTGATGCCTAATCATTCTTGACAGCAGGTGAAATTTTCGTTTTTTTGAATTATGAGTCCTTCTTCCTTCACATCAGAAATAATTTCCTTCCAGTACAGTCTCAGCGCCTGGAAAGCAAGACAGTGTTAATAGGTTTCTTTTCCCCCTGCTGATGCTGAACTGCCTATGATTAATCACACTGTCACCAGATCCTATTCTGATGAGAAAAGTAAGCTAAGCATTATTTGTATTTCTAAATCTGTTAGGCTTTTACAATAACGCTTTAACAGTTCATACACTGAATTTCTGTGACACTGGTTTGAACAGTAAAATGGCAACAATTTAGTGTGTGGAGATGTACTAGCCATTACTCAGCCCAGGCTCAACCAAAAGCATAATTCTTGTAATTCTCTCCTTTTCTTCTAAAATGTCTCATCAGTAAAAATACAAGGTCCAATAACATTTCATTGGCAGTTGCTTCTTATATGTAATTATCCTGTTCAGAAGATGCTGGTGATGTTGCTAGCTTTAATGCTTTCCAATGAAAAGGTTAAACTGCTAGGACTGTTCAGAATATTTTAAGCATTGAACCAGGCTGAAACCTGTGATGGCTTAGACATATTTTTATGTTCCTACATTCTGCAAGATAAAGCCATGTACAACAGTGATCTCAGGGCCCTTCAGCTGGGACATCTGTCCTCCTGAGTTGTCACCTCAGGCGAAAAACAGCTACCTATCAGATATTTCCAAGGATACAAGTTTTACCTTGTTCATTAAAGGCAAAGATTTCCCTATTCCCTTATTAGTACTTTTAATTCTAATAAAATTATTTGATCATCTTCTGCCCGGTTGCTGACTAAGTCCCAGTGCACATCCTATGTTATTTAGCAGTTGTCTCAAAGCCCTGTATCGTGTTTGGAATCTCATGGGGAAATCAGAGACTTTAATTTTATTACAAGCTTCTCATTGAAAGCAGAACATCAGACTGAAGCTAATCTATTCTCTTGACACAGCAAGCTTCAAGCTTCTGGCTTACACTTTCCTAATCAGAAGCCTAATCAAATTTTACTTGTTAATATGATCTGATTATTAACCTGCCCAGGAAGGAAGCAATTTTTGCCGCCCATTACTCAAGACAGAACCCTCCTGGGCTCAGAAAAATCCAGACACTGGGAAGCGGTGGTACAGATCTACCACCTTGTTTTGGTGGGGTGTCACTTCTTAAATAATAGTTAAAACCAGCCATGAATGAGCAAGAGCCCAGCAAACATCATGCTTATGGAAAGGCAAAGGAGCTTCAAAAAAAGGCACTGCGGGCTCCACTTAGCATCTCCTACACCACTCCCACTGTCAGGTGGATCTCTACGTCTGCCAGAATGAGACGTGTTTGATTACAGCCAAACATGTTACTTGCCTCCCCTGTGGGGCAAGGTTATCGCTGCTTCCTCTGCAGCCGGCAGCTATTACCTGACTGCCAGCTGAGCTCCTCTTTGCTCTCCTGCCTCTCTGCGCACTAAAGCATTGATAGAAATGTGGTGCGTTTGAAGGCAAGCAGCCTTTTGCTTTGCACAACAGCCTGAGAGCTACTACTGTTTGGCACTCATCTGGCTGTGATGAGGTGGCCAGGGGTCAGGGACAAAGAGGAAACCTTTTAAAGAGAACTTCTGATAGGAGGAAATGCTACAGAGCAGCAACATCAGAAACATCAGGGAGTAAAGGGCCGCAGCTGACAAAAAGCAACGGAGGGAGGAATTCATTCCAGAAAATAAGGAAGAGTTCTAAAACCCACAGAAAAGCTGGGGACTAGGAAAGGAGAGAGGACAGCAAAGATCAGAGAGAGCATATTAAACATGCAAATTCACACAGACTAGAAAGAAAAGGAAGACTTTTTTCTCTTTTTTTGAAAGAGGAATCAACACGGGACAAGGAAAGAGGCTGAGCAATGATCAGCAAGATAGTGAAACACTACTGAGAAAGGATATACCACTCTACAAAGGACAGAGAAGGAATAATACAAGGAGGAAAGGGACACATTTTTTGAGGTGATGGGAGATTCTCAACATTTTGTTTTGTATAAGCACTATTAATAAATATTCTACACTGAAAATATACATTAGATTCATAGGTGCAAGGAAGCATTACAATAAAAAGGAGACGAGAATGTGGAACAGGTTGAAAAAAAAGCATAGTGAATTCTACCTTTTGTCTCAAATTTCCATTGTGAGGCACACAGAATGGATAAGGTGACTTTTTTGCGCTTGTATTGGGGCAGTGCTACTACTTGGAGATTGTGGGAGGGATGGGAAGGGGTTTGAGCATTTTTGAAAAATGTGCATTTCTTCAAAACACAATCCCTTTAAAAAATGGAACAGCGAGAGTGAAATAAATTATAACATGCTCCCCTCACCACGTAGCAATAAAGATAAGCTTTCAATACTAATTACTTGATTTTTCTTTTTTTTGAAGGAGGAATGAGTAAACAAACCCATTTGATGACAGAGGAATGTCAACAAGGATAGTTCAGAAGCAAAGTATTAAAAAGATCATTCTAATTACTGCAAATCTTAATGTATTTAAAGCATATGGGGGTCATCTATGAAAATGAAAGCATGTTGTGATTCGAGAACCACATTAGGACAGGATACATCTTGCATTACAAGGGAGCTTTCCAAGATTAAAAACAACATACAGGGAAAAATGTCATTCCTTTGAGCTTTTACTGAAATCTTTAGACAACTTGTAGTTAATATGCACACATAATGACTTTAACTTGGTGGGTAATATCACTGTCGTGCTTTTTTAAAATTTGGTAATTTTAATGCCATTTTTATTAATATAATTAATGCAAGTCAGTTTGTGTAGATGTCAAGGAACAGAAGCAAATCAAAGTTGGCTGTCTGTTTCATTTAAATTCAGATTGCTAAGGAGGTATAGCGCTCTCTGGCCTGAAATTTGGAAAGGGAAAAACAAAACTTCAGAAAAATGGAACTATTACTTACTGAAGATGATTGAAAGTTGTAATCCATCTAATGGAGCTAGTTCAACTGTACTTTGGGACATAATCATACCTTCTGCAAAATGCCAAGATAATGGATAAAGATTTCAAAGGAATTTTGATAAAAGACAATATTGTGCTGGCTGTATAGGAGTTTTAGATTGACAAACACCTCCTGATAGTGAGCTAGAAAATTAGAGAGGCAGTTTAATCCACACTGCCTTGATGTAGGCTCATTAGATTCACAAAATACCACTAAAATGTGAGGCTGTCATTTATGAGAAATCAAGCTTTCTTCTACAATTTGAGACTCTATTATAATTAAGCATGTAACGGTTGCAACTAAAGCTCACGAAAAGAGGAGGCAGAAGTAGTTGGCTTCTCTGAAAGCCAAGCCCATAGTGTCACAGATTAAATCTTGAAGAGCATTTCCTCTTGGCCAGAGTCCTTTTGTTATTTAACTGCTTTAGAACAGAGGTGATTGGAATGGGATCCACAAGCCCTCTTGCAGCTTGCTGGGTTGATTAACATTCACCCTGCAGCACTGCTCCAAGTAGCCTCTTCTCCTGTAGTTGTACTCTCAAGATCAGCATAGCTTCTCTCCCCTCCCCTCTGTTGCCTGACACAGCACAGGCATGGAGTAGATGTCTTGTGCATGCAAGCAATCCTGCAGAATGTCCAGTTTCTCTTGTGTTTGCTACTCTTTTGAAGAATGCATGCAGAGCCAGCCTTATATTTCAGGAACAGTTTTATTTCAAAGTTTATTTTATGTGTACAGTAAATCCTCTGCATTGAGGAGGATGTGTCCTTCATGCCCTCCTGTGTGCACACACAGAATGGTGGACTGGATTTTTTCAGAAGAGTTCTGGGCAGGGCTGTGTATATGCACAGAGCCTACCCTGTGTAGCCGCATGGCCTATGCAGCCTGTTCAACTCAGTTTGTCAGGAAGCTCCTTCAGAGGAGGATACAGTTAGGCTCTTTGCTTGATGGGACACATACTTTTAGTAAGACTTCAGTCAAACAGTTCTGAGGTCAAGGGGAGAAATCACTATCCATATATTCACTAATTCTGAACTCTGATGGGAAAGTCTTCACAGAGAAAGCTGACAGAACCGAATGAAAGCAGTGCTGAAGACGGAGTCCATACAGATGCTGACAAGCATTAGAGGTAGCGCATCAATACTGAGTCAGTAACCAGGGCAGACAGCCAAAGTTTGGAAAGAGCATGCCTTTGGATAAGGTTAAGTTCACTAGATAGCCCACACTTTGGTGCTAAACCACCCTTCAGAAGAGCTGTGCAACCCCCTATCAACCTGTTTCTGGACTCTTTTTTTGCTGCTTGTGTCTTCTTTTATTAAGAAAACCAACCACAGCAGGAAGACTCTTTCTACTTTCCTGCTTTCTCTGCCTCCTACCTATTTACTTTTTGTCTGATCTCCATCCTGGAAAGCCTCCTGCCAGCTAGTTTTTCTCTTGATGGAAAGTGAAGCAAAAAGAATCAGTCTTACAGCACAAGCCATTTTTTCTGACTGTCATTAAATTCCCTTCGAAGTATCTCAATGGCTATAAATCTCTCCTGCCAGCTTTATATATTTGCCATAATTTTATCCTCTATCTTCACTGCTGCTGCAATTCTGCCTCGTTTCCATCTTTAGTCTTGTGTTATTTGATCATTGTCTCCCATTTGTTCTTGATCTCATGGCAATAGATTTGGGTAGTGATGTAACTTCCAGTCTTCCTTAACCATGTGATTGGCACAGGTAATTAGACAAAAGGAGAATGAAATCATCCAATATCTTGCTTGATCCGCACACTCTCAAAAAAATATTCCAGTTATATGCTAATATCTGCATTTTCTTTTTTTTTTAAAAAAGAAACTCACTCTGTTAATAACAAAGGGCCAAGATCACCAGCTTAAACTTGCTCCCCGAGAGGGCACACCACAGTGCCCCTCTACCCATGTGCTTATGAATTGTCCCGGTTCATGCTGGGTAAGACTAAAGTAAGCATGGGGTCTGATGCAATGAATAATATAGGAATTCTCACACAGCCAGCAATTGTACTTCCCCCGATTTTACATTCTCCCTTCAATTAACAGGGAAACAGAATATCTTTGCTTGATAAGTCATATTGGCATTGCCTAAAAGAACAGCCTTTGTCTGGAGTCAATACAGAACAGTGGTGGCTTGATCTGTTGCAGTTGTATGGCCCACACTATCCTACTGCTTGTATTTTATGACAAACCACAACATGCCTTCTTCCCGAGACTCCCCTGAGAGACTATTTAACTAAATTTGAGAGCTCCTGTGTGTTCACAACCTGAGGCACCTGGAATCAAGGCATTTCATCTATAGGAGTTGCCATTCAGCATCACAGAGAGCATTGAAAAGATGACATGACAGCACCATATGCGCATACAGAAAAGCATTACTCCCACTGCCAGAGACTAAACCACTGACAAATTTAAAAGCTTAAAGTTCTCAACATTGCATTGATATTTGAATGTCCAGACAAGAAATTACTGTACTTAAAGTAACATTTACAGAGCTGGCCAGGCAGCTAAAGGTAGCCAGGCACTTCAGGATGGCACCAGCAGCTGATAGATAATGAACAGATTCTAATGAGATAATTACTTACCATGGAAGAGAGAAGGAGGAAGAAAGAAGAAAAGCATTACTGTCACTGAATGTTCCTAGGCAATAAAAATTGTAAAAGAGGAAGATCACAGTGATACGTCAGTATCTTGAGAGGGGCACAAGCTCTTCTCAGCTCTGACACTTAGGCTACAATAACCAGCAAGGGTGAGAAGATAAAATTTCAAAATTTACTGAACAAAGTCTTAACAACAAAGGAATAGTTTCCTAATAAGCAAAGAAAAGAGATGAGGAAAGCTTAGGGAATCTGTATGAATGTTTAAGATAATCCAAGAGAAAATGTTAAGCACGAGATCTGAGAAATTGAGGGGACACAACTAGCAGAAAACTACGAGAAGAAAGCTGTGCAAGTATAATCCAAAAATGTGCATCTGCTTTCACTGAGGATGGGACTAGAAGGCAGAATGGAGATTCTAAGAAAAATCCTAAAGGTGTATAGAAGTGTCAAGCGTTCCCCCACTGCCACATTTCAGCTGCTTGCAAATTAAATTTAATTGCATTTCACAAACAGCTGCAACGGTATCTCAACACAGTACAAAATTTTTATGGCTCAAAATTTCCACGCTACCTTTCACAGTTGTTGACATGGGAGAAATATGGCCCATCGAGATATTTGTTTGCTGGTACTCCCCTACTTGTCTATTTGCTCAAATTTTCCCTTGTCTTATTTCTATTTCATACTACAATAGGGTAGTAGTATATGTTTCTGCCTCACTCTAGAGGTAAAACTATTAGTAGAGAACTTGGCTTTTTATTCTATATTCTTCATTTCTCCAGCATCTAGTCCAACAGGGTCTTGTTTCACCACTGTAGCAACAGACTTTGTCCTTGATCAATTAAACAGCAAGAACGACAGCAACATTTCTTTCAATTGTGTTTTCTCTTATCTCTCAAAGATGGCAAAAAAAAGTGAGCCAAACCAACTGCACTTAAATGTCAGCATTCTAACAATTTCTTCTCATGGAGCTCCATGTCTTTTGCAGGAGAGGTCGGAAAAAAAAAATCTCAGCAGTTCAACTCCTGACTTCAAGGCAGTAGAAGTTTGGTTGAGGAAAGGTCAGTGTGGAATAAGAAGCAAAATTTGTTCTAGTATATTAGGAAAAAAGCTTAGTAGAAACAAGATATATATATAAAATGGAGAAAGTTTCTTTTGATGGCTTTAGCCCAGATAATCAGCTTTTAATTGTTTATGATTTCAAATCATGAGGTCTTTGGTGTATGGATCTTACTTCTATATACTTGATTTTTAAAACAAAAGAATTGAGTCACAAAGAAGTCAGCCTTCACTGACTTAAATATTTTGATAGAAACCTAAGAAACAGAAATAGCTGGAGATGGAGTTCTACGTGCTCAAACAACATATGTTTAGAAATACTCATACTTTGTCCATTGGGCAGCCTCACAATCCTGATATTTGAAAGTGACACCAACATATATAGAATCATAGAATCACCAGGTTGGAAGAGACCCACCGGATCATCGAGTCCAACCATTCCTATCAAACACTAAACCATGCCCCTTAGCACCTCGTCCACCCGTGCCTTAAACACCTCCAGGGAAGGCGACTCAACCACCTCCCTGGGCAGCCTGTTCCAGTGCCCAATGACCCTTTCTGTGAAGAATTTTTTTCTAATGTCCAGCCTAAACCTCCCCTGGCGGAGCTTGAGGCCATTCCCTCTTGTCCTGTCCCCTGTCACTTGGGAGAAGAGGCCAGCACCCTCCTCTCTACAACCTCCTTTCAGGTAGTTGTAGAGAGCAGTGAGGTCTCCCCTCAGCCTCCTCTTCTCCAGGCTAAACAACCCCAGCTCTCTCTGATGTTCCTCATAAGGCCTGTTCTCCAGCCCCTTCACCAGCTTCGTTGCTCTTCTCTGGACTCGTTCCAGAGCCTCAACATCCTTCTTGTGGTGAGGGGCCCAGAACTGAACACAGTATTCAAGGAGTGGTCTCACCAGTGCTGAGTACAGAGGGAGAATAACCTCCCTGGACCTGCTGGTCACGCCGTTTCTGATCCAAGCCAAGATGCCATTGGCCTTCTTGGCCACCTGGGCACACTGCTGGCTCATGGTCAGTCGCTGTCAACCAACACCCCCAGGTCCCTCTCCTCCAGGCAGCTTTCTAGACAGACTTCTCCTAGTCTGTAGCACTGCACAGGGTTGTTGTGCCCCAAGTGCAGGACCTGGCATTTGGCCTTGTTAAACCTCATGCCATTGGACTCTGCCCAGTGGTCCAGCCTGTTCAGATCCCTTTGCAGAGCCTCCCTACCCTCCAGCAGATCCACACTTCCACCCAGCTTAGTGTCGTCCGCAAACTTGCTAAGGGTGCACTCGATGCCTTCATCCAGGTCATTGATAAAGACATTGAACAGGGCTGGACCCAGCACTGAGCCCTGGGGAACCCCACTTGTCACTGGCCTCCAGCTGGATTTCACACCATTTACCACCACTCTCTGGGCCCGGCCATCCAACCAGTTTTCCACCCAGGAGAGTGTGCGCCTGGCCAGGCCAGAGGCTGACAGTTTCCGAAGCAGAATGCTGTGAGAAACTGTGTCAAAGGCTTTGCTGAAGTCCAGGAAGACCACATCCACAGCCTTTCCCTCATCCAGCAGCCGAGTCACTTTGTCATGGAAGGCGATCAGGTTAGTCTGGCAAGACCTGCCTTTTGTGAACCCATGTTGACTGGGCCTGATCACCCGGTTCTCTTGCATGTGCTTCATGATAGCACTCAAGATCACCTGTTCCATGACTTTCCCTGGCACTGAGGTCAGACTGACAGGCCTGTAGTTCCCTGGATCCTCCCTGTGACCCTTCTTGTAGATGGGCACAACATCAGCCAGCCTCCAGTCCAGTGGGACTTCCCCAGTCTTCCAGGACTGTTGGAAGATGATGGAAAGGGGTTTGGCCATATATATCAACATATACAATGAAATTTGCACAACCCGTAACAGTGATAAAATGACAGTCACTGTATCAGGCCATAGGGATAAATACTGCAGTTAGAATTTATTTTTGACCCTAATAAAAACTATATATTGGCTGGTATGAGTGCTAAGACAAGGATGTTCAGCCTACAACTGAACAGAAGGGCAGATAAGAAGACAACAAACATGTTTCAGTAACATACACTGTTCCAGTAGCATCTAGGAAGCAACCTTTGCCCTGGATACATCTCCAAAACCATATTCCTACATTGGATACATACTAACAATTTTTTCTCCTTTTCTTTCCACTTCAATCACTTCATCAAGCAATAAGTTTTTTATCTTCTTTCCTGCTATGCAGTTTCTCTTTCCCTTCTTATTTCCCCAATGTTAATATGCAGAAGCCATTCTTGTGCCACTCAGGTCTACCCTCCTCTTCCTCCTTACACCACAGCAAGTCCTTAATGAGGAACTTTTTCTGGGACTATATTCCAGCCCAGAGGGAATGTAAACAACACCACTGCTTGCATTACATACAGAATATCTGGATAAATATGAAGATAACATCAATGAAAGAGAGAATACTTACGAGAAAAAGAAACAAACCATAGACAACCACGTGATGAGAAGCCGCATCCCTTGGACCATGTGATTTTGTTTTCCCAGCAAAGGAAGGCAAATGCCATTTTCACTAAACTTTTGAACTTTTCATGACTTCTCTTGCTGAACCCATGGTGGTTTGACTCTTCATTTAAGCTGAAACAATCACATTTTTGCCTTTGCAAAATATCCCAAAATCACCAATGAGGGAGCTTGGAGAAATGATAAAACTGAACCTGCAATGCTTTGTTCCATCATTTACAATCTGATCTATCTCCCGTTGTTGACAGTACAATTGTAGAAAGGGCTTATCCTCCAGGTGGAAGAAATACATGTTTTGCAGCTTCCATTTTGCCCCCTGTAGCATTGTGTGCAATGCCAACCTCCACTTTTAGAAGTGCAACTAAATGAACTACACTTATCACGCATAAATTCCAGTTATCATACAATTAAGCTACAGCTATGCTTCTCAAGAAATAATCTGCTCTTGCAGCATAAAGAAAAGATCGGCAAAATGACTGAGATTGTCTCTTGGAGACATAAACCATCTTCATGTACTTCTTAATGCCTGCCACAGGGACATTGCTTTATATCCATGGGATGCCTCCCTCTCTATATGAGAGTTCTGGTTTCACCACCCCTAAAAGAGCTTTAAAAACATTTTGAAAATCACAAGCACCAAATCTTGTGGAACATGCAACACCCTCCACTCCAAAGCAACCTGCTAGAGCTTTCATAAATAAAATAGGTACCCGCTTTCTAATGGGGCAAACACCTCAGAAACTGAGAATATATATATTTTTTTTAAGAACTTCAATGTAAAGGATTGAAAAGAATTGTCAAACCCCCACCCAAACCTGCACAACCAAATATTCTGGTATTACCCTTACCTGATATTTTTAGTTTCAGTCTCAAATTCCAATTTCTCTCTCAACTGAAAGGCAAGTCCTAGCATGATTTTCTCCTATCAGGATACGGCTTTGTAAAATGGACCCCTGGTCTGAATAAAGCCCAAGTCATTGATGCAAACG
This sequence comes from Phaenicophaeus curvirostris, assembly GCF_032191515.1. Lineage (NCBI taxonomy): Eukaryota > Metazoa > Chordata > Aves > Cuculiformes > Cuculidae > Phaenicophaeus > Phaenicophaeus curvirostris. The sequence continues at coordinate 93,336,456 of NC_091392.1, forward strand.
TTTAATACAAAAAAGTGCCGAAATCTTAAGGACTTTCCCCTTCTTTCTTATTCTCTAATTCAAGAAAGCCCACTGTTGAGGCAGCTTCAAATTAGCTGACATGCAGCCCAGCGATCAGGCAAGCATTTCTATGCTTATTATAGGCTGCTTTTTTCCGGGAGTCTCCCTCTCTCTATATGTCATTCAGTGGACATGCAAATGAAGTATTGTCCAATTCCTTCCCAAGTTCCTTACATAAATGCAGAAGGAGTGCTGTCCTTTGTACATTTGTAAACTAGCCTACCAGCCTGGCTCCCAAATTTTTGCAGCTTCTAGCAGTGTTTGTGTATTGAAACTGACTGAAATACACAGAAATTGCATTTCTTGAGTGACCAAAGTCACACAAGATTTACTAGTACTACAGAAAATAAAACTTGCACAGTTTAGAGACCTCTCTCTAAATTTCTACAGTTTAGAGAGATTAAATATTATAGATGGACATAAAACTAGAAAGAGGGCATCTCCCACCCCTCTCTCTCCCCCTTCCTGAGTTCTACACACTAGAATCCCTGCCAAGGGCACCATTACAGAGTTTCTCTGGATAAATATGTTTCGATTTTTATACTAAAAGCAGCTACTGATTCTAGGTGCACTGATAATTTCAGGTGCACCAACTGAGAAATTTTAAAATATACTGGAAAATCAGGAAGTGACTTTTGAAACTGGACCACCTGAAAGTGAGGTAATCCCAATTGCCCCCAAAATAATTGCATTATATTTGTGCAGCAACAGTGTTCAGCATGCCTGATGTCTGCATGAGTAAATGCTAAAGACGAGCATAAAGCATAATCACAGCATGACTGCTCTGTAGTTAGAAAATTATTTCCACTACTGCATTGAAAACTGAAACCCAGATTTCAAAGTCAAGAAAGAAAACCCCAACCTTCCATTTCAAATAATATCCTGTTCCAAGTTCTGCGCATAGGAAGAATGAATGTGTGAATGGACTGCATGTTGCTGGCACTCCATATAGGATGAAGTATAACCCTTAATATTGTGGGAACTATCTGACTGGGTAAAGCTTAAACTGGCATTCCTGTAACACACAATTCCAGCCCCTGTTATTTACATGTATTATAAGCCTCACCAAGACTTAAAAGGAGGCCCTCTGCTGCAATAAGGTCTCGACATTTTCTAGATTTAGCAGGCTCTCCAAACTGGGATCCAATACAAAACTCTTGAATGACAAATTCGGATTTTCTTTGCTAAGTCATTCATTTGCAAGATGCTTAATTTTAATGAATATTTTCTAATTTTAGATGGTGTTAACTACACATTTTTATTATAACATAAAAACAAACAAAAATCCCATTCTTTCTGTCTGAGATTTTCTGTTAATTTAAAGCAGCATTAAATAGGATTATTAAGCCCTATTATCTACCACCGTTTTTGTTTTAGCTAATGATGCTATCTACATTTCTCATTTACTTCTGGTGAAAGAATGTTCATCAAATGAACCATTTTCTTTCTTCTGTTTTTCATTAAGAGTATTTTCTTCACCTGCTTTTGTTTTCTTCCTTTGCAGGGATCTCAGTCATATTCCTCCTTCCCCTCTTTCCTCTGATAAAGCTTTTTACCTTGTCACTGCCTTGCCACCAAGAGATAGATAACAATGTATTGTTCAAACAGTGTAACTGTTGGCATCATTTCAGAAACTATATGAAGAGCAGAAGTTTTCATAGTGTTGATTAACTAAGAAGAAAAAAAAAAAAGTTGTGCTATACGTAGCTCCTTCAAAGCCACTTTCGACATTACTTTGAAATACAAGGGAAAAAAAAAAGAGTACCAGTAGCTCTTTCCCTTTAAAAACATGTGTGTTAACTTCCAAAATCTGAAAATTGATTGATAAAAGCTTTTCCACCATAAAAATAATTCTCTAATAAAATATATACAGAGAGATATATACCAGTGCTTCTCCTGAAATCCCTTTTATCTCACAAAGACATGCCGCTAACAAATCAGCCAACTAGCCCCCCTCCCCACATCTCATACATCCATCTTGACAGACTTTGCTACAGTCTCAAAAGGGAGAAGACTAGACAGTCCCATGAGGCATCTGGATATGATTGTAATGGAGAGAGCTCAAATACAGTGATGATACAGTGCAAATCATACAAGGTCCCATAAGGGCAGATCACTGGAAAATAAATTTTAGCTCAACCAAGAAAATCAATCTGTATTGCTAAGGTAGCTGGTACATCAACAGGAGCCTTTGTATATTAGCCGTTAGTCCGTACTGCTGTACTTATCCCTAGCAAGAAATTAACCTTTGTCCTGTGCACCCCATTGCAGGAACTTGGTATACTTCACAAGGCAATTCATATCAACCACTAAAGAAGCATGGAAATTACCAGATTTTCAGGATAGGCTGATTTTTACAGCATTATGCTCATGGCACCACGTATGAATAGAGGAGGTTACATAGCCACATCACCCCTGAACAAAGCCACAATTTCAATTTGGTCTCAGACCCTTAGGAATTGTTACAGGATGTGGTTAACATGGGACCCAAGAGGCAGTTTGATGGGAGATTCACAGCCTGCCTAGTGCCCTGGTCAGCCAGTATTTAACATCAATAAAAAAGAAAGCATAGGTACAATTAAGATTCTGCCTCTTTTAATAATCTCAGAGACAGTTTACTCAGCAACACTAACACATCAAAGCAGAGGATGCCAATGCCTGAAGACAAATCTGTTTAAGTCCGATTATTTCTAATAGCCTTCTTGCTAGGACTAAATCTCAAAACAGTTAGAAAAGCCTTGAAGGGCCTGGAAAACACCACGTTAAACCACTGGTAAGAAAAAGAACATTGCAATGAGAACTGACTGAGCAGTTTGCTAGAGAATTTCACAGCTGTGCCAGAGACAACAGCAAGGTATGGGTAAAGAGTAAAGGTAAAGACTAAAACAAGGATATTAACTGTGGTGCAGGTCACCTAGGAATGATACATAAAAGACACATAATGCCCCTTCCATGTGACTATGCTGTGTCATAAACATTAAATTTCCCTCACTTCAGCGCACTCTTGCGCACAACACAAAAGATTCCTTCCTCCGCCCACACTCTGAAACACCGAAACATTTTTCTCACGTCAGACTTCTTTTCCTTCTGCTTTTTGCTGTTTGCTCCAAACTTTTGTCGTCTTTTATCTGAACCACACTTTGCTCTCACTCTTTCCCCTTCACCTCCATTCCCTAACCCCTCTTTCCATTACATTATTCCTGCTCTCTCAAAATAAATCATGGTCCTCACACACCACCTTTACCACCTCACTGCTCACTCAGCTTGTACATTCTAAACCCTTCCCTCACTATCCAGCTGTCTTGTCTCTGGAGGATCTTTTCTGGGTGGGTATTCTACATTTACATGACCTAATGTAAAGTCCCATTTCTGTTAGTTTTTGGGAAAACTAACAATGCATACACTCCAGGCAGCAGCACACAAAACAGGAATCCTCTATCTACACTCATGATCACGTTAAAAGCTACATAATTCTCATCACAACCGACCTATAGGCAGGTTACTTGACAAATGAATAAAGGTCCTATGGAGGCACATGGTACAATCATTCAGACTGTGCATTTGTACCTTTTCTGTGGGAATTTTCAAGCTACACAATACTTATTTCTTTGACATCAAAGCCATGTAGTCAATCTTTAATCCCAGCCACTCAGTTACTTTTATCTGCAAGTGACTTCCCAACTGCATTGACACATCTTATAAAATTTCTCTCTTGAACCTCCATCTCACTTAGTACAAGAAGTAATCAAACATAAATGAGAATTTCCAAGCTACAAACCACATTTCTTGAACAAACTTCTTAACTCTCACATTAAGACATGAGCCATCTCAAACACAAGGACTATTAGGAGAAGATGTCTTTATTGTTTTATTTTTTTTTGCATCTCAGAAACGGAATAGGGATCTGCTGAAATAAGGAGTGGACTTCATCTTTGTCCCTGACAAACAAATCATGAGAGTTTATTTCCACGCTAGGAAGGAAACAGGAAAAAATGCCATGATAACATGCTTTCTCACAGAATTCTGCATCCATTTGGACAACTGTGCTCACATTTGAATATTGCACGTAAAATCTGTGTCATGATTGAGACAGACAATACAAGCAGACCACTTATGAAGGATTACAGAAGAAAATAAAGAGATGTGGTCATAAGCTGAGATGGGAAACTACTGCCTGTTGTTACTGAGATGAAGGATGTAGACGAAGGTTGATGTCACATTTAGAGTTGGAGAAAGAGAACAGCCTTAGAGGTAACGGATAAAGATGCAAAATAACACATATGTTGTATGACATAAGCAGGGCTGAATTTGGCCCAAGTTGGGATAGGTAAGTGAATATAACTTGAATTTTAGGGTATTGTTTTTCAAGCAATTTTAGTGTATGAGCCTAGTTAATAAAGGGACTATTAATAACAGCCATAGTAAAAAAGACAAAGAATAAAAATTTTGATATAATGGTCCAAGAACTTCATATGGACCATACTGAATTGGTAATAAAGATATAAACTTCAAGAGGAAACATCTGTAAATCACAAGTTCAAGCAACATAATAGCTTCAGAAAACTATGCCAGCCATTACCTTGAGATATTTCTCAATGGTTGATGATGTAGACTTACTTTTGTACTGAATCTGAAATTCAGTTATATTTAATCAGCAAATTAACAAAAGAGAAGTTCTCCTTAGGGCATTTGTTGCACTCTGGGCTAATGAAAACTAGCATTCACACTATGCTGTGTAGGCAGCATTTATTATTATCAGTGTCCTAATCATTACAGAGATGCACAGATGAAGGTTATCTGGTTTGTGGTAAATACGTGCACCTCCCCAGCTATCTAGGCAGAATAATTTGCCTTTTAGAACATAGATAACTACAGTACCTTGCGTGTTCTGTAGATTCAGTTCAGCTGTCCAAAAGGAGATGATATTTTGCACAGGTAAATAACATGCCTAGTTCTGAACTCTGCAGGCTGGCACCAGTTAGTATACTCTCTTCCATGCTTCACCAGACTAGCACACACATATGTATGTCATGCAAAAAAACAAGATTATGAGCTATAAACCAGGAGTGTTCCCACTTAAATCCTTATGAAGCTTTTGGTTGTTTTGCTAGCATCAAAAAACATGGAGTAGAGTGCTATTTCAGCCCCTAGCATCCTGCCCTAAAACAATGTCTTTTAACAAACGCCTTGGAGAAGGACACAGTAATTGAAGGCTGGAGTAATCTTACCAGATCAGAAGAGTAAAAATGAAAGAAATGGGCAGCTATGGACAAGTATACCAAACAGTTAATATCAGTACTTAGTAATGTGGCTAGTGACCTATATAATGGACAAGGATTTAACACAGGCTGAAGAAAGTACCAGGAAAATCTCATTGAAAGTCTAATCTGACCTGCAGGGAATGGTGTTGGGCTTTAAATAGTAACAGTTGTATTGTCATGCATAGTAGAGGGTTAGAAATTCTAAGCATTTTTAGAATGCTGGAATACAATAATAGAAAAAAAAATGTTCTACACTCCTAAAATATTTTTTTTACATTGAGTACAATGCTTGAGAATGCAAACACAGAGGATGTTACAGAAATATCAGTACGAGCTTATTGTAATTTTCTTTTGGATAAAAATTCTGTAAATTAATGTACAGTCTGAGTTTACGTTTACAAATTTAGATTTTAAGTATTTAATGGTTATCATCTTTCTGCCATATAACCATTCCATACACATTGCAAAATTACTGCCATTTTATAAATTTTTATAACTGGAATTCAGAAGTGAAGTAATGTAAAGTGAATGTCTCAATGCAATGATTCACCTTATTTTAAAGCAAGACCTCATTTCTGTGGCTTACAAAACAATGGTTTCTAAGGCCCCTATGCATGATAGGCTATGTTTCTAAATCACCATGTGAAAAGTGATGATATTCAATAAAAGAGACAGAGACTTGAAAAATTACAGACCAACACAACATTCTGTTAACATTAATTTTATAAAATACCTTACAAGAACAGATAAAGAACTTGAGCTTACATAATAACCAAAATTTAAAAAGAATGTTGAATAAAATATAAATTAATTGAACACATAACTAAGTTTGCCACATGTTAGACAAGTTTACAAAAGGCATTTTCAGATAAAACAGTTATTTGAAAGAAAATCCTTCAAAATGGAAACTACTGAAGTCCGTTTTCAAGAAGTCATTCCTAAAAGCACTAAATTCCAGGTCAACAGGTAGTATCTGACTTGGCTTAGAATATGATGTTCATTTGTTTCAAAATTTGTCAAGCTTTAAGACATAAATTTAAATGCTTTCAGGTCAGAGTCATCAGTGCAAAGTAAAGCTTCAAGCTGAAAATGAGAGAAATATAACAGAAGAAATGATCCCGGTACAAAACTTCCTAAATTCACATTACAAATAAAACTGTGCCAGATGCACTCTTGAGATACTGAACATTAAAAAATTTTACCAGTCGCAATTTTAAGGTTCCAGCCTAGCCATTAACATGGCCATTCATACTAAATCCATTTATTTTATCACAATTCCAATTTTTTCTACTCATTGTCTTTGGAAAAAAGCCATGCTGCTGATGTCCTCCTTACTCTGCTCAACTTCTGATACAGCCAATTTGCTTAAAATGCAGTAATCTGGCCAAAAGGAGACAAGAGTTGAGGCAGCAGACATCAGAATGATGGTCTAAAGCCTGCAATGACATTTAATTTAAAGAAATGTGGTAGCATATTTCTCAGCTTAAGCAACTTTGTTCATTCAAGCACTCTCACTAAAGTCAGTCTTCCTTAAAGTTGTACATAACACACTGCCAGGCTTAAACCTTTGTCTTTCAAAGGTTAAAATATGTTTAGAGAATGTGTTTAAAGAACTAGACTGTAGCCAGATTAATTTATTTTAAGCCCATAAATTCCTGCAGAGTAAACATCAACACTCTAGCAAAGCAAAATCGCTCCATTTGACTTTAAAACTATTAACCAAAACAGGTTTTAAATAGTCTTCCCATTCCACTATTTAGAAGTGTTATTAGCACACCCATTTAAAGATTCATGGAAGTCTTTTCAAGTTACCACTATTGCTCATCAAGCTTTTTTTTTTTTTTTACACATGGGAATAAAAAAAAAAAAGCGTCTCTGGTGGACACAGCCAGAAAGGAGAAGGAAAAACTTAAAAAACCTTCATCTATCATGCAGCAGTTCTGGCCTCTAATTGAAATATAAGACTATTTATACTAAGCTTCTGCATAAAAAGGGGAAAATTAGGTTTCCATTACGATTCACATTTTCAAAACTCAATCTGCAGAATGTTTCCTCATCCTTGTAAAGCGTTCTTTTTAAACTGTCATCATTCCTATGCTGGCAGTTAGGCTAGAACCTCGTTTAAGTAATTCCACTACAGAGTGTTTGATTTAATAGCATGAATCATTTTGAATTTATAGTTAGCTAAAATACTAGAGTGATGTTGTAAACAAACCAAATGAATAAGAGCATTCAAGACTGCACAAAACTTTCCCTCAAACAGAGGAAAGATTTACTTGAACTAAAAAGCACAGAATATAACCTCAAACAAAACTTCTCATGAATTGTACTCAAGGACTGAATATTAAAGGAAGTTGCAAATGCCCTTTTCTAGAACAAACTCAGTAATCGGCATAAATCAAAATGGAACAGCAGCTCTTCCCTATACCCTGAATTCTCCTGAACATTTTTTATCAATGAAGCAGATTAATGATATCCATGCTATGCTTTGTGATGCTTCAAAATAATTCATTTAATTAGTTTCAAGAATAATTTATTTAACTAGTTCCATGAATAAGTTCTTTGATGAAACAATGGACTTTAAGATACCACAGTAATTTCTCCTGTGTTTATTTTGAATCCTGCAATTCAGCTATTTGCTGTCTTTAAAAGAAAAAAAAAAATCTTTAAAACAAATACATTGGCTGCTGACATCTGATCCTGTAAGTGACTTAACTTTTACCACTTGATCTGAGTGAAGGAGAATACTGATAACTGAAAGGAAACAATAAAAATGTATGCCTCACACCCAGCTCAGCACACTGAAAATTCTCATATACTGGTCACATCTCAAAATGTGAAAAATATTCTAAATACCACATGGTTTTATCTTTTCAATAGTAACAGAAGAAAAGATGATTTTGAAATTCCCCCCCCCAAAAAAACCCAAAAAACCCAAACTCAAAAAAGCAGCAATATTAAGAATTATTCTGGAAATATTTGGACTCTCACCTTTGAGTATACTACGAGAAGTGTTGTCTCCTCTCTTTTCTGAAATTGGAAAGATTTTCAATTTGGCTTGCATCAATTTGGGCTCAAAAATGAAACAAAGCCTGGAGTATTGCTAACAACTTCAAGCAAAAACGTATTTCCAACTAAGCAGCTGGAAAGTGAGTGAATGAACTAGAGTATCAAACACATATTTGAGAATAAAGAGGTGTACAGAGGAGGTGTTTACTAAAGAACTTTGCAAAAAATATTGCTACAGTAGCATTAGGAATTAACAGTGCATCAAAGATTTAATGTTTCCATGTTAATACAAACTGATCCAAGCCACAATGAACCACAGGATAATCACTCAAACAAAAAAATTAACCGCATTCTACTTTACAGAAGCTAGAACTGGAATTTACCTGAACACCATTGATATGATTCAAAAAGACACCTTCTAGACTGGCATGTCACAGTTTGCATAGAAAACTGGCGCAATTAGCATGCCATTAGCTTGTAATCAAAACACTATTATCATGAGCATTGGGCTTTTTTGAACATTTGCAATTAAATACTCAAATTTGCAAGAGCTTTTACATGTTAGAACTCTATCACTGCTGCATGACATGTTTTATTTGTTGGTTGGGATATTTTTGTGGAAACTGTGTATAAAAGACTTTGAGGATTACAAGGTCATGGAATTCATGTTAAACAGAAAGCTGCCCAATATTACTGTCAAAAAACCTTTGAAAAGGCAGTTCATAGACTAATACATTTTACATTCAGATACTTCCTCTCTCAAAAGCAAAGGAATCTCAGAAGAAGAGAAAAAAATCAGTAGTGAAGGCCACATACTTTTTGCAATTGATGAGCTGAAATACAAAAAAAAAAAAAAACACCGAAACAATTAAAGCATTTTGTAAAGAGGGAAAAAAACCAAAAACAAACAAACAACCTATAAACCAAAACATGGAACTTCTGGAAAGTGATAATGGATGATGTAGTTGGAGTGGTCAGCATTGAAACTGTTGGGAATGCTACAGCAGAACTGACCACAGAAATAACAAGGGAATATGAACAGGAACATAGTACAGGCATCAACTAGAAAACTGTAACTTGCCAACTTGTAAACAAGAAAAAGCATTTCACAGATTAAAAGTTCTAGGGAAGTAAACTTCTTTAAATTATTTTGTCAGTTCAACCCTGATTTAAAAAAGTATGGCTAGCAAAAATACATAAGCCTCAGCATATTTATAAGTCTTGATCAGAGCAGCCATGAGCCTTTGATAAACGGCTGGAAACAAACACCCTTCTATTAAGGATGAAAGAAAAATATTCTGTTCTCTTCTTTTTCTCATTCCCCAATCCACGCGTGTACATGTAGAATTCACATGCTCCAAGAAAATCTTGACGCTGCTATAGATTGAGGCGTGGGGAGACCGGTGGAGGAAAACAGACAAACTCTCTTAAAATACTACGGGCCACGTCAACGTTATTCTGGGCAATTTCAAGTGCCCTCTTGACTTCTTCAAAGGAATAGCCCTCTCCCATAAGTTTTGCAATTTTTGCATCCACATTTTCCATGGAACTATCAGAGCTGTATACTTTCCTATGGTGTATTTCTGGTGCAGTCCTCCGAGGAAGTGGTTTAGGGGGCCTGGCTGGTGCTTGTGAACCATCTGTTTCAAATAAAGGAAACAGAAATCATTATAAATTGACTTACAATTGTGTTATAAGTAGGTCAGACCACATGAAGCACTTTAAAAAGTAAAATTGTAAAGATACACAAAGATATATTTTCATTTACTGATAAATCTCATTTTAAAATTGAGACAGAAGCTGAATTTCTCAAGAACATCCAAAATGGAAATAAAATAGTGAAATGCTATTTTAATAATACGACACAATCTGAATTATCCAGAGTTGGAAGAAAAATAAATATGATGAAACAGCAAGAAGGGTGAAAATAATCACTCAAAATTTTAAAGAGTCTCCACTCCCAACCCAGAGTTTGGGAACACCTTCTGGGTTTTTTAAAAAAAAAAACAACAAAACAACCAAACAAAAAACCCCCAAAACCACCCAAACCAACCCTAAAATCACAGCCAAATTTGATCACAATTTTATTCAGGACCATAAGCTGTGAAAGAGAGGTCTCCAGCCAAATATGCCTGAGGGAGAATAATCCTTCGCTTATTGGTACATCTTGCAGATTTTGTTCAGTCAATTGCAGTTCATTTCATGCCTAGCAGCTACGCACAAATACAGAAGCAAATGGTTTCTCAAAAAAACCTCTAGTCCAATTATTTTCAGCACTGAGAACAGAACACTATCCTTCCTCTCCTGTTCTCTCTTGGAAATATGTCCCCCTTCCTTCTCTTCTATTGAAAAGTTACCTTCACAGTTAATACTGCTGCTAAGAATCACGATGGGCTGTTGAAAAAAGCTAATATTCAGACTTGCTAATCTACTCAGAGTCAAGAGTTTCGTGCTCAAGCAAACTTGGTACTTTACTGAAACGTCTTTATCCTCACTGACTCCACAATAAGAAGCTTAAATACAAGCAGGCATACAGCAGAAAACACTTCTAAGAGCAAAGTATTTTTTTTAAAAAAAAGTCTAATCCTTCAAAAAGGGTTCTAAAAAGTTCCATCAAAAGTGACTTTGATAATAGATAAATTAGAGGAACTTCTGGCTGCGATATTTCCTGTTTACTTGCACTGAGAGCAGTCTTAAGTACTTCAGAGACAGTTTTTTAGTGATGAAAGAATGTTGTGTTTCATGTTTCTAGCATTGCTGTTAGAACATGCTTCCTTATCATAAAACTGGATAGAGAACTGTAATTCAACTGAGTGAATCAAACATTTCAGATAAATGAAAATAGTTGACAATTGTGCACCTCTAACCAAGGTGTATTTTTCTCTCAACTTAGCTTCCGCGCATTCAGATGAGGCTCTTGGTATAAAATTTAATTCAGTTTTTTAATTCATGGATGATAGGCAAACCGTACTTTTAGCCAAATGGGGATACTCATATAACAAACAGATGAGAGTAACTTGATTAAAAATTCACAATATGGGGCTAAGATTAATTATGTTCTAATTTAATTGCTTATTTTCCTTGCAAATAGTTATGACACATCCCAAGATAGTAAGGGCTCTTTCATATTTACTATGTTTTTTTTCTTTCTGAAGATGAAAAGAATTATATAAAACACTAAACATTCTAGTCAACACACCTGAAACAGATACAAACCTCCTATGAAGGTGCAAAAGATCCATGAAACACACTGGTTTGAGAGAATAATTATACCTCAGGAAATGTGATTAATAACTGAAAACCAAATCAGAAATGAGGTCAAATTTCTCATTTCACTGATTTTAGAAAATTCAAGGCTGTAACAGAAGATTCTTCATATTTAAAATGAAGGTATATCATGGCAAAACCTGTCATTTCTCTTTCACAAACATTTCAAACTGTTTTAATATGGAAGTTTTGTTATGGACTTCATTTCTATAGAAGGTGTAACAAAATTAATTTGCAAACTTTACATTTTTCCCTGGACTTGAAGCAAAAAAGGAACTCCTAATACATAGATCAGATCCTTCTCTGTGTGTGCGTAATGCGAGGTACATTTTCTCTACCCAGTGTAATATATGCTTAAAACCAAAATTATTTCTTGTGTAAAACCTTCACTGTGCTGAAGCTTCCGAACAAACTTTCTTAAGCAATCACATCATTTAGAAAGGTCATTTTTAATTCTGTCAGCAGATTTGCAGCACAGGCATTTTATTCTCACTACAGTGACATCTCTCTATAGCACATATACTTTAAGATCTTCAGCCTTCTCTTTAACTCAATTCCCATTATTATTTTTTCAAGCGCTGACATCTCTTTCAATATCTTCACATCCAAATAAAATTTTAGCTGAAGCTGGGTATCACATTGGATCCTGAGCTTAAAGATACTAAGCCTAAGCTGCATGTCCATCTGGACACTGAGATAGAGGTATTTAAGCAGGACATTCCTTCCCAACCTCCTATCCTCTGATGTTTCAGCCACCGCGGATGCATAACTAGAAGTTCAAATAGATTTTCTAACTGTGTAATTAAATTAACAGTTTCTATAGCAAGGAGCTTCCTCTATCACTTATATTTCTATAATTCAGCACTAAAATTAACCCTTAGGTAACGGGTTAGTATAAAGGCAGAGATGGATTCATTTAATAAGTGTTTAAAAAGTTGTAATACGAGAGCTCTGCAGCACAGTGAGAGGAGGATTTTGTAATGATGCCAACTGTCTCCTGCTGTGAAACAGCCCTCTTCATCCCTTGCTGCTCGTCATGTATGTTCCACGGTCTTGCACCAACAGACTGAGAAGCATCCAAGAACCAGCTGACAAAGGTCTGTTGTGTAAGGCCCTCTGTGGAACAGTGGCAACCAGCTACATTTAATCTAACAGGGTACAGGAACAAAGCATACTCAGGGGACATCTATACTAAAGAACTGACAGAGCTGGGAAAAAGTGAGAAAGGAGTAACCTGCTCATACTGGTCCATCAAGATCTAGGTATGACCTTGATAATGTACATTACTGCAGCAGGTTAATCCCCCAAGGGACAGGTGAAATCCACATTGAAATAGTAATGGTTGGACTCGGTGATCCGGTGGGTCTCTTCCAACCTGGTTATTCTATGATTCTATGACACTCTCCTCCAACATTTTCATGTAAAGAAATTTAGGTTTGCATGCAAGAGCTTTAATAATGCCAGGTGAGTGAATAGGCAGCAGAAAATATAGTTAAATCATTTCTTATGGAGTAGCGAAATTCAGTAAAACACAGCAGACATTTACATTAAAGGCCTAATTTTCTTCTACCTTTTCCACGTACCATTGGTTGTGCTTTGGTAAAATAAACTAATTATTATTAATATCTCCTTTTCTTGCTTTTATCATAGTAATTTTAAAAAGGTCTATTTAAGAAGTTTTGAAAAATACATTTTTGGGGTAGTTACATCATAGTTGAAAGCTCAAGTGTTCAATACAAAATACATTACTGAATTAGAAGAAATTTCTCATTAGATGCTAACGATTCAGTTAAACATCATGACAGCAATCTTGAAAACAGAAGTTAAAGGACTGCCTATGCTACTATGGGGAGCTAGTGGCTAAATTATAATTAGATTTTGGAGTGAACAGCATTTCGTTTCGAAGGATTATCATATAAAAGGGCTGAAATTAAGAATTTCCTAATGGAACTGATTATTTCAGAATAGATGCTAAACTAAAAGTTCTGAATACAGTTACAACTCTATATTGTCTTTTCAAATTATAAGTGAAGGTGAATTGGCTCATCCTGAGGCTCATCAGTTCCATACTATGGAATTACTGCCACTGTAAAAACAACTTTCCAATTAAGAGTATGACATGATCTATCACATAGTTTTCATTTAATTGAAATTAAATTGAATATCTTGCTGTTCATCATGCTGTTTTAAAATGATATTTATAGCAAAGTTTGACACACGTGGGTGTTTTAGATGACGACTGTGGGAAACATACAGATGGAAAAGTATTTATTAAGTGACATCAGAAAGCTCTGAGATGTTAAGTAGCAAACAACTTGCAGCAATTTAGGAAAATTAAAAATTGTTTCACCACAGAACTGCAAGAATTGCAGGAAAACTCTGTAGCTTTAAAAGGTAGTTATATCATTGTCATAACTTATTTTATGGAAGAATTTAAAATGTCCTAAATAAATCAGGCTAACATTGTAAGATAAATAAATCTCTCACTGTCACATATAAAACATGCATTATAAAATATTTTTGCAACGGGGAAAAAAAGACAAACTGTTATATCAGTAAATCCACCCTCCCTGAAGTGCTATGATTTACCAAAGGCATCACACTAATTTTCAAAAGCATTATTCATTAAAAATTCTGTAGCACTCTTCAGGCTTACTTAATTTCCCCTGCACTTTAAGTTGAAAAAATAAAGTACTTCATTCCTATACCACGGCAGAGCTAAACTACATATTCCTAAGATGGAGTCATATAATTACAATTAAAAAATACATTGTTTTTCCACTTGTGATTGTTGCAATTAAACATGATCATCACAACTGAAACAGTAGAGAAATAAATCCCTTCATTTCCTTATGCATTAGAAAAGAGTTTTCATGCACAATTCACTCATCTGGAGAATGAAGGCATCACTCAGCTCTTTTTTGTGTGGTTTCTCCACAGAGCAAAATGATACAGGTGGTACATTCTTCTCCCCTCCCCACAAACCATGCACATCTAAAAAAAAAGAAATTTGTCTATAAACTGGTGAATTACTTTGAACCACAAGTGATATTGTATTTATTTTTTATAATTATTTTAATTATTTTGAGTAGCTTTCCTTTAAATACAATTTGTGTTCCCTAAAACCCATAAGCAAAAATTTAGTGGTAGAGGTATTGCTTCTACTGGACTTCAAAGAATTGTTTTGGTTGGAAAAGACCTTTAAAAACATCAACTCCAACTGCAAACCCAACAACGCCAAGTCCACCACTAAATTACGTTCCTTGGCATCACATCTACACATCTTTTAAATACCTCCAGGGATGGTGACTACACTTCCCTGGGTAGCCTGTTCCAATGCTTGACAATCCTTTTAGTGAAGAAATTTTTCCTAATATCCAATCTAAATCTCCTCTGGTGCAACTTGAGGCCATTTCCTCTTTTCCTATCGCTTGTTACTGGGGAGAAGAGACCAACACCTGCCTGATTACAACCTTCTTTCAGGCAAGTGTAGAGAGCAATAAGGCTTTTTACAATGAAACTTGTTCCATTGCAGATGGAAAAGTGAATTATAACTGGTTTTGCTTCTTGTTCTTTTATTAAAAAATATTTTAAAATCTTCTTTGAACTTAGCAAAAAGCATTCAGAAATAATAATACTTTAGAGAGTGAAGCTACTTTTTTTTTTTTTTTTTTAAGGAGCAACGAAACAAAGATATAAGATGCGTGTGGTTCCTGCAGGGCTTCTGATCTCTTGTGAGCTTTAAAGGTGGCAAAGAAAATCTCAGCCTTTCTCTAAAAATAAGGAACACTAGAACTCACATAAGCATTCAGTCTGGCAGTGGGTGAAATAGGTGTCATAATATCTACACCTACATAGAAGAGGTAGCCACTTCTACCTTTATTGCAAAACTTTGATCTTTCTTATACTTTGATGATTTAGTATTTTTGTAAAGCAGTACTATCATTGCTGTTTGTTGTCCAGAATGAAAAAAAAAATTCTTGGACTTTATGGATGAATATTATTTGTTTCATTAAGTTGCAGTTTTCTACAAGAACAGTTTTCTACCTTACCTGAAGAGGAAGGAAGTTGATCATAATCTTGAGATGTCCTATTAGTTTTGACATTTTCTCCAGTTACTCTACGAGCAGGTGGCAAAGGAACATGACCAGTCATCAGATCAAAATGGGGATCTGTAAGAACAATAAAAAACCCCATGTCTTAAAATAATTAGATTTATTATTTTAAGGGAGGAGGGGGCAGGCTGATGCATAGAACCTAGGCTTAAAAAAGCCTCCATTCAGACATAGCCATGAATCCAAACAGAGATGTTCCCCCGTAGCATGTGCATACACACATATACACTCAAATTCAACACTTACACAGTAGACACATAACTATGTCTCCAAGTGCCAAAAACAAGGCCACAGCTCAAAGCCAGTCTATCCTGCATTGACTATGGCTCTTTAATTTACATCCATGCGGTATCTTTCAATTACCCAACCCTGACACTGCTAAGATTGTGGCTGGCAAAGCATGGAAGAGGTTGCAAAGCCCAAAGCAGCACAATTATTATAGAAACATCCCAGATACTCCACCTCCATGCTTTGCAGTTCACAAAGACTGCAGGGCAGATTTCCTGTTCTGACAGTCTCAGCTACAGGTAAATATTGCAGGCATGGTAAAGACTGTGACTAGGCTTTTCAGTTTCTACTGCTGATTACAGGAACAGAATTTAAAAAATTAGAGAAAGATAGTCCTGACAAGCGTTAATTTCATCCTGGACCTGGCTTCTGCTCTGGACTCATAGCAGTATTTGTATGTGAGTACAACTTTTTGCTGTTGTTGATGATGAGATTATTACTCTAATCTGACAGGCTCTGATGGATAGCTGAGAAATCATCCCTAAGACTTGTATGGAAACCCATCATCAAAACCTCATCATAAATCATCAACAGCAGTTTATTTGACAAGATGCAAAGTGAGTAATGTGGTTTTAGAAATGAACAAAAAAAAAAAGCAATCCACACAACCATGTATGCCTAAGCAGATATATACACTTCTAAGACAACTAAAAAACTGCTGCTGTAAGATTGTATTCACTTTGCAAATATCAAGAAAAAACCTAAACGTAGATACATTTTCCAAATGAAAAGCTATTAAACATTCTTGTAACATTATCTGCCATATTTCTTGATATTTCTGCCATATTTCCTGCACATTTCTGGCATCAATGGAGTTAGTGCATTTGTGTGTGAGCACTTCTCTTTTTCCTCTCCATCCCCGCTAGAACTGAATGCTGCAGTCTGTGTTTCTGCAGCAGTTGAGGCACCCATTGAGACTGTATTGCTGAAGATTACATTATTTTTGTTTTGAAGTGCAGAAGATAAATTAATTCCTGGTCCTGCATCCTTTGCATCCTGTAATGTACTAAGTCTCTTTATTAGGATACATTTAGAGGCTTGTATGATAAAGTAATATAATGAGCTGAATTTGCATTATAAAATGTATGCAGTTTTGGCAAATTACTCCATGTTGGGCCTTGACTGGTGGCAGAAAGTACATCATAAAAAAACATTCCATAAAAGTAAATCCAGTTCAATCTAAACTAGCTCACTCTCATCCCACAGCTAGTATCACCCACTAGGGTCAGCCAAACACCTGACAACCTATCAAGCCATTATGGTCTTGCACGTAACTGCTTGTCATCTATGTTTTGGCATTCCTGTGATATCACCAAAATATTTCAAATTCATCCCTCTCCATACAGTTTCAAAGAAAAACAGATATGAGGAGGAAGACACATCGCTGCACCACAAGGCAGATAGTCACTAAACACACTCCTGGGACAGGAAAACTTAAGACAGCAACATCCGCTAGATGCTTCCATACAGAAAAAAGAAAGACATTTTACAGGTATGCACTGTAACCTACACTAATCCTGTTGTAATTTCTATCATCAAAAGCAAATGTATTTGACTTGATTAATCTGATAATTGAATGCTTTTTACCTCAAAGACAAAATTTGTGAATTCTGAACACAGCTTTTATACCTTTATGAGCAGATTACTAGACTGAAACAGTGTCACGGTGATTCATGGGGAAAGACGGGTGAAAACTTGACTTATCCAAAAGGTTATGAACCCACAAGAACCTGCAATTGTGTTCACAATTAACATAATTTTGCTGCCACTTTTTACAACAGTTAAAGCAGGATGTTCTTTTCCCTTACATTCTAGTTTTTCCCCAAGTTGCAACTTGAAAATAAGTCCCATGAGTTATGTTTTGATACAGAAAACAACAGAGTTATCAAAAGAGATACAAACATGTACCACAGATTACAACAGAAAAGTTGGTACTTCACAAGTAACAACTCTTACCAGGAAAGCACAATTTACCAAAATTGTCTTTGTCTGCTACAGAAATAGTGACCTTATTTCATTGCTGCGTGATTATGAAAAGTTAAGACTTTTTGCAGTCTGAATTGTATCATCCTCATCATTAAAAAACCCTCTATTTTAAAATATTTTTTATAACTACGTATAGATAAAACAGGCTTCTGAAGCCTGATGACAACTTTATCACAGAACATATATGCTTCTGAAATAAAGGAAAATTGAATAAAAAGTTTTCCTTTGTATTCCTACCAGAATGAAGGAACAGCTCATGTCCTGAAGAAGGTCTGCTTCCTGAGCCAGCAGGTTTTGTGTGTTCAATCATGCTGTGTCGAGCAGGAGGTGGTGGTGGGGGGAGTGAAGGGGGTGAGCTATCAAATGCATCTTCACCTGCAGTTTAGAAAAGAATTATACCATGAACAAAAATTCATTAAGAGCTGTAGAATAAAGAGGAAAGCTTAAAATTTATTTTTCTCTGGCAGCTGAGTCTTTTACCCCTAGGGTTCATCTAGCAGCAGAGTGATTCCAGTAAGGAAATAGTAAACCTGACTCTTACTATGCACAATCCTATTCTAAAACATGCTCTGAAAGACCTTTTGCAGCACTCAGTTTCTTTTCTGCGATGGGGTGAAAGATTTATTTCAGTACCTCTGTTGCAAATAGTGTATTATAATGAAAGCTTCACTGAGTATCATTGTAGAAAAACTGCTACGTTCCACTGGCTAAGCAAATAAAAATATATTCAAACACCAGTGCTGACTACACTGAACCTGCAACATTTATACTGCTTATTATCTTTATCTGCTGTTCTAAAGCTCTGACCTCAGATATAAATTGAATTTTCAGAGCTTGATGAAAGAATGTATTCTGTACACAAAGGTAGTACAGACAGGACCAGGGTGACCTTGTAGTCTGATTTTTAGGTGTTCTTCTGCCTTTAATTCTATGTACTCTCACAACTCACGAACACTTCAGGGACCAGAATACAGTGCCAGAACATGCTCAAAAGGTTTCATGGACTCAGAAAAACTGGCTAATGACACATACACCACAGTAACAATCTTGCAGCTGAGTCTGTCAATGAAGGTGTGGGGAATGGCTAAGCACAGCTCCAGTATATATGCAGAGCTCACTGAGTTCTGTGTAGGAGAATAGAAATCAGGTTTGGAAAAGACAGTTTTCAGTGATTGTAAGCAGCAGTGAGTTTTGAACTGTCCCTTGATAGTGGAAAAAAAACTAGAAATAAATGTATTGATTTAATTTTGTGTCTCTAATTAAATACCACCTCTTTGGCATTGTTCTCTGTATTTGATAAAAAAAATTGAATTATTTAAGTTACAATGGAAACCCACCTTCACTCTTGCATTAAATTGGAGTGATCAAGCTTCATATTAAGAGACATAATAATTTATTTTAGGGAAAATGATTTTGCTTTTCTTCATAGCTCCAATACAGATTTAGTATGTCTTTTGGTCTGTACTGCATGAAGGCTTACAAACAGATACCAAGTACAGAACATTGACACAAATATTGACTTACAGCTGTAATATTTAGCCCATAGCTTGTTTGGTACTCTTAATATACCCAGAATTGGTTGTTTTTCAATAAATATGGCATTTGCTTCATCTAGGCAATGTTAATCATTAAATATATCAGCAAAGTCTGCAACCTAAAGGGGGCACCAGAAGATCATAATCGGATGGTGTCCTGTTGAGCAAAGAGCTGTGTTTTGGGTTGTCTCTGGTAGGAGGAGGTCGTGCAGGTGGCAAAGGTACCGGAACAGTAGGTGCATCATAGGCATCTCCTGAATGACACAATCACAAGAAGTGAATGTTTTCTTGCTGTACCCCTAGCACAGCACGAAGTAAATTTTCTTGCTAAATAGTGAAAAGAAAAAACATACCTAATTCTGGATGTTTTGATTTCTTCATCTCAGAAGTAGTACTGTGTGTTCCGTTCATTACTCCAGCACATTGACCATTCTCACACACCCTGAAAAGATACATTAAACAGGAAGGAATCAACCAGTTATCCAAGAATTAATTCCCAGGATGATCAAGTACTTGAACTGGAAGCCCATTACAGGGAAAGAAATGAAAAGAGAAGCTGCACTAATTTTAAACTTTATGGGTTTTATATTGAGAACAGATATTGAGAAACTATCCATGGAAGTCCTCTGAAGAATTATACTATTTTCTTGGTGGGAAACTAACATGGCATACACAACTTATGGAAGTCTGCAATGCAAGATAGAGGAGGAACATTAAACAGTTCTCAGGTTAGAGCTCAGGTCATTAGTTTATTCACAGTCAAATCACAGACTCAATCCTATTTTGTCTTCTTGGCTGCTGATTTTTCCCTAGCAGAAATACGATAAAGGGAAATGTGGATTTTGGTAACTATCCACATTAAAGTACACATAAAAGTCATTAAACAAAACAACAAAAAACCCAAACAGAACACACCCCTCACCAGCAATAACAAATTTCAACTAAACTAAACTCTTAGCCAAACATTAAACAAAAAAAAGCAAGCCAAAGGAGTTTTGCAGGTGCCTATTCATTTCTGCATCAAACCCCATCATTGATACTTCTGCCACATTTTTTTTAAATGGAAGCATATTACAACAGTATCAAATTAAATATGAAAATAATCTAAACCAAACAGCACCCAGCTGCCTGCAGTCTTGTCAGAAAAACATTGGAGTTAATTTTGCAAGATGATACTGTTCAAATATGGCAGGGGAAAAAAACCCACAGAACAAAAGCCTTTTCATAATATTAAATGTTTAAATAAATGTCAAAGAACTTGGAAACTACTCCTGTTATTAGAACTGTGGACTGCATATTCAGAAAGAACCAGGGAGTTTCTTTGGAAAAAGGCCACTAGGCTGAACAATTCCAGCTTAAACATAAAAATCCCAACCCAACATGGATCCTTATTACTAAATATTGGCAAATCTGCTACAACTACATAGAGCTAAAATTTCAGATCTGGGGTTTTTACCAACAGGACGAACATTAATAAACCTATCAGCTTTGGCCACACGGAAAGGAGGAATGAATGAAGGTCTGGAATCATTTAAAATATATAAACAGGAAAGAGGAAGTGAAATTGTGTTTGTAGTCCCAAGAGTTGTAACTAGGAGTAATGAAAAATGCAAGTATAATTACAAGACTTAAAATAAAAAAATCCTAATGGTAAGAGCTATTTTGTTATGAATTAATTTCCCCAAGGAAGTAGCAGACGAAGTGTTGCTTCTATCTTTGAAATTAGATTGGTTCAACCTCTCACATACAGTAGATGCAACACAGACTCCTAAGCCTATACACTAAATAACTAAGTATACTGCCTAATTTAATATGAATTTATTCTGCATTTTCAACAATCTAAACAGCAACAGCGGCAAGATAACTTCACATGGTACCACTTCAGAGTCTCCAGGTCATAAGCAGCCCAGTTGAGTGATCAATTGTGCCAAAATACCTGTTTACATCAAGGTAAACACCAGAAAAAAGGGCAGCAAATGAGTATGAATGAGCAGGCCTTCTGTCCTTTTATTTTCCTCTTGGAAAACGCTTTATTAGGAAAGACAGAAAATGCAATAATGTATCATTCTTCTAACAGTAGCCTAATTAGTAATGCTGACAGTCTATCCTTCCATTTCTTATTGCTGAACTTGTCCCATGCCTGGAGAATTAACTGATCTGCCAGAAAATAAGATTGTGAATAATTTCTTGTATTGTTCTTGCAATATTTTTAGTGTTGTCATATCTACAGGTAAAAACCCCAAGAAGTCTTAGAAATAACAAATTGAAGGTAGGATGGAAGAATTGCATAGATTCTAAATTAGCATAACATCAATAAGAATTTTTGTAGGCTCTTTAGTTTACTGAAATCTGTAAGTACTATCCAAGAACTGAGTAACACTGCTCTGGAAAGACATAAGAGAAGGTGACATGGTGAGACAGAACTGAAAGAAGCTAAAAATTCATGACAAAATCAAAACAAATAAATAAACAGTTAACTGTTTTGCTAAACCATACTGAAAGTTAAGTGTTTATTGACACTGCGCTCCCCGTGAGATTAAAAAAAGTGCATTAAAAGAATACACGATCAACCAGAATCAAGATTCTTTTTGGAAGTTTTATAACAGTTGTCATGCCTAAGCAGTAGCATTAGCTAAAAGGAGACATTTAAAGTATCATCATATATATATATTCATATATTATGCAGACTCAAATATTCAATAGGATTTTTTTTGGTTTTTTAATGCTTAGGAGAATGGTTTGTTTCAAGTAGCAATTCTTTTCAGATTATATAATAAGACTTAGTGGTTTTAATTACAGAACTACCTGAATGCAAACTGAGGTATTTCCACTGTAGCAAGTCCTGGATTAATGCCAAAAAAAAAAATCATAAGTGCAAGACCAAGTGTACTAGGTAAAAAATAAACTAAAAATTAGAAAGTCCTTTGAAAAGCATCTTTCCATCTACAGCCTCTATTAATAATTCCAAGGGCATGGTGAAATCCTGTACCAGCCCATTAAAAGCGCTAAGCATTTTTTTTCCCCTGCAAAACAAGCATACCAGAAAACCAGAAGTTTCTAATTTTCTCACTGGTTATGTTCTCAAGAATCTTTCAGAGTGCATCTACATTTGCATTTCAGTTCAGTCATGAGTATGAACCGAAACAAGTCTCCACAAGACATCCTCACTTACAGTTTACACTACAGAGAAGTCTCTGAGCATGCAGGCTCAATTTTTTCTCCATGATTTTAACTCAAAAGTTGTCCTGCAGGAGGTACTGCAATTACTAAAGGGTACTCCAGCCACAAGACCATGTTACGGCTAGTCTAAACCCAAAAATTCCCAAAATATACAGCGTAGATGTGGGGTCCTTGGAGTCAATTGGTCTTACTTACTTACTAACCTAGGCATAGCTCTCAGAAGCTGCTAAACCAAGGTAATTTGTCCACATACTGCTCTCTTCCGTTGTATTCTACTTCTTGTCTAAGAAAGGTTAAATCCTGTGTAACTCTACCATGCAAGCCTCTCTTAGATGACTTTGCATGGCACAGGAAGACAGTTCCATGCAGAAGCAGAACACACAGATAAAACATGGCCTAGGTAAAAAGGATTTGGCCCTTGGATTTTTTTTTTCTTCACTTTTTTTTTGCTTAATCAACATTTAGAGTTTTATTCACCATTGATTTTTTTTTGAAGCCTCAGACTAGAGGAATTTAAGTACTCAAGATTTAAGTACTTTATACCATAAAGCTCAGGCAACTGTGTCACATTCACATCGACACAGTGAAGGTTGGATCTGCATTTCTAATAATGACAGAACTTTTAATCAGCTTTCAAGGAGTGATCAAACTATGAACTTTTTTCCACCTGCTCTAAATGCCTGATTAAAGAGGTCTAAACATTCCAATTGTCTAATTTTGGGATGAGACACGCGTTTTATTGATGGTAGGTCCTTGACATCACAATCTGACAGAAAGAAGAAAAAATAACAATATGCCACTGCATTTTCCAAACTGCAGAAGAGTCCAAACTTTTTAAATCAATACGTGATTTTACTATCATACTTTGACCTATAAGACCAATAGAGAATAGGTCCTTCTTTTTCCTAAGACTTACTCTCTTAATTCCAGGCATTCTTATTCTTTTAAACAAGTCAAAGAAAGAATTTCACCAGGAACGACATAGCCTGCAGTTGTCATGTCCCTTGGCTCCAAATCTATTTGCCATAATCCATTAATAATTCAAAACTGTGACAGTCTGGAGATATTATTTTAGTCTGGAGATATTATTTTAGATATTATTTTAGTTAAAGCAAAAGAGAAATAGTCCACCTGATTTTTTTTTAAAAAAGGTTCCCTTCCTGAGAAGCCCAAAGAAAACATGCTGTGAAACAGGCTCAAAAGGCCTATAAAAAGGGAATGGAAGTATGTACATGCAACTGCCAATTCACATATTTTTCAGTACCGTTTTACTTCCTAAAATGAATTATATAAAATGTGAACGTTTAAAGATTTTCGAAGATGACTTTGAGAATTTCAGTCACACTATTGTCCTGAAAATTAAATTGGCAAGATTTGTTGGGGCTGAATCTCCCAGTCAGTTCTAAAAACTGCAACCTATTTCAGAATGATGATGAAATGCAGAAAATATCCCAGTCTGACAGAACAGAGAGAAACCTGTGAAGTTCACTGTATTGTATGATTGTGGTGGTGGTCAAATGAAACAGAGGCATAAGTAAACCAAGCTTGAAAAGGCAGATAGGCTTAACCTTCATTATAAATGTTGAATCCAGTTAAATTTTGGAAAAACAGGAGTTTTTGTAAATAATTTGCCTCCAAAGCTGCTAAATGACCTTACCGAGCAAGAGGTTTTGTACTATGACTATGAGGTGGTTGTGAGCTCAGTATTACAGGATGCGAAGAAGGAATTTTGTATTCATCATCATCATCATCTGGGTGATCC
The DNA here is from genome assembly GCF_032191515.1 of Phaenicophaeus curvirostris. Classification (NCBI taxonomy): domain Eukaryota; kingdom Metazoa; phylum Chordata; class Aves; order Cuculiformes; family Cuculidae; genus Phaenicophaeus; species Phaenicophaeus curvirostris. The sequence continues at coordinate 93,360,919 of NC_091392.1, forward strand.
CTTGATTTATCAGACAAAGAATTTGCTGAAGGAGCAGGGCACCTAAGGAGATCACAAAAGGATTGATTTTGCTTTACTGGTTACATAATTGACCTCAGTATAATACAGCAAATACTCATCTTGAGCCTAAACATACTTTATATATGTCTTTATATGTAAGGTAACAAAACCACCATTTCAAACTAAAACTTGTAAGGTCACTGAGACTGCATAGAGAAATGCTCAGTTGACCTCCCAACAGCTACTTTAAGCAAGCACAACATAGCACAGAACTGCAAAGAAACAGAGTAATAAACAGGCATTTACAAGAATTAACTTGTTTGCACTTATTAAAAGAACTAAACAGAAGTTAATTCAGGGCCAATGGCCCTGAATTCATGGCTCAGTGAGGCAGTGCACATTCACCCTTTCAGTGAAGTTTTCTTCCAGCTATAACATTACCAAAATCCATGACTTTGCCTGTATTTTAAATTATTTTTACTTCATATAATAATTGCCTTTAATTGTCATCCCAGACAGTGGTTTACATCACTTCTTGAAATGACTGGAAGCTCAGGAAAGAAGTGGACTTTACAATCTCCACAGGTAACAAGTTCCATTGTGGGGAATACTGCTGGATACGAAATTTCTTTGAAAATTAAAAACTAACACTCCTACCATCCGGTTTTCTGTTACGTAAGTATAAAAAAATGATGTGCAAAAACTTCATTTTAGTGAGCATTCTGAGGAAAGTAATTTTGTTAGATACTAACAAGTTCAACATCTCTTTTGGCCTTCATAAAATATAACTAGCTAAGATACAGGTCTAGCAATCAATATCATCTACTCTTTTATACGGACTCTCTCAGTTTATTACTCCAATAAATAAGAAACTCGCAAAGCATCAGAAATGCAAAAGATTACATTAAAGACTTCATTTACTTTAGCTTGATCACACTTGAAAACCATGAACAGAAGTTTGATTCTAATACTAGGTGAACATGAAGAGCAATAAGTGTATAACCTCAAAAATCACTTGGATATTACATTATGCAGTGAAGAGCAACTTTATTCTTTGCCACAAAAAAAGCCAACACAGCTGGAGCACCTTGAATAAAGACCTGCAATACATGCAGACTCATTTTGATTTGTGGCTTGAAAGAATGGCTAATGGCCCCTGAGATGAACTACATGCTGCATTACATGATATATCTACTTCATACATCATTTAGGGAAGTTCTTAAGGACTCTAGGGAAATATAAGAAGGAAGTGGACACGCTTTCTTTTACTGTGGTCTAATTAGTTTGATTTTATCATAAGGGCAAGAGCTGAAATAACAGGGCGGGCCTATCTCCTCATTTTTCCAACACAAGCAGCGCCTGATTCACACAGCACTCTGCTTCACAAAGGAAAAACGCATCTTTATTTACTTTAGATGATGCCACGTGACTTCAGAACATTCAGGTACTCTGTGAATAAAAATGCACAACTAACTACCATTAGTACTAGCTAAAATAATAAATGATAAAAAAAGTGAGAAAGGTGAACAGAGAATGAAGGGGACAGATATGCTGCTTTTGTTGAATATATTCAAAGTCTAGAGCTCCCTAGCTCCTTATAACTGCTCAGACACTCTTTCCTTCAACCAGTTATATATTTTGACTTCAGAAAAAAAAATCATGAAAGATGGAAATCCAACTTCTTTTGCAAAGATACACAAGCCAAAGGCAGGGGAAAAGATCTATGGCACTGAATTTGCCTTTTTTTTTCTTTTTGTGAAATTGTTTTTTTCCATCCTCGATTTCTTAGATGGACAAGAGGTTTATGTCACTGCTGTACAGTCAGTTAAAGAACAGAAAGTAAAGATTTATCAGGACAATGAGAATGCTATAGTATATTCAGGTAAACCACTGAAAGGCCCACAAAATATACTATTTTCTCACTCATTTTGGTGAATGTGCACTCATTCTTACATCTCCAGCATGTTCTGGAGATGTTACATATACATAGACACATATATGCATAGGAAGGCATATATGTAAGCATGTCTGTGGCTTTTGAACACAATCATATATTGAATTTCAAGCTTCTGCCGACAGCAACATTTGAAATATTAATATCTAGATTAGCACCAAGGCCCAAAGGCAAAACAGGAAAAGATGTGAGAACTAGTTTTTGTCGAGCCACTTAATATCCAGTTTAGGTATAAACAGAAGTCCAGGGAAAACAACATCTCACGCTTATTTAGAAGGACTTCAAAGAAACGTTGTTCCTCCATCATTTACTGCTAATCTAATTCAGAGAATTTAGACACAATGAACTTGCAGTCCACGTATTTCAGTTTGGATCAGCACCGTGTTTTTGAAATGAATCCCCTTAATCTCCCTACTTGCCAACTTTGATTTGCCCTGTGGAGTACACAACTTGAATACCTTTAAGACTGAATTACAATACATGATAAATTCCAAGTGTGTCCCTACTGCGTTCTAATTGGTGAAAACTTCAAATGCAGTTCACCTTTATTCATAGAGGACACAATTTTCTGCTTGTCACAGGGTAAGCCTGCAAAGCAATGAGTGTTAGCACAGAACAGGTGATGCATCCAAATTCCTGGCCTGTTAAGCTATGAGCTAAGAACACCTTGTGTACTCCAGAGCATCACCTCTCAAACGTGTGGAACCTGCATGTAAGCAGTGCTCCTTCTAACATCACTGGAGAAGTGCCATGCCAAAGACTGATTTCAAGGGAGTCGGGATTTCCAAGTCACAGTTGCCTTTAACGGAGCTATCATTTCACCTTCCAAGTTTGTTTGCATGATAGAAGGGATAGCAAGAGAAGAAATATCTTTTGGTGCTACTTTTCCCTAACTACTTCAAATCAACTAGATATTTCCAATGTATTTACAGACTACAAAAGTACTTGAAATTGCACGACTCATTACATACTTCAAAACAGATGGCTCTCTCACAGAAAACATCAGGGTGGTATAAAGTACTTCTGAAACAAAGTGGCAAATTTTCTATTGACAAAGCAAAATAGGACCTACTCACAGGAATAAACCAAACACTATTTAACTTGAAAGTTTCTACATAGGTCATATTCTGAAACTCAGGTAGGCTCACTGCATTTAAAATGGATATAAAATATGTTTGGTTGGTTGGTTGGTTTTCATCCACAACAAAGAAAAGAAACTGGTGTGAACCCTGAATAAGTTAAATGTGTATAAAGCATGACTAGATTAGGGGCAGAACTCACACACAGAAATAATGCATTTTACTCTTAGCACTTTTCCTAGAATCTCTCATCTCCTGTGATAAATGGCCCTGACCACACTTCTCCTGTAGTAGTAGAAGTAAAATCAGATAGTGTCTGCTGCCACTGCCAAATGCCTGTGAGCAAGATCTGCTACAATTTATTTTCTCTTCCTATACAAACGTAGTATGTTCATTTAACATTTGAACTGCTCCCACTTAACCAATACAAGTTAAGTTTCCTTTATAAAACCACATTAAAGTTCACAGAAATTGTATTAGATAATTTTATTTCTTTCTTTTTCCTGCTTTTCTTTTAGCACAAGAAAATCAGTGCTATTATCTCACATCAGTAAACACATTTTTTTACAAATCAAGTTAACTTACTTCATACTAGGGACGATGGAGGCAGCTGGAAGAGGAGGTGAAAGCCGTGGAGGGACATCATATTCTTCATTTACCAGATGACCATTTGAAAAGATCTAAAAATTGCACAAGTGTTACAATTTGTGTTCTCCTGCTGCTTATTACTACAGATGTTCATCAACCAGGTATTACAAAACAGACCTTACGAAGACTACAGGTAAAGGCTTTCCTAGCCTTTCACACTACAGAGCTGTTATCTGAAGTGACCCTCCCCCATCTAGAGCTGCAGGACACATTAGCAGCCCTGTGGAGAAGGACTTGGGGGTGCTGACTGATGAGAAGCTCAACATGAGCCAGCTTTGCACACTTGCAGCCCAGAAGGCCAACTGCATCCTGGGCTACATCAAAAGAAGCGTGGCCAGCAGGTTGAAGGAGGTGATATTGCCTCTCCATTCTGCTCTTGTGAGACCCCATCTGGAGTATTGTGTCCAATTCTGGAACCCTCAAGATATAGAACTGCTGGAACAGGTCCAGAGGAGGGCTACAAGGATGATCAGAGGGCTGGAGCACCTCCCATACGAGGACAGGCTGAGAAAGTTCGGCTCGTTCAGCCTGGAGAAGAGAAGGCACCGAGCAAACCTTATAGTGACCTTCCAGTACCTGAAGGGGCCTACAAAAAAGCTAGGGAGGGACTGTTTACAAAGGCTTGTAGTGATAGGACTAGCGACAACAGGTATAAACTGGAGAGGGCCAGATTTAGACTAGACATTAGGAGGAAATTCTATACAATGAGGGTACTGAGGCACTGGAACAGGTTGCCTGGGGAAGTTGTAGATGCTCCATCCTTGGAAGTGTTCAAGGCCAGGTCGGATGGGGCCTTGAGCAACCTGATTTAGTGGGAGGTGTCCCTGCCCATGGCAGGGGGTTTGGAATTAAGACTATTTTAAGGTGCCTTCCAACTCAAACCATTTTATGATTCTATGATTGTTACAGACATACAGATTATTCATACTGCAGCCAAGGACAACATATTTCTCCCGTGGGTGACAAGCAGATGCTCCCTAGCCAAATCAAGCTAGACAATCAGTGGAAATGTTGCAAGTGACAACTCTGAACATCCTCAGCAATGAAAATGGATTATCAGACATTACACTGAACATTTGTCCAAGAGCAGTCAAAAGCTGATATGGATAAATTAGAACAATGTACTATGCCAATAGCCAGAGTTCTGATTTAAGTATGGAGGAGGCGAAATTCAGCTGAAGAGACATATAATACTGTAAATGACTGACAATGAAAAGAGGAGTTGCAATGTTAAACATCTGCAGTGAGGTTTAGAGCACTGATGATAACACCAAATCAAACAATGCAATACTGTGGTTGTGCCACTGAACACTTTACCATCAAAGACACTGCCCATACTGCTGGCATTAAAGATATAATAAATGAGTCTATATTTGGGTTGGCTTTGGGGGCATCTCTCTTGGTTTTTTAGGGTCAAGGCAGGTTAGACCTTTTCCACTAGAGTATAATGAACATCATGTCTTATTTATATGCTCTCTTGAAAATAGTTTGTTTACTGATTAACAAGACAACTGACCTTTAGAATATTAGCTTCTTATGGTAATGTACACAATATATCTGTCAATTTAAGTATATTTGTATACATCATCTCTGCATATCACATACATTCCGTATTGAAGAAATTACCAAGTCCTCACCTATGCCTTACAGAATACAGTGCTGTATTATTATCATGCACCGTAACTGTATGGATAATTTGCTGAAGGAATACAGGAAATCTAGAATTCGCTCTCCAAACCATTATTTTAAAAATTTAACTTAGATCCTAATGTACTACTGCTTTACAAATCACAATATTTAACAAACCATTTATTTATGATAAGCTTATTATTAAGTACCAACAGGAAAGATTTGAAACCAGCAGATAAACACTGACCAGTATAAACACAACTTTAGCCAGTGGAAGACAATGCTACAGTAGGGTGTCAAATCAGAACTCAACACATTCGGCTCATTTCATACCTTAGCACCTTCCGCAGGCAGCTCATGACGTCTATGTTTCCTCATAAATCCTGGATCAGAACTTATGCGGCTGTGCCTTCCATTTATATTTGAAATTGCTGTCAGTCCTGGTTTGGGAGAAGCATCACTCCCTATTCGACATCCTACCAGCTGATTTGTCCCAAACACATCTCTGGGACACCAGCCTTCAAGGGGCATCGGCTGGTCTCTAGAAGGCACACTTTCTGGATGATGCAGATGTCTGCTTATCCTATTGTCCGGTGGAATTGGAGGGGGTCTTTCCGGTGGGGGTGGTGGAGGATCACGCAAGGGAGGTGGAGGTGCTGGCAAAGGTTTGTCTTGTTTCCTCACCATACAAGGAGAAGACTAAACAACATATTAAGTTAAAAAAAAAAGTTATATATAGGCATGCGTAAGCCTTATGATCAAGTATGGCTTTACCATTTGTAACTGAGATATTTTCAAGGCATAATAAAAGTATTAGCCAGTAGGTTAAATAGTTACAAGTGTCTAATTTGTTTGAATGGCAGTACAGTTTTTCCAGTAACATACTTAAATAAGTAGTTAGGTTTGAAATTAACTCATCTGGAAACAACCTTCACCAGAGAACCTCCTTGGTTAGAATTAAATGTATTATAAATGATGAAATTATGATATATTTTCTAAAATTATGAGCACTAGTACTAAAAAGGTGAAAACCAAGCTACCAAAAGGAAAGCTTATATGGGTAGCTATATAGTTCCAAGAGCACAAATCTGATAAAACCAAACCATTTTAATTCGGATAGAAATACTAACAGTAATTACTATTTGGTAGCAATTAAAAAAAATTACTACAAGAGTAGTAATTTTAGTAATTACTACAAAATAATGCTCAGAACAGGTCTTTATGAAAGATGTTTCTCTTACCACCATCTACTGTAAGAAATAGAGGAAAGATTACTTGCATATTATTAGTCGGCATATTATTACCTCTTGAAGGGATCAAGGCCACAAAAAGTTTTGAAGTAAGAACAGTATTTGCTCTCACTTCACAGCTTTGCCCACCATTATTCTTCAAGCAACATCTCAATACTTTACTTAGATTGAAAATGAAGTTACTCTATCCAAAAATCTATTCATATAAATAAGACGGTGTATTAAATAAAGCAGTATTTAATTCAGCTGCTAGTTAAGAAAAATAGTTGTTCTCACTGTCAAGGCTGCAATAAAACAGCTAAGTCAAATATTTTTATAATAGCTTATAATTACAACTATACTTAAATTTTTCCACTGTAGAAAAAGAGAAGAGTATTTTTAACTGAAGCAGCAATCTTGGCAGAACTAAACTCTCCTTTTTTTAATACACACATATATACATATATCTTTAAATGAAATTATTCCTTGTTGCCTCTCTCTTATTTCCCTTGCACTCCCTCCAAAATACAATTTTTTTTTCAGAGAAAGTTTAAAGGAAACACCCAGCATTTTCAAAACAATGTCATCAAAAAAATTAAAGTAACATTAATGGTATTTCTGATTTTCTGTTTTTTAGAAGACATGAACATATGCTACTGCAAAATTAATTAATAATGGACATACCAAATGCTTAGCATATATCCTCCATATGTTATAAATTCCCTTGTATAATATAAAAAGCAATGAAAGACAATTAAAGAAACTATTCTAACTTCTATTTTTTCCCCTAAATTACAAACTACTAGTATCTTAAAAAGATGTTGATTTTCAAGCTTTAAGTAAAACCTGACAAAATAAATAGCATACTTCATACTGTGTAATTATGAGCAAATAGGTTTCAAGCCATGTTTTGAATTTCCAGTTTGAATTCATCACCTAAAAAATCACTTTTGCCCTCTCTATACGGCAATTACAACAAATTATCAACTTGTAATAGAGAGCAACAAACATAGTATTTTTTTCTCCTTCATGCTTATTGATTCAAAAAATCATTAACTCTTTAGTATAATTTTTTTCCCAAAATACATCATACAATTTATTGCTATAGAATTATTACTTTTTTCCTTTAAAATTCAGTCCTAATATATGGCATTTAAAGTTTTGAAAGAAGTGTATCTGCACATATTTTTCTTGTAAGGCAATTGTGGAAATTGAGCATAAATCATCATCAGAGCACAGCATGTAATTTTAATGAGATAACGACCTTTACATTTACCTTCAGGAAACTTTCATTTCTATTTATTTTTATGAATTGAGCTTTATTACACAACTGATCCATTAGAGTAATATCTTTGAAATTCTGACCATAATCAAGTGATATACAATCATCAGAAAAACAGGAGTCACACTTGATCAATACATGTAGCTGTAAACATCTGAGTACGTAAGGTATTATGCAAAGGGACAGGCATCCTCCAAAGTCAACTGAAGGAGATTAGATCTACATTGATTAGTTCTCCTATCTAAAGTGTTTCTAAGCTACAAGGAATTCAAGTTCTTTTGGACAGGGCAACTCCTGAAAAAGAAAACACACATGGAACATTTCATAACAGTTAATCTTCCAAAATAAACAGGCAAGCTCACCTTGAAAGCAACCAAAACCAATTTCTCAACATTCGTATATAAAGCTTTAATGATTCAGTGAGACTCACCTTTGGAGATCCAGTTGGGCTGGCACATGGTGACCGTGCTACTCCCTTCTGAATAAGATCCAGACGAGGGGGTACAGGTGGAAGACTAAGATGTGGGATTTGCAGGGGGTCTGGAAGTGGTTTTCTTCTTTGTGCAAGAGGGGAAGATCCTGGGGAAGTCACTGGGGAATTTTGTCTCTCATTGCACTTCAAGATAGAGAAAAAAAATATCACTAAGTATTTACTTGATGACCAAGTATACAACTTCCATTCCATGAGTGAAACCTTTTCAGGTATACTAGTTAACAGTCATTTATCATAATGGACACCCTGCTACTCTTAAATTAGTAGACAGTATAGTTGCTCAGCCTAAGGGGAAGGCTACATGTCATTCTACCTCAGAAGTAACTAAAATCCATGTTAACTTGTGATGAAAAGAAAAGAATATGTATTCTAGTAATTTGTTTAAAAGACAAGCAATCATTGTCATACAAAAGGAAAAAATCAAAAACAGAGACAAAGATTCCACTGCAGTACTGTTATTCTTGACAGCCTTTTTATTAATAGAGAGTACTCAACCTGAAAGTGTATATATGACTTCTAAAAGCTGGTTGGTCCACCACATTGCCTGTTGGCTACAACCCATTTTTAAATCATACATCCATGGAAAATGGAGTGTACGTGTCTTCCAAAAACTTACCAATCAAAATCATCAGCAAGCAAGAAGGCAAAGCAGTTATTTTTTTCCTCATTTATTTCCTGATTTACAATAAATCTTTTTAGGACAATTCAGTTTATCATTTATGCAATATTTACTCAACAACACACACATGCATAACATGCATCAGTATCAGGCCACTTGTGCACTGAGGCATCCTACTATTCTCGCTATATAACTTGCTTACAGAGGCTAACAATCTGTCATTTTCTTAACAGTACCATATAGAATTATTCATAAAAATGCATCCATCTTAAAACCTGATATGTTTTTAATACTGCTGAAACAAGAGATTTAATTTATGCCATAAACTTCTGGTTCAATATGTATTTGGTATTTAGCTGTCTCTACCCACCACATTCCATGGATGGTAAGTCATTCTGCCAAAACAAAAAGGAGATTTTTCAAAGTAGTAAGTGTGTGAAAGGACTTCAAGTTAAGTTTAAATCAATGTCTTGCTTCAAAATAGCAAAATAATCTTTCAGTCCTCTGAACTACTATTGCCTGCAGCCACAACGCTATCACAACATGCTGCAGCTTCAGAGATTTTAAGAAGGGAACCGATGATGACTAACAGGTCAAAAAAAACAACTTATGAGGCTTAAAAGGAAAACAGCTGCAAACACCTGCAGTTTTTCTCCCCTATAAGGAAGCTTAATCTGTATCATCACTTGGTGCTGAAGAGAGAACGCTTTGCTGGAAGAACCTAAAAATTATGATTCCTTGTTTAGATCTACTGATACTTAAAATAAAACAGAAGAAGATATTCCACAGTAACAAACAGGTTTTCTTCAGCATTCAGTATCAGATTTCCATCACATTTTCATTATAAGAAAAACATATTTTTCCTGTGTACTCCCATCCCACCTAGAAGGCTGCATCATTTGATGTTTGTTGACAGTCAGGCCAACAAGATGACTGCATTTGTTGTGGATGCCAGGGCACTACAGATGTACGTATCAACTACTCTTCTTGGCAGACTATCTAACAACAAAGAGATTTAAAATTTTTCTGTTTGTCATCTACTGGAGATTTCTGTGTTTTCTATTCACTAGAAATAAAAGAGCAATAAGAGCAGCACAGTGACAAAAAGATAAAACAAGCAAGCAATTAAGACAGAAACTAATACAAACGAACTGGCAGCGACAGAAAACAGACCTCCAATGTACAAACGGGCTCTGCTACAACACACACAGACTTGTGCAATAAAGATGTAATTAAGGGAAAGAACACAGACTCCTTCATAAGAACACAGACTTCTTCTAGCTGGCATGACTACTGTCAAGGGATAGGCATCTGAGACTTACTTTGCAATTGAACTGCAGAGTGAATCACACTTGTGTTATTAAACATATATATATATATAAAACTGGGATATACTGGTATCAGTTTGCCCCTAGTCGCTTTGAATTCAAGAATAAGCCTGCTTCTGACATTGATTACAATTTCTATAGAAGATTTATCTGATGAAGATATTAATACTCAGGCTATAGAACTGAGAAATTCAGCTTCAAATGCCTTTCTGCCAGATAGGCACGTACGAAAAGCATTGTGAACTCAAATCTTAACAATCGACTGACTGAGGAATATTATCCTGATTGTTAATGTTCTGCTGGAGCAAACTCAGTAATTTATAAGATGCATAATAAGACCCATAAGAAGATCCAAGCAGACCTACGCTGTAAGTGGGCTATTCATTTGCAACTAGTCCCCTGAAGTTTCTTCATTTGTAATCACATGGAAGTAACTCACATACCTGCTATTTCTTGTTAGGATTAGTTATGACCTAGACAGATCAGTGGAATGTGGAGTTAAAAATTAGTATGAGGCTATAAAGTTTCATCACTTGAACACTGATGGCTGTAAACATTTTTTGTATAGAAAGGTTTATTCTTTACTTGATCTTTCCTTTGCTGACTTAGCAAAACACATGTGAGGCAGGGAGAGGGAGTTAAGGCGGGGAGAGTCAGCACCACCCTAACTGTCCAAGGGAACCAGTAAAATACATTTTAACTAAGGGAACTACGTTGCCTTCCAGCATTTAAACCTCTTTCAAATACTTATAACTGAGCAGCTAAGGACTCTCTTGTTTAATAGATTCCCACAAATCAGATGTACAATTAAGAAAGAAGCTATATGTATGCATGAGTCAAGAACGTACGGTGAAGAGAATGCCTGGATATATATTTGAAGTCTTTTTTTTACATATTCCTGTATTTTTATGATGACATTAAAAACATTATCACTATGTAGTATCTGTCTTTTTCCATTGCCACAAAAAAAGTTATTAAATAATATGGAAATGAGGAGGAGGATGCAAACCCATAGTCTCCTACCTGAGAGCCACAGTATTTTGTCACAATTTGTGAAGTTTCATCTACCTCATCTGATGGAAAAAGTCTAATCATGACAAACAGCGGCTTTCAGCTTTGATAATTTCCTATAACTATTCTAAAGTAACTGTGTGAATCCAAGTCAAGTTTTGGTGCCTTCAAAAAGCTAGGAAATTAATTCCAGAGAAGAGGGTAACTCTCTAGACAAGGTAACTTAAACTAGTTTTATAAGAAAGCATTTTAGAGAATGCTAATTCACCTTACGCAATTAAAAACCTCATAGTCTCTTATATTGCTACAGTCTTCCTCTGTTTTCATGTAATATTATTTGGATCAAACGATTATCTTAGCACTTATAAATTAAAAGTTATTTGCTCTTAACAAGAAGTCCTGCACTATGCATTTTCCATATTTTCTTTCTTTCTTTTTAAAAGAAGTGTGTCAAGTTACATCTTGTACAAGGTAACGTGACAGGTATTTCTTAATTCATTGGGACAACAGAATATTAAACATTACAGAACAATAAAAATAGTCTACTAAAGACTCGGATGCCCTCTTCAAAAATAAAAAAAGCCATTTTTAATATTTATCTGCGCCTGTAATCTGCATATTTTTTAATGTGCATTTCATAACATTGTACCTGTCTAGCACAAACGTTACAGAGCTAAGAGGAGGAACACTTCAGGCAACAACTGCATTAGCTAATCTGATACCACGGGGCTGGAAATTTCTCAGCGATGAGACAATTAACAGAGTTTTTGGCACCAATCTTCATCTGTCTTTCATAAAGAAATATCAGAGGACAATTTGGAAACTAAAAAAAATAAGATGCTTGATGAGGCAGATAAACACACTAATTGCAGCGGGTTTCTCTAAAGCCTCTGTTACAGCTGCTGCTGACTCATACACAACACCTAGCAAGAATGATTCATTTTTCTTGAAGTGGATCCATTTACTCGTTGCATTAAAGAAGGAGTAAGTAGCTTTGTGATTACTCTTTCCCTTAAAGTGATTTCAAGTCTGAGGTCCCTCCGGGACTTAATTCAGATACCTCTTAAAAGTTTACGAGTACACTTCAAAAAGAGAGTGATAAACTGCAGAACTGGTATTTTTCTGATATCCAATTTATATTCATAATTCATACAAGTACAGCGGGTGATTAAAAAATACGTTCTTTATATAAACTTTGATGATAATTCCAAAAAAGTGTTGTTCAGCTTTTAATTTTGCCAAAGAGAGCTCACTTAAAACCCACCCAAGCCCCTTAATCAGGGAAGAACCCGACTGTGTACTTCTAAAATAAACTTACTGCAACTATTCTTTGCATTATGAATATATGTCCAAGTTCAAGCCCCAGACCTAGTGAAAACTGTTACTAACAGCTTAGAAACATTTTAATAGTGCACCTCACACAAGGTTTTAAGGACAATAAGAATTGATTTGAATAATTCTGTGACACATTGTGAAGGTCTACAGCCACTTTCATCACGACTTAATGTTCCTGGAATTTTCCTCTTCTAGCAAGTATAACATCCCAGCTCACTACTAACCAGATATGCCACAAGATTTTCTCAGTCTAACTAGATGATTTGAAACAAAATTGGTCCATTTTATTTTCAAGAATTAACCACTATGTTGAGAAAACATATGACAATCCTTGTAATAAAATAAGAACTGAAAAAATGTTCATTGGGATCAAAAAGTAAAAACAGTATCAGCAGGCTGGCTGCAAGAAGAAAATCGTCTTTGTCACCTAACTTCCACTGTTTCAACAAATCAAGTGGCAAAAACACAGCCATTATGCAGTACCATATTCATATTAACAGCATTAACAAGGAACAAAAAAAAATCAAGAAGGCTAAAATCCTACATAATACCATGGCAGGGGGTGGGGGGGGAAGGAATTTCTTCTAGCAGGCTCTGAAGAAATACTATTTCGCAGGGATAAGAAACAAACAAGGTTGATAAGGGTATTACTAAGTTTAACTGTAAGGTGTGGTAAACAGTATCACTGTGCAACCACTGGTAACAGTTTTAAGAAGAAAACAGCAGTTGATAAATCACCAAATGACCTGATAATTCAATACTTTCACAAATAAGTGGCTAACCAAGTCAAAAAACGCAGTTCCTGAACTTCAAGGATAATCAGTAGATTTCATTCACTGAACAATTAAATTAATGACACAAAAATAGCAAGCACCAAAGCACTCAAGCACTTGGTGGATCCTGAAAACAAGACTTCTTATAGTAAAGCCTATTGTTCCTTCTTTTGATGAAAGCATAATGCATTTTTGCCTTATCACGGAAGTGATACTGCTATAAAAGCCCATCAATTCATGGCTATCTCACAGAGGTCAGGCTGCAGACTGCAATTTAAGTCCAGGCAGGAAGGATAAACTGTTCCCAAGAGCAGGCAATGCTGTATTACACAATACAAGAATGATTCATATGACTTAAGAGGTTAAGAAGGATATCAGAAGTATATTAACTGACAGTACTCTCAGATGAGAGTAAAACACTTTTTGTTAGGTTTTTTGCATTTTTTTTTAAGCAAATACTCTTCTAGCTCCTTATCATTGTGAGATGTCAGATAATTAATTCCAAGCCAGTTACGCATCTAGATGACCTCAGTAAAAAGGTAAAACATAGAAAACGCACCGTAAAATTCAGTGTTGCATGGCCTATGACAGTATCAATTCCAGGCTAAAATATAGTAGTGAAAACTAGCATCATAAAATAAACTTTTGTTAATGATAGTGATTTTTTTATCAGTGATAAAATCTCTTGTGACCAAGAAAGATCTGAGAATTTAACATGGAGCACTTTCAGGATGGAAAACATACCACAAAGTCACTGAGGATAATCTCAGACACACTTTTCCTGTTAGAATTACCTAATACTAAAAATACAGGGGAGGAGGGGAAGTCACAGACAACTCAAATGGAACATGATTAACAGCTACTTGTCTGCAATATGAATTGGGTTCCAAGTCACCTTTACCAAGTAGTAACATTTATATCCTATTTGGAAACCTGAGTTTAATCCTATAACACCCTCTGTGTATGTGTATACACACGCACAAAAAATTAATAATATGTTCTGTATATATGAAACCTTTTGCTCCTCAAAAATAAAAGTTCAGGGAATTGTCCATACAGAATATTTTGGATAAGAGTCTCAGCTGGTGCAAGCTGCCCTATAAACAGAGTTAATTCAGTTCTTATCAGCTGAGAATCTGGAAGGTTTTTTTCCTCTTCTTTCCAGCTTCCATATTATTGCTGCAATATCGATACATTTTATCTTTCCAAACTGAGAGCTGTTCAGTGAGTTGCTGAAATGTAGAGTACGAAGAGCAACCTCTCATTGTTTAAAGTTACAGGCAGCTTCATTTACAAACATACAGCCTTATCTGTTGTACAGTATTTCAAAATTTACCTTGCGGACTGAAGCCAAACGATTCATCATTAAAGACTCTTCTCTATCATCATCGTCATCCAAGTCCAACATGGGCATACTAAAGCTATCAATAATACTGCAGCACCTGGAGTTTTCATCCCTTGGATCAAAGGGATCCACAATGATTGGTTCAGTTCCTTTAATTTCGCAGCGGCAGAAAGGACAACCCTGGCCATCAGATTCCTGCAGAAGACAAAAAAAACCCAAACCAGATTCTTAAAACTAAAAATAGAAGTGCTTTTAAAAGTAGGTCTTATATATTTCTACGCAAAAACACCCTTAACAGATCTCTTAAGAGCTCATAAAGCAGCACTAGAGTAAACAGGAAACCAATTCATAGGTATTTAACTATAGCAAATGGTAAAACGGCGGCACTTTTAAAGCTGTCTCTCCTTAAAAAAACTGAGCTTCACTTAAAAATAAATAATCAAAATGCAACTATTATTTTGGTGCTTTGTATGGACAAAGCACCAAAATCTTAACTGTCTTAGCAGTACAGGTCAGGAAGTAACACCTCACCTTTCAGGATTACAATTTTCTTGTTTCTTCAGAGGAAAAAAGGCAAGGTGTGTTGACAAAGATAATGCATTTTATTGCATATTTTTATATTAAATATGAAGTAACAATTTTTCTTTTAAGTTAAATAATGCAAATGAGCTTTAGGGCCACAACTCTTATTCTGTGAGGAACCCATGCACGGTCCATCATGGCTGCAACAATACCATCATTCAACGATATGCATACAGAACATCTAAAGCTACATACTTGACTTGCTTACATAACAGAACAGGACTCTACTACATTTTCAATAAATTATATAAAATAAGGAAATATTTTCACATGTTATCAGAAACAAGAATTACTTGAATTTCAAGTTCTAAGTGGTATAATGTGTTAAATAAGTAGCCGTATATCCATTCACTTTACCCTTTTCAGAAATACTCTTCTCCTCACCAGAAGTAATCAAAAAGCCTTTAGAGTATATTTCAGACTAACAATCAATAAAAATATCAGAGAGAAGTCTTTCAAACACTTATAAAAAAAAATTTCTCATCAGGAGGCACTATGTAGACTTGAATTACAAAACAAACAAATAAACAAGCAAACAAAAAAACAAATCCACAACCTAAAGAGTCCCAAAGCTTCAAGACAAAGATAATTCAATCTGAATTCAGAAATCACATTGTGTTGTATTTGCAGTCAAGTAGACAGACAGCTAAAAAGATACAAATACCAAAACTAACTCTAAACAACATTTCTGAAGTATCATCAAGCAAGCACAGCTTTTTGACTTTTCAGATGTAAGGACAGCTTTAACTCTTCTCTAGTATTATTTTTATCTTGACACTTGCCAGTCTTACTAAACTGACATATGCTTTTACAGTTTGTAGAACTGCATCCCAAGACCATATAATTATAAAGGATATCTCCTGACGACATTCATGTCTATTTGTATGGTCAGTACTGGATCTTCATTTTGAATTGAAAGATATACGTAAACTACTTTAAGCAGTCTTGCATCCTAATTGCAATGTACTACCCAACATCACTTATTACTCCAGAGTACCTCCAAATCATATGGAACTGCTAAAGTAATAACTGTCAAGTGAACAGAAGTCCTCCCTTACTAAAAGAGTTCTTTAAAGTTCCCTTTTCCAAGAACAGCCTTACGATAAAGATACAGAGATTAAATTTTCAAGGCTTCCTTTTATCTGTGTTGTCAAATAGTTCGGTACTAGCAGTTTCCCTCCTTTCTTTTCAAAAGCACTAAGTTCACCAAAATATACTGGGTAACCATTCACAGCAGTAGAGACTTGTATTCAACAGTATGAATACAACTGAGAAATTAAAACGGAGATCCAAGTTATCTATACGAATTCATGTTTGTCTTTGTCCACAGAAAGGTCATTTATAACCCAGAGTAGATTGCAATGTATCATATATGCCCATATGCTTTTAGAATCAAGTCTAGACATGTAGTTTTTAGACAAGAACGAGTTTCTGTGGAAGAAAACGACACTTTACTCCTGTTGCATAATAAAAAAGGAAACAAACCAAAACTTATTTGAGACTGAGCTCCATAGAGGTGAACCACTCAGAATCACCCTTAGCATTCTATGCAGATCTGATGTTGCTTACTTAATATTTTCTGCTTAGTGAAAACATCTGTATTGGACCTCTTCAGGCATGTCTAATGAGTCATTATGCTACCAGTTAAATACTAATCAGCCAGAAGCTCATAACAGTTGACACTGTTATAGCCTAATATTTCTTTATTGCCCCACTAATTATAAAAAAAAGTTAGATTTGTAATGAGGACTGTAATGTATCTGGCCAATTACAGGCAATTGCAAAGTTCTGATGAAGGTTGATGTTTTTGAACATGTCAGTTCTCCAAGCCTAAAAGGCTTTTTTGTCCTCTTCCTGAATCCGTAGCCAGTTGGCCAAAATACTATGGACCTTAGATTCTCAAGTCCCTAGAATCAGCACACGTCACTGGCACAACACTGGAACACACTCCCATGAGACACACAGCAAACAAAAGTACATTCTGCAGTCCCTTTCCCTAGTTCTTTTAGATAAGTGAAAAAAAAACCCAAACAAAACCCCAAACCTACAGACGTCAGGATTTTTTTTTAGTCAAAGACTAACATAGTCAGACCTGTATGTTTGGAATTGAGAATGAAACTGCTAAGAACAGAGAAAGGTTACTCCTGAAATGAGAAATATTGTTCCAGCTCAGCAGCTGCTTAGTAGTGAAATAAATATTTGGGTAAGTCTAAAAGGGAATTTTCTCAGAATTTCTGCTCTGTGGGCAATTCGAAAGATTTGTTTGGAGCAAACAACTCCAATTTCAGAAAGAACACAAATCCGAAACTGAGAATACTCCTTTTTCAGCAAGCTTTATTGCTAATGGAAGAAAAACTCAAATGGAGTTCCCGATACATTGTGTTGGCTTGCCAATGATGATTTCTTAATTAGGAGTTTGAAAAGAAAAACTATAGCATTTTAAGTCATATCCCAAACACAAGAATGAAAACTCAATCTGAGAACAACTCATTTAAAACCAGGTCAAAAACAGACTAAAATCAAGGATTCTTTTTACTCTTCTCACTACACTTCTAACCAAAGACTGATGACTAACTGTGGCACAGAGTCCTGCCTGAGAATGGGATGACCCATACTTCCTTCTCCCCAGGGAAAATAGGTAAGAAAGACGAAAGTTCTCTTTTCCCACAGACTGGTAAGTCCATGAAAAACACCAACATGTGTAACCAGGAAGTCTCTGTGGTTTCGGGAATATTTTGTAAATGACATTCAATCACTTACCCCAGCAACTGGCTAAAGCTACGTGGTTTAGAGCTTTATTTATGATCAACAGGAAATACAGGAATTCTAAGCTTATCTTCCACAAGTCATCTCACGACTTCTTCTACTGATTGAATCCTTCTCCAAAGAAAGATATCCTACCTCCCTATAAAATGCTGTCTTGTCAGTTATCTACTCTGAGCTGCTACTTGTTGCCTTCATGTCTTTTGAATACAACATGAAGTGACCTGGGCAGCTGTTTTGACACCAAATGCTCGGTTTTCACGGTCTCAGTAGATATTATACCTGTAAAACAGTTTCCACTTGGCAGCAGCCTATGAATGGCCCTGGCAACCCAAGTCCAGATTTTAATGACTCCTGGAACTTTTTTCCACACATTTTAGTGCATAAAATGAAAAAAACTGTCATTTTAAATAGATATGTCCTTGAACTCGAGCCCTCTTACCGAGCATCTGGAAAAGTACACATATACCCACACCATAAACAGTGATGTAACAGAGAAATCCATGCTCTTCTCCACTAAATGAACTTACAGTACCTGCCATGCTGTAAGACAAGAAGTGCACATGAGGTGTCCACAAGGCTCTATCTTCACATCCTTGTCATTCTCTGCACAGATTTTACACAGCTGAAAAGTGGAACCCATTTCACAATACAATTCATACTGCTCCTGTAACAAAAGAAAGTCAAACTATTATTTCTTTAGCATGATTTGCTCACAAGAATATACTTAAGCATCAGTAGCAACAGAGAAATGTTTGAGTCCCCTATTTTCCAACCCATTTTACTTATTAGTCAAGAAAACTATTGCTACAGATCTATTGAAAAGCCACGCGAAGGTTATTGAAACAGCTTACTTCTTTATTTCTTCAAACCTATGATATAATACAATAAATGCTGCAAGCAGTTTAAAATATCTGTGCCTATTAGGTTTCCTACAGAGTTCTCACATTTAACTACTATGCAATGCATACATTATGCTTTTTCTTGGCTGCAGCTAAGAGGAAGATAATGAACATGTAAACGTAAGTGAGAAATTAATTGATGAATGGCAACAAAATCAGGATTTCTTTTTCTAGGCATGAGTTTAGGTTAATAAAAGTTACTGGATTAACAACTGACAAGTTAGAGGGCTTTCTACTCACAGCAAGGATTTAGCATGGTAGCAAGGTTAACTGAGGTAAACCCCCCTTGTGAAAGAAGTGTGGCAAGAGTACCCTCAGGATAACATGGCTTACACGACAGGTATAAGATCACCTTCAGGAGAAATAAATAATAGATAAAAAACAGTTTTCTACAATTAAGTGTTGTTCGGGAACTAACAATCAAAAGTATTTTTGTAGAAATACAGCTTTTTTTAGACTTGGAAAACCAAAATCTAGAAGTTTGAAGTAACTACAATCCAGGTCACAGGAAAATAAGCAGCTACTGCTGTGTAAAGGGACAGGGGATGGGGCTAAGAAAACTAGGAAATAAGAGACATCTCATATCTGCAGCTGTAATCAGTATGTACTAAAGATACTTATGGTGGAGCTCTCACAAAGAACCCATCTGCAGCAATCTAGCCCTGTAGCCACTGTTATACCATCTTTTCATAGTTTAAGAGGCTCCAGTGACAGCTTTAAACTACTGCTGTTATATATTACTTAAGGCAGCATTAACATAGTTCAGACTCTGTTGAATTATCTGCCATCAGAATTAACTAATAGTGTACTCAAAACTACAAGTCCAGAAGCAATCAGATTCACTGAGGGAATTTAAAATACAACACAATTGGCTTGTGAAGCACAAGGCAAGCACTAAGAATATCTAAGCTGTTGTTCCTTTTCTTGAGAAAAAGTAAAGATCTGGGACTAGAAAATCTTCCTGTGCAACACAAATATCTGATATCTGTGCACTATTCTCTTATTAGTATTTTAAGACTCCAGAGAAAAGAAGAAAGTGAGAGAAGTAGAAGTACTCAAACTTTCTTCAGGTCATTGTTTTTACAATTCATTTACTTAGTAAACAGATATTTTTATAATGGTATTCCTGATAATACCACAGATGGTAATGAATATTTCCTTTTCTAAAACATTTTTGGAGGTGGAATGTGCAGTCAGAATTACATAAGATTCAGTAGGTCACTCAGTCTACTCTGAGGAAAAAGAAGACCACCTGAAACAGTATTGCTTGTATCCAGTCTAATGTCTTTCATTTAACATATCCTCAAATCTTCCAGACACTTTTGTCAGTAAAAATGCTCTACACAGTATAGTTTAACTTTTCAATGTTAATTTCAGCACCATTTCTAATCAAGCAATTTTCTTGTGGTGGCTATTTCCTATTAATTGAATATCCAACACCTGCACATTAGTTTACCACATCACGACTTAACAAGATTACAATGACATCTAGATATTCTGATTTTCTTTGCAAAGTGAGTCCCTTTGGGCACTTAATTCTGTTGCTTTTCCCTGATCTCTCTTTTAATTTGCACAATAGGCGAACAAGAGAGACTCTAGAACCAGTACCTTTATAATACATGAACTATTTTGTTCCTCCTGGATCTGACCACATACTGAACCATTCCTATTCAGGCTTCAAAACTATCATCTGATCTTGATTTTATTTCTGTATTCCCATCTGCTATTAGCAAGGAAACACCAAGCTACATAAACCTGTAACATAAATATCAGATAAATCTTTAGTAACTGTTAACACATTTCTGACTTAGAATAAACAAAACTTTCCAAGATATGCTGTCTGCATCGCGAGCAGCTCTAGAGTTTAAAGGTCTATTATCTTGTTTTTCATCTAAGCCCTTCTATCAACAGCATATTTTCACTCTTAGGAATTTATATCTCACATTTTAATAAAAGCTTATTATCACTGCTAGATGAAATGCTAACTGAACTGCAAATAACAAAATAACTGACAAAATCTGCAACATACCTGTGTGACTTTTATGTGATCATGTGGTGTGGGTTCACATAATCCTGTCAAATCAGGATTATAACTTCGTCCATCTGGGAACAGATAGCTGCATCACAAGAAGGTTATTATAAATATGAATATTAGTTAAATAATACCTATGACATTTCAAAGACTTCAACCAACCAAGTAAACAATGTACCACTCCCTACAAACTTAAATTCTCTTATAATTATAAATCTTTTCAGTAAGCTATTAGAACCTGGAAAATGTTCTGGCTGCACAATATATAAAAAAGCAATTACATAGCTTTCGAATCATTGTCCAGAGTTCAACACATGAGTAACTGGCAGTAGTAATTGTTCAATAAGCTTTAGTGCATTTGGGACTCTTATTGGGTGGGGGAGAAATCAATGTGACAGATCTGCCCAATTTTGTTTTCTCCTAGAACTTATCTGCTATGAGATATGGCTTTCGTTAACTTTGGTTAATGGAATTACCTGGAAACAAGGGTTTCTCAAATTACTAAAAGGGATGGTTCTTCAACTCCAAAGGAATGCTAAACACCATATCCAGATTTTGTGTTTAAAATATCTTTAAGAGCTACCTATATAAGCACTAGAAGAACAAGGAAATCAGGATTTTATACCTATGGTGTCTATAGTAATTTGTACTTACAATCCCTCACGGCTGCCATCAATCAAAGCTTGAAACAGAGGCTTATTATGAGGTATGGTTTGCAATATGTTCCCATCACCAGTCACATATCCAATGGCCCACTGTCCCAAACGAGTGCAACTCAGTCTGAAAATATAGCTGAATTAAAAAAAAAAAAAAATCAGTGTTAATCACAGTTCAGCAAAACAAGCAAAGAGAGCAACTATAGCTTCTGGTTAAGACATTGAATTAGGTTTCTCAAGATTTGGTTTAGATTCCCAATTCTTCCATGAGTTCTTCCTTAAATAAACCTGCATCTTTTACACTGTCAGTTCACCTTGGGCAGAAATAAAGTCACAGTGGCATCCTACCCTTACATTTTCATTTGCTTGCTTTTTAGTTCTCGAAGTGAAATCTGCATGTTCACAGTTTAAACATTCCCATAAAAATTTTCAGGAACCGTGTATTATATTTAAAAGTCCCCATCACTACAACACATGCCTTTTGTGCATACACAGGCCAATAGCCGGAATTCAATGGAAAGAGAAATACAAAACATCTTAAGATAGAACAGAAATGCGAATGATGAATAGAATCATAGAATCACCAGGTTGGAAAAGACCCACTGGATCATCTAGTCCAACCATTCCTATCAAATACTAAACCATACCCCTCAGCGCCTCGTCCACTCGTCCCTTAAACACCTCCAGGGAAGGTGACTCAACCACCTCCCTGGGCAGCCTGTTCCAGTGCCCAATGACCCTTTCCATTAAAAATTTTTTCTTAATGTTCAGCCTAAACCTCCCCGGCAATGTTAATTTTGTGTGTACCGGAGTAGGTGAGCATTCAGAAGAAATCAGTTCTACTTCAAAAAATACCAGATAATACGAATGCAACTGGACTTCAGATTTAAATACTTGTGTGTTACAGGTGATAGCAGGAGTATACATAGTGCAGACAGAGAGCACACGAGAAGAAAAAGAAAGACAACAGGCAATAGTTATCAGGCATGCTTAGCTCTTCTTACCAATTCAATTTTGTATTACGGAATAGCTTTGTAGGGGGCTTATAAAGGTTAAGTCCTGCCTGACAAACTTAATTTCTTTCTGTGACGAGGTTACCCACCTAGACGACTAAGAGAAACTAGTTATGTAATCTTTCTGGATTTCAGTAAGGCCTTTGATATTGTCTTTTACAGTATCCTCCTAAACAAAACATCCAGTATACAGGCGAATAAACACATAATAAAATGGGGAACAATTGGATGGTATGTCGGGCTCAAAGTGTCCTAGTAAATGTGGTTACACCAGGCTGGCAACCAGTCGCTAGCAGGGTTCCACAGCAATCCATCCTTGGGCCAGTACTCTTTAATTTCTTCATAAATGACCTGGATGCAGGACTTGAAGGTTTACTAATCAAGTTTGCTGATGACATGAAACTCAGGGGAGCCATTAGCACTCTTGAGGGCAGAGGCACCCTGCAGAGGGATCTAGACAAACTGGAGAGCAAGGCAATTGCCAATCACATGAAGTTTAAAAAGGCCAAGCGCCAGATTTTGCACCTGGGAGACAGCAACCCTGGATGCAAATACAGTCTGGGGAGCGATAGGCTGGAGAGCAGCCCTGCAGGAAGGGATCTGTGGGTTCTAGTTGACGGCAAGTTGAACATGACCCAGCAGTGTGCCCTGGCAGCCAAGAGGGCCAACCAGGTCCTTGGGTGTATAAAGCACAGCAGTGCAGCTGGTCGAGGGAAGTGATTGTCCCATTCTGCTCAGCACTGCTGCAGCCCCACCTTGAGTACTGTGTGCAGTTTTGGGCACCAGAGTATAAAAAGGATCTCAAGCTACTGTAGAGCATTTGGAGCAAGAGCCACAAAGTTGGTGAAGAGTTTAGAGGGGAAGCTGTACAAGCAGGGGCTGGTGTCTCTTGGTCTGTTCAGCCTGGAGAAGAAGAGACTGAGGAGAGACCTCACTCCAGTTTACTGCTTCCTCCCAAGGGAAGAAGGAGGAGCAGGCGCTGATCTCTTCTCTCTGGAGACCAATGATAGGACATGAGGGAATGGCATGAAGATGTACCAGGGGAGGTTTAGACTGAATATTAGGAAAAGGTTCTTCACCCAGAGGATGGTGGAGCACTGGAACAGGCTTCCCAGGGAAACAGTCATGGCACCAAGCTTGAGAATATTCAAGAAACATTTGGACAACGCCCTCAAACACAAGGTGTAAATGTTGAGGTTGTCCTATGCAGGGACAGGCGTTGGACTCTGTGAACCTTATAGGTCCCTTCCAACTCAGGTCATTCTATAATTCTGTGAGCTTCTCCTAATTATAGATCAATATTTTATTCCATTCCGAGCTGTTTAAAAATAAGGATCTTGGCCTCCCTAAGGTCTGGCATAGCTTTTCCAAACTTGAGCAGGGCCAACATTACATTGAAGTAGTAACTATTCATTTGAACAAGATCTTGTAGTTTCCAGGATGTTTTAGACTGATTAAAGAAGTAATTCCACTTCATATCTCCTCTTTCACACTTAAACATTTCGCCTAAGCAATTGAGAAAGTAATTTTCTGATATGCAATAGAAAGTTATCTTAAAACTAATATTCTATTTACAGGGAACATAAAGGCAAATTCAGTAATTTCTCTATTACTTCTTTTTTATCTTCACAGAATCATAATCAATAACAGAGAAAATAGTAAGTATAGCAATCACTCTCAAAATAAAACTAGTTATCTGATTTCTGTAATAGTGTTCCTGAGTGCCAAGCTAACAAAGAAAAAGAAAATCAATGTTATTGCACTGGATCCACAAGATTTTTATATATGCAGTTGACCATTCAGGTAGCTTAATAAGATCCAACACATCGTTTGCTAAAAATCAAAACAAACCAGGTACAGAATATGGGTATAACCATTGCTAGACTTCTCTAACAAGTTTCAAAATGACGTGATCTTAATTTTAACTATGCATCTATATGATCCTGCAGCAAAGCTAGAAAACCAGAAATTACAAAAAAATCTTCACAACTGAAAGACATAGCAAAATAAAAGTTATGTAATATAGGATTAAATCCATTAATGAAATTTTATTTTCCCAATCCGAGTGAAGAAGAAAAAAAACAAGACAGCAGAAGTGGCATAAATGACAGAAGTTAAATGATAAAATGATGACAATTCAGTATGCATAGCACAACATAGAAATTATTTAAAAAACTCTATGTGTCATGATATTTAATCTGAAAGATTCCTTTTCTAGCTGCAGAGTCTGTGATACAGAATCATTACTGGCAAAGAAAAAAAATATATGAACATAAAAGAACACCTGGATTATCAATTTAAGCAGTGCTTAAATGTGCCACCATGAAAAATGTTAAGACAATTTTTACTTTACTATTAAGCCATAATTCAGGGCAAATTCTGAAAAGCAAGTTATATTTTCAAACATGCTTTTCAAGAATGCATTGTTTGTTGTACATAAGCCAGGAAAAAAACTGAAATGCAATGTACAAGTTTTTTTATTATTTGTACTTATTTAGACTTTCATGTGCTAATACAATTTTTTTTTTTTGCTTCATATCACTGTAGAGGAATTACAGCATAAAAACCACCATGGTTACAAAATTCCTATGCCTTAAATTCTAAAAGGTCAGCGTTGTGTGAATCTGAAGTTGTGAGCTTTAGTATTAAACATTTTTTAAAAGATACAGTTCCATATAAATAAAATCACAAATATAAAAAACCCCCAACCTACTACTTCTCTGATTCACACTGTTACAAGAAAAAGCCAAAAATTCATACCTTCAATACTGCAGTGAGTGTAAGTATCATGCAATATAGAAAATAAGAACCTAGAATAATTATATAGCTTCTGAGACAGCACGTTTATCTGGAAAGCAACAATCAAAGCCTCTCACCTCCCAGGCTTAGTGCTGTATTTTTGTAATCTTGCCTTCACTTCATCATATGTCAGGAATGCCATATATCCAGGATGCGTCACAGCTAAGAAGTTCCAATTCCTTAAGATTGAACCCCATGGCTAAAAGAGAAGAAAAACAATTAAACAGATGCAGTCAGGTAGTTACCCATTTCTAACAAAATTCAAGTCAATTTATCAGAGAAACTTACTCTGATATAACTTCAGCTGAAAAATACACAGTTTTGGTTAAGGTCAAAATAACACAAAAGACTCTTCTATAGACCTAGCTTTGCTAAAAGGATTCCTTCAAAAGAATTATTCCAAGTATGTAAAATGTAATTTTTTTGATATTTTTTAAAATCTTGCATTTAACGGATCTCCTGTTAGTAGCTACGTTAAAATATTAGCCCCAAATTCAGTGAGAACCTGCAGAGTATGGCTCCAAGACGATTTAATAAAAACCCAATTAAGCCTATTCTTGAGTGGTCCTGAGGCACTCTCATTGTTAATGATAAGTAAAACTAACAAATGAAGCTTAATAAAGCCAGTAATTTTAGCTGTCATTCCCTTTTATACTCTCTACTTCTTGATTTCTTCAGTTACCGTAATAGTATTACAGCCAGAAAAAAACCCAAATATCGACAGCACACAGACATGAAATTAAACAGTGAGGTTTCAGCACAGAGGCAGTGAGTAACCCCAGGTGTTCAAATTTGTACAGAACCAAGAAGGAAAATTTCACAATCCTACATGCAATACCACGTCTTGACAGCTCCTCTCTGCTACCTTACCCATAGATGGATGCCAGGAGGCTTCATCCCATGAAAAATGTTAGTTCCCCTAACTAGAAAAAAGAAAAAAAGGAGTCTACTTTTCCTCCACCACATCAGCACTGACACTTCCTTCACAAAAACACAACATTCCTTCTCCAGTTGTATGACACAAGCGCAAGCACATAAATCAAAAAGGATGATCAAACACTTAGTACTTAAGCGTTTTGTTGGACTGTGGCTTATAAAGGCTACAGTACATTATAAAATGAATTCAAGTAGCACACAAATTCCTTGGTTTATTGCCACCAAGCTTCCAAGCTGACAGTAGGCAGTGTCTTCCTCAAATGCCTACAGTCTTTACAGAGTATTGCAACGCTGCTCTACCTGAAAAATGATGTGACAGTACAACTGAAAATCAAGAGGCAAGAACTCATAGCTTGCCTTGCACACACGCAGAGTATTACAGAAGTGGAAATGTTAAACAGGAAAAAATTTGTAAGCTCTCTCTTTGATGGAAATATTTTTGCATAGAAGGACAACTTAACTGAACATTTTAACAGTGACAGAACAAAGCTCCTTTCCTTCAAAGCATCTAGGTGTTCTGCTCTGCTAACTTTACTGCTGGTCAGAGAACACAGCACCCGGAACTGTGCATGCATACAGTGGGGAGGCAGGGGGAGCAACTTCACTTTTACAGGATCATCATAAAAAGCAGTCTTGCTTTCCTCTGTGAATAATCATCATTATAAATGTAGCTTTTCTGTAATACACCCACAGTTGGCAAAACACTATTTTGATTACTTAAACAATTGGGATTTTCTCTCCGTGGGTGTACGCACACATGGTTACAGAAGCTGTTTAAAAACTAGAGAAGTAAAATGTAACCTCTGAGAGAGGTTCTCAGACCAAGTTCAATGCAAGCTCACTTCAACAGTTATGCAGCTATTGCACTAGCTGGCAATCTGTTTGGCAAAAAAATCTCTCTCTGCTTCCCTGTTAAATTAAATGTTAATCCTAACCAGCCTTCTCTCCTTACACGTTGATCCCCTTTTTCCAGTACCAGGCATAGTAATGACTCAATTGAGCAATGGCCAACTAATGCAAATAAAAAAAAATAAAAAAATTCATTGGCTTACAGAACAAGGAAAATAAATCTCACTTGAGACTTCTGTCCTGAAGTTTAATGCTATCTATAGGATACCATACAGGATCAGAACAAACTGTTACTTATTGGATCATCAAATATGAAATTAAATGACAAGTCAGTTTGCAGACTAAAACAAAACAAAGAAAAACATACCAAACCATGTTACCAGTCATAAGCAGAATGCTTAGGGGAAAACATTCTACAGAAAAGAACCTTAAAATGTATTTCACAGTGATGCATGTTGAAACCAATGGGTCTCAGACATTTCGCAGACAAGTCTGAGATCAAGATTTAGGCTTGTGATAAGAACACCAGAACACTATATTACTTTGCCATAACTGAGAAACTTTGACAGAGCAGAAACTGCTCCCAAGGCAGCAACATTCAGAGAGGAATGCTTGATCATATCATGCTCCACACAAAGGGCAAAGGATGGGGGGAATTTTGCTAAAGCTGCATGAAGTAAAATGATCTATAGACTCTAGTTTATTATTTAATCAAGAAGGACTCCCAAAGTTTTGTTCAAACCTCCATAACCTGTGTGTACTTTAATAAATGACCAATATTTGTGGTTAAACTAAACAAAGACTACTTACACTATAACTTTGTCAACCTTGATATAGTTTTGGCTTGGAATGGAGAAGAGTTCATCAAAATCAAAACTCTGTAAACTAAAACCATTACTCATCTCCTGCCAAATCTTACTATCAATTTTCTAATGGTACCCCTTCCCATAACAGCAAACCCGAAAAACCTAAATAGAGGCTATCCAAGAACAACATGGAAGACAAAACACACATACAAACATAGAATTGGTGTTTTGAATGTATTTGCAACAAGCTGAATAATAATGCGCCAGTTTATTGCCGTATGGTCTAAAGAAAGTTATCAAATAAATGGCCATATACCTCAAAGATTCCTATATGCAAAAAAATATTCCAAGCGACAAATTCAGAATTAATACATCTAGTATGAGTAAAACCAGCACAGCCTTCTATATTCAGTAAAATACTTGAAGTATATTCTGTAGAAGGGATACAAAGTTAACAGAGGTACCTAACGTGCTCATTTCAGATAAACATTACCTATCAACATTAATACAAT
This sequence comes from Phaenicophaeus curvirostris, assembly GCF_032191515.1. Classification (NCBI taxonomy): domain Eukaryota; kingdom Metazoa; phylum Chordata; class Aves; order Cuculiformes; family Cuculidae; genus Phaenicophaeus; species Phaenicophaeus curvirostris. The sequence goes on from NC_091392.1 coordinate 93,389,494, forward strand.
AATGATATTCCCAAAGATAGGCCCTTATTCTAAATAAACAGCAGACTATTAATGGCAAAATACATTCATAAAGAAAAACTTAGGCCTACTTTTAGCCTAACAACTGTATGTAGCTTTCCCTATGTATCTGTAAAAACACTTCACGTAAGTATATATAAATGCAAGAGCACAATGAAATCACAACTAAAACTTAGATAAGCACCTGAAGGTCTACGTTTCTAGGTATGCATTTAAGAACAGTGAAAATAAAGTAAGCAGCAAACATAGATATATTGTAATCAGATTTCGATACTGACTCCCAAACATCTCAGAAGGACTTAAAAAACCAAAACAACCAACCACAACTTACTTCTGAATTCTAGTGTTTCAGTTATTTCCATTTTTAAAAAAAATCCACTTCCTTGATAGGTAGTTGTCTCACGACACTAAGCTTCTCAAATTCATATAAATACCTGAAATATTCAAATCTTACCTGAAATAATCTAGTGAAGATATCAAATTCAAAAATTGAAATGTAGTCATTGCAGGTCAAGTCAATAGTTGATTTAAGAGCCATTGCTTCCAAACCAGAGCTTATCTGATGAACTTCATGAAGGCACTGCCTGAACACTTTCCACGGCACTATAGTTCTGTGAGAAAGTGGAAATAATACATTTAATAAACCCACATATTTAAGATTTACTATTTTATTTAGACATCAGACGTGACTTCTAAAGAACTGGAACATTAATTTGGTTTCTCTACAGACAATAAAAATATTTCTTACTAAAAATCATGTTTCCTGAAAGCAGCCTAAGCAAATGAAATAATGGCTTAACTTCCTTTAAATACAGTTAAACAAAGCATCACTTAATTTACAACGCTAAATATCAAGCTTCCTTTGGATGACAACAAAAAGAACACTGCAGAAACTGATATATACTACCAAGCACATGTAGTAACCAAGATCACAATCCCTCAAAGACAATGTAAAGGAACAATCTCTGCTTGGTAAAGAACTTCTTTCTTCTCAGAATGGTAAGCATCGATGTAGTATCTACTGTGATGACACTTTAATAGCTTAAGCTCATAAACAGTGGTCAAGTAAACTGATAGCATCAGCCAGATACCACTTATCCAAGGTCTGTCATAGCCCATAACAGTTCCATGCCTATTAGAAGACACATCTTTCCAGATTCCCACCTTCACACATTCTCGAAGGATAGGGAATATTTTCAGACAGTAGTGAATGAGAGAATGAGTGGGAAGTAGGATAGAAAGAAATTAGAATTATCCTCTCTGATACAAAGCCATGTTCTGTCAAATACAGTTTCTGTTTGCATAGTAGGAGTTAATACAGGTTAGTTACTTTGCCAACTATGCGTTGATACTTGGAGTCTGACACAAGGCTTAAAAGTGCTCTATTTTTTCACTCACAAATTTACAAGAAATTATTTAATGATAGCCACTCCACTCATGTAATTAGAGTTAAATCCATGTTAAGCCACAACACCTCTTAGAAAAGTTCTGCCTCACATTGAAAACAGACTATACAATACTTTAAAACATTTTGATTAAGTAAAACATAATCAATTATTAGCCAACATAAAACTGGTTTCAGGATAAGACCTTACACATTCACAGTCATAGTTTGTTAATAACTGCTAAAATGACAAAAGACACCAGCCTCAAAACTTCGTCAATTTCTCGCAATTTTTCTTACTTCACATTGCCTTTTATTCCAGTTCTTCTAAATATTTTCTTAAGCAGAAATGTATATTTATGTAGTAAAGTACAGTACTGGGGGCAGGGGAAGACCAATTGTATTAAGTTGGTCCTGCATAATAAATAATCTGCAGTTAACCTGAATTAAAACAACTAGTAATTTGAAGTACAACAATAAAGACATCTTCCTATTATTCCTACTGCATCAGGCATTCACTACATTTCTAAGTGCAATGAAATCTACTTCTTACTTGAAGGCTTATACTGAGAAAGTCATAAATGATAAAATGTGAAGTTTAATAGATCTCAGCAGATACTTTCATCTGTGTATGAAAAACAGGAAACCACAAAGAGCTGAAGAGAGATACCACATCAGACGTCATTTAAAAAAGAATGCACATGAAATTTTGATTATGGTAAAGAGCATGAAATGTTGCGCTAAGTTCAGAGAACAAAGTTGGAAGTCAGTGCTTTTGTGGTGTTAAAGTTGTCTTAGTTCAAGTGTCTATTGCTTATTTAGTTCCTGTAACTGTGGCTCTCAAGTGTTCTCTTATTCTCTTGTGAGCCACCCTAAATAGCACTACAGCACTGGGATTATGCTGATATGGGGTTAGAAAAGCTTGTTGGGGATTTCTAGGGGTTCAAAGTTGTTTGGGGGTTTCATTTGTTTGACTTGCCTTTTTTTTTTCTTTAAAGAGTCAAGACAATAATCCTCAAGTGAAAAACAACAGATAATCTATCAGGAATGATTCTAGCAATACTACACCTTTAGAATCACTTCTTCATGTCTCACTTGAGATGGTTTCTCAAAAAAAGAATCACAGAATCATACTAGATGCGATTAATAAGTAGGATGCTTTTGCCATCTATTCACTAACATCCTGCACTCCTCAAACCCCCAAAACAATGGAGAAAAACAAAAGCCTTTAGGAGCATATGCTTTTAGAGCTCTAGTTAGCTAGTACTTTGGCTAAAGACAGAAACCAGATGTTGGAAAATGAGTGATTAGCTAATGAAATAACACCTAAAGCTACTTTGTGAGACTGCTCCAAGAACAAGTGTCTGAAAAAGTGGTAGCCCCAATTTAAAATTCACTAAATTCAGCATATTTTTTTTCCTGCAGCTTTGTGGAATAGGTTTTTTATCTTCTGCTTAAATAAAGGTGAGAATTGGTTGTTGTAATACATTAACTCCTATTTCTCACCAGTTACTTTTATGCAAACATCATTCCTAAACACTTTGAAAGAGCACCAGCTAGGGATTATTTCTCCCCCAGAGTGTCTCTCCAGTTTACATTAACAAATTGCTGCACTCTTTTGAGACTTTGCAGACAGCACACACTCACTCAAAACGAGGATGTTACAGAGCCTTCACAAGGCAAAGGATACTGCAACATCCTCTCTTCCTGCTGCTACAGCACTGAAATCTGATGACCTTTCAGGCACACTGAGAAATACCCTCCCTTCCCGCAGAGATCTAAGAGGGGGTCATGCAGAATGCTTCCCCAGTGATGAAGGCTTGAAAGCTCTTTTTGCAGATGGCTGGCAAGTTGAATTTCTGTTTGAATTAACATTATACTGCTATTGTTCTCTTGTGTTTTAGGGGATACAGAGCCTTTGAAAGCACCCTTTCCTTATTCATATCTAAAGAGTTATTTTAATTGTTTGAGGAGGCAGCCTGGGCAGTGAGAAAGGAAAGAGAAAAGGACAAATGAAATCAAAGTTGAGACTAGGACCGTCCTAGTTATCACCATGCACAGATTGTTCTTTAAACATATATATATACACACACATATATGACACTGCCTTTATAGGTTAAAAAAAAATAGGAACCTGTTCATAATGAAATAATGAGTGCAGTGTTGAACTCCTGAAATCTTCTATAAATACTTTCACTGATCTTTGTACTTGTAATGTTTGTTGCATCATACTCTAAAGATGCCTCGCACTAGAGTCTGGCAGGTATTCTGCACATGCCTCGTACTATTAGGCTGACCCGTGGACACTTGCTGGAAGAGATGAGTAAGTCAACTCTGCAACAGCTCAACAGAAAAATGTGATATGACATTCCGGTAACACTAGTTCTCTAAAGATTTAGGTTGAAGAAGTACAGTGCCTTGGTATTTGAGGTATTTAATTGTAGTTACAGCTACAGTTCAGGTGGGACAGGAAGGGTAGGAGAGAAGGCGGGATAGCCCTCTTTGTAAGGGAGGATTTGGACACTGTTGAGATGGATTGTGGCGATGAGGAGATTGAGTGCCTGTGGGTTAAAATCAGAGGAGCCCATAAGAAGGTAGATTTTGTGATGGGAGTCTGTTACAGACCACCCAGCCAAGGAGAAGCAGCTGATGAGCTCTTCTATAAACAGCTGGGGTTAATCTCTAGATCAATGCCTCTTGTTCTTGTGGGAGACTTCAATCTTCCTGATATCTGCTGGAAGTACAATAGAGCAGAAAGGAAGCAGTCTAGGAGGTTCCTGGAGTGTGTGGAAGACAACTTCCTTGCACAGCTGGTGAATGAACCAACAAGGGAGGGTGCCCTCCTGGACCTGCTGTTTGTGAACAGAGAAGGCCTTGTGGGGGATGTGGCAGTAGGTGGAAGCCTAGGACAAAGCGATCATGAGATGATAGGGTTTTCAGTTCTAGGTGAAGTGAAGAGGGTGGTTAGCAGGACAGTAGCACTAAATTTCCAGAGGGCAGACTTTGAACTCTTCAGAAGGCTGGTTGGCAAAGTCTCATGGGAGACAGTACTTAAGGGCAAGGGAGCCCATGAGGGCTGGGAACTCTTCAAAAAGGAAATCCTAGCAGCTCAGGAGAAAGCCATCCCCATGTTCTGGAAAAAAAGCCAGCAGGGGAGAAAAACAGCTTGGTTGAACAGAGAGATCTTGAGAGATATAAGGAAGAAGAGAAATGTTTATAAGCTTTGGAAGAAGGGACAGGTGCCATGGGTGGACTACAGGAGGGAAGTGAGATTGTGCAGAGAAAAAATCAGAAGGGCTAAGGCTCAACTAGAAATCAGATTGGCAAAGTCTGTGAAAGATAACAAAAAATCTTTCTACAAATATATAAATAATAAAAGGAGGACTAGGGAGACCATACAGTCCCTATTGGACACAGAAGGAACAACAGTGACAGGGGATGAGGAAAAGGCTGAGGTACTTAATGCCTTCTTTGCCTCAGTCTTTAATTGTAAAGAAAGTCGTTCCATCTGTGTACAAACCCAGCAGCTAGAGGAGCAAAATGGGGCTCCCATGATCCAAGAGGAGGTGGTCAGAGCCTTGCTAGCCCAACTAGACACCCACAAGCCTACGGGGCCAGATGGGATTCATCCAAGGGTATTGAAGGAGCTGGCGGATGTGCTGGCCAAACCCCTTTCCACCATCTTCCAACAGTCCTGGAACACTGAGGAAGCTCCACTGGACTGGAGGCTGGCTGATGTTGTGCTCATCTACAAGAAGGGTCACAGGGAGGATCCAGGGAACTACAGGCCTGTCAGTCAGTGCCAAGGAAAGTCATGGAACAGGTGATCTTGAGTCCTATCATGAAGCACATGCAAGAGAACCGGGTGATCAGGCCCAGTCAACATAGGTTCACAACAGGCAGGTCTTGCCAAACAAACCTGATTGCCTTCTATGACAAAGTGACTCGGCTGCTGGATGAGGGAAAGGCTGTGGATGTGGTCTTCCTGGACTTCAGTAAAGCCTTTGACACAGTTCCTCACAGCATTCTGCTTGGGAAACTGTCAGCCTCTGGCCTGGACAGGCGCACACTCTCCTGGGTGGAAAACTGGTTGGATGGCCGGGTCCAGAGAGTGGTGGGAAATGGTGTGAAATCCAGCTGGAGGCGAGTGACAAGTGGGGTTCCCCAGGGCTCAGCGCTGGGTCCAGCCCTGTTCAATGTCTTTATCAATGACCTGGCCTCTTCTCCCAAGTGACAGGGGACAGGACAAGAGGGAATGGCCTCAAGCTCCGCCAGGGGAGGTGTAGGCTGAACATTAGGAAAAAAAATTTCACAGAAAGGGTCATTGGGCACTGGAACAGGCTGCCCAGGGAGGTGGTTGAGTCACCTTCCCTGGAGGTGTTTAAGACACGGGTGGACGAGGTGCTAAGGGGCATGGTTTAGTGTTTGATAGGAATGGTTGGACTCGATGACCCGGTGGGTCTCTTCCAACCTGGTTATTCTATGATTCTATGGTTCTATCCCTTGCAGCAGAGCACACGTGACCCCAGTTGAGGAAATATTCTGGGGAGTATCTCATAAGAGAATGATACTCCATAGTGACTTGTACATCTCAAAACGTTTGATGCCCAAAGTTAAGAGTCCTACTACACAAGCACATGTGAATATTATGAATAGATATATACCCACAGCTTCTCTTTTCTTATGCAATTTGGGGAAAAAACACAGGACACTGAAGTAATACAAAAATGTCTGACCACATTACATGTGCATACTGTTATTGTGCTGTGTGTATTACTTTATTATGACCTCATTGTTAGAGTCGAAGGAAGTCCATGCCAATTTAAGCAAAGAAAACACAAAATAAAATAAAACAAACTATCCTGAATAATATTTCCTGAAAAGGCTTTCTGCGCACATCTTATTTCTCTTTCCTAAATAAAAAAAAAAAAAAAAATTCTGTATCTTGGCATTTACCTCAAGCTTATCTTCTTATCTGAATCCTGTCAAAACCCCTACAATAAGTTATCTGCCCTCCAAACCTCAAAAAATGACATCACTTCTACACATTTCTTCTGCAACAGTAAAATTAGTTAAGTGCATTTAAAGAACAATTATCAGTTAAAAAATGTCCTGACTGAAGTATAAACTTTTAGAAAATGCTTTTATATAGTATGCTATCTATTTACTATTACTGACAGACATCAAAGGAAGTTCACTCTGTAGTCCCAAGCAGTGTTTTAAACATCACTTCCATATGCCTAGAGGAGAAGGATTAGTGTCCAGCATGTAATTTTCAAGCAATTTAGCAATGGAATTTAGGTCCTTCCTTCTTCCCTCCTGCCCTGATCACGTGTACACGGGACTTTCTTAAAGTCCCTGCATATTGCTGCAATAGTAAAAAGAAAAAGACATTAAAATAAACCTGGAGAGCAAATGTTTTCTGAGCCTGTGGAGCACAGCATGTCAGTAGAACTTTGGAGATGTAGCCATACAGGAATGTCAAGCAACACTGCTCTCATCTGAACCAGAGCAGACCACAAGCATGTCTTGGAAGGTAAACATGCCTCTTATTACAGTGAACATTTTTGTCTGCAAGAGACACTCTCAAACGCTGCCAGAAAACAACATGAAAAGGGCACTACAGTATCCAGAGCAAACTAAAAAAAAAAATTAAGCAAATACTGACCCAGATAGAACCAACATTCTTTGCAAGTCTACAGTGAGCAATGTGGATTTTAGTTTATCATCACTGAACAGAGCATTTTCTTAACGACTGCTGCTTCAGTTTTAAGTGAGTGGCCACATGTTTTCATTGCTTCTGAACTGCAGAGCAAACAAATTGACACAGAAGGCTTGAGAAGTTCATTCCTAAGAGAAAAAAGGAATCCTGCCATATCATACCAGTACAATCATTAAATAGTGACATCATGCAGAACAAATATAGATGAAACTAACATGAAAAATCAGAAGGTAAAAGAGCGAAAACAAGCCTTATGAAATGGGGAAAACATACCGAAAATATCCACTTTCAAAGTCACATAACTGGACACACTGAAGAGACAAGAAGTTAGTATGTCCTTAAGGGACGCAGGAAGTCTGCATTTCCTTAAGCATCCCTAACGGGATACACTTACTTTCCAACCCTGATCTCTAACCACAAATCTAAAGCACACCCAGGCTTTTGCACATCCTTATACTTAAAGCATTACCTCTCCTGCCTATCCATTGAGAATCTGTTCACCTGTCTCACAAGCTTGTGCACCAACTATTACAACTTTCTCTGCTATGGCCTTTCTACATGCCATTTTACGTTATTCTCAGCCTCCCAGAATAGCTGTGAAGACTGTTATCCTTTTTTGGTTTTTAATCATATCGCGTAATTTTCCAGTAACTAGCTCTTCTCTATAACATTCTCTATAATATCTATCTTCTTGTTCAAACTTGTTTATCTTGCATTTGTATGAAAAACATGTAACAAGATTCGTGGCTCACAAGCACCTGGGGAATTGTACCTCCTGCCTCTAGCTCAGATTTTTACATAAGGGCATGAATAAACCTATTTCCCATGCTGCTGATCAGCCAAGAGAGGATCTGCCCTCTAAAAGCCTCATTTCCCATTTACTTCCTTCTCTTTAAAAGTTCCTGTTGCCAAAACACCTGTCTTGATGCGGTGATGAAGACTATGGTAATCGGATCACTGCCCCTTCCTCCTTCATCTCTCTATATTTTGGCTTCCCTTTACACTTCAGTTCATACAGACTTGAAGCTCTCTGCACCAGGACTGCCTCTTCAGTCCATATTTTTACAGTGTTCACACAACAGTAGGCTTCTTTGGCACTATCAGCAGCAAGAACAGGCAATGAAGCAATAAATTAAGGTATCAACAAGGCATTAAAACCTAGCTCAACTGAGGTCTCACTTTCTGACAGCTAAATGTTTTCAAGTTGAGTTGCGCATTGTGGTCTGCCCATTCTAGTGATTATTCTCTGAAACCAAGTCACAGAGGCTATGTCTGTTCTATCCAAAGCCAAAAAGCACTGACCACAGCAGAACCACAACTACTCAAAATTTAGAGTATCATTCTAAAATATTGTGTTTGACTGCTACTGAAAAATCAATAGCCACATTTTTCCATAAATTCCAATGAAAAATAAATACATTTTAGGCCTCAGCTGGAGGGGAGTTAAAAAAAAAAAAGTATCACAGCTTTAAAACAGTAGTGTGTTTGACCCTAACAGCGAAAGAATTTCCATTTCCTCAGAAATTAAAAAAAGGTAGGAGGAAATCAATTTATCTGACAACAACAACAGAAATGCTTTCAGTTTTTTAAGGCTTCACAATGAAGAGTAAAACCTCAAAAGTTAAAATAAATGGCAGAACTATGGAGAACCAAAAATCTAAGAACAGTGACATTTCGCTGCTGATTCATTCTGCAACATGAAGATAGCCACAAATCACAAATTTCAGTAGTTGAAGCCGTGCATGATTTCACTGCAGCTTTCAAATTCAGAGGCTGGAAAGATCTGTTAGGTCATCTTGCCCACTCTCCCCCACAGTTCAGGATTGTTCCCAGAGGTATTTTGCACATTTTTGTATAAGATGTAAAGAGCTATTAAAATGAGCGAGGAACGGAGGAAAATTAACATCAAGCACTATACAGGGATGAAATGCAGATAATGAAGAACCTATCAGGTTATGTGTTATATGCATTTTTTTCAACCTACTGTGGGTTACTGAAGTATTTGTAAACAAAGGCAACTGCTGACTACGTGCCTTACAATATCACAGTTCCATTTAACGTTACTTTTTAGCTGTCATTTGCTTCAGTGCAATTGTAATGGTAAATGATGGGTGAAGACTCACTCCACTAAAACCACTTGCTCCAATAACTGTATTCTAGTAATCAGTACAAATTCAAAAATCATATCTTCTCAACTGCACCAATTTCCTGCTTTAGACACTATCAAGCTCTTTGTTGGTATAGCTCTTAACCTAAAATCTTGACCCTGACTGTATTGCAAGGCTCATGTTAATTTATTCCTTAGTTATTTTTCAAACTGGTTCTTTAAGAAGCTCTCTTTCTCCCTGTAGACTGAAGCCAAAGAGCTTCATTCTCAGCCTACTCCAGTCATTCAGCCCTGGGAAAGTTTTCACAAAGCTAATACAACATTCTCTCTATTCCCCATCTCCCTGATAGCTTTTCTCAGTCAGCTTCCTTGACAAAGTCAATACACCAAAATCATCCTGGGCCTTCTATTTGGACACTGCTGACCTCCTCACCCACCCCTAATCTGGATACATATTCTACTTTGCCCTCGCAGAAAATCATTTCTCTCATTTCTTCCTTCACCATACTGCTGTCCACGTTTTTTCTCCACCTAGACAACAAAAATCTCATTATTTCCCACCTTGATTAATCAATTCTCCTTATACATTCCTGAACTCCACATTAATCTCTCCAGACTCTTTCCAAACATAACATCACTTCAAGTTTTCCCTTCCTCCTTTGAAACACATGACACTGGAAAACCTCCACTTCCTCCTTTTGCACTCTTCCTACGTGAGGACTAATGATTTCCATGGTTATTGTGTCTGTTGCTCTCACAACCACCACAGCATTCTCTCCTATCCAAGCTTCTCTAACCACTGCCATTATCTAGATGTTTTGTAGAAGCACATCAGAAATGCAGAAGTTGGATGCACCTGAAGGCCAAGAATGTGTGAAGTTATTTTAGCATACTGCTCTGATGGAGCCATTCAAATTGCTCCCTAAACTCTACTTCTGTGTTTTCTGCAGAAAACTCAAAGAGCTGCTAGATGTATGATCAAAGTTTCGAAACAGTTAACCTAGCCATTTATTTTTGTTAATGAGTTTTACGTCACGTTTAATGTACAACTTACTAGCTTTAAACAATTGACTGCATCCTATCACAGGATGAATGAACGTAGTTACCACTGCACAGTTTGACAGCAAGTGTTATGACAGACAAATGTAACAAATGTAACAAACCAATGCTAGCAGTTTCCTGTTCGTTGGGGAAGAGCAGTAAAAGAAATTGGATATAGAATATTTTTTTAAAGACAAACCAGACTGTTGGAAATAGTTTCTTTTGGATTTTATTTCTCAGCAAATTACAATATATTGTTTTGTATAAACAGAAGCGTAGGGTCAACTTAAAAACATAAATGACTACTGACCTTCTTGCTACTTAGAATATTTCAGATTAAAAAATGACAACAATTCAGAAAGATATCAAGGCAGAAAATGTTTTTCAGAAAAGCTTCCAATTCATATGTTTAGAAACAGGCAGATTATTTTATGATAATATTATGCTGAACCCACTCCTCCACCCCCCTATAAATTAATCTAATAGTTCAACTCCCTCCTTCCAAGCAGGTGAAACAATGCATCAGAATGATTTCTTGTGCTACAATTTAGCCATTAGAAGCCCAGATCCAGAGCAACTTTTCATTTATGCTCTATTCTTGTGCAGAACTACATACTGACCTAAAAGTAAGGGCTGCTTTTTCAAAAAGTGAAGAGCACAACCTTTCCCTGTAAAAGAGAGATGCAGCCCCAGAAGACAACATAGTTCCTCCCTGTCCTACTTCACTTGTGCTGCATATCTAACCAGAGTTGGAGGCTTCAGATAGTCCTCAGGATGTACCTTTAGGTGGCCAGTTTAGGAACATATTTTATCAGTTGTTTGCAACACCCAAAATCTTTACATAAGTTGTGCTTCTAGGGAAGTGATTTGCAAACTAATTTGTCATAACACACCCACTGTAAAAGATGTGGCTCATAGGCATACCTGCCACATATTTCTGAATGGATTAGAAGACAATTCATGTCTAAAAAGCTTGAGGCATTTTGTTTAATAGGCAGATTAAGTCTAATGCCAAATAACCCCTTTTCTCATCTATTTGACGTTACATGCTGTTACATGCTTTACTATTACTTAAGCACTATTAACTAAACCTGAGATAACGGCAAGGCTGCCAAAAAGAGTTCAACTGTTAACTACTTGGATAGCAGAGGACTAAACCAGCTCCCTTTATCAGAGCTGAGAACACTAATAACAGTGGTTATTCACCTGTCTTATAGTAAAGCATCTGACAAAACAGAATTCAAAAAACTTTGAGGCTAAACTAGATGATCAAGATTACACATGTAATGAACTGAATGTCTCCACCCCCAAAAACAAACAAAAAAAACCCCATCCCAATAAAAAAAATCCCAAACAACCTCAGCCCTATCAAGGAACACACATGGAGTGAAGAAAGGAAGTCAGAGGGTTAACATTGAGAGTTGATATTTAAAGTTGCGTTTTCTGAAGAAATTTATGTAAGCAGGAAAAAACTTGAAACAAAAAAGGCACAGTTAGAGCTCTGGGATCCTGAAAAGGACTAGAAAGAATTGCTCCAGCAGATGATTCAGAAAAGGAGATGAGTCAAATGCGAGCACAGTGAAAGACAGGGGTAGAGCAGTGTTGCTCAGATGGACCGATGCATCTGAAAAATGCTTCTTACCAACCTGGTTCTGATAAAAATTTAAGTGTTACAGTATTCTACTTTCTGACACCTCAACTACCTATCTATTGTACCACCTCCCAAAGGAAACTGGCAGGATCATTGGAAGGAAGCCTGAAGGGAAGCACTTGAATCTCACACAGAAAGTACAAGTTAATACAGAAACACAAAGAACATGATAGCGAATATGAAAGCTGGTAGAACTGATTTAAGATCAAATGACAAAGAAACTGCAGCTTGCAGAAGATGAGATCTCTAAATTACAATGATAAAAATGCAATTTGCAATTAAGACATTTGGTAAAGGTTATTCAAGTAGAGACCTCAAGAGGAAAAGAGAAGGACTGTAAGGATATTTAAATTCTGAGAGTTGCTAAGCAAAGTGAAAAAGGGAGGAACACTGAACAAGATGTTCATGGTTAAGTAATTTTTTCAAAGCTCCTGTTTTTCTTTTTGACTGACATTTTTAAAAGCCTCATCTGAGAGACCCCCTATACATCACGTAAATTAATCCTTCAAGTAATTTTATCTGAACTTGTGTGGGAATTTTGAATCATCTTCACATTCAAACACATAACACAAAACATGGTCAGACTCCTTTCCTCTAACAAAAATGGGATTGGTACAATGAATTCCTAAGTCTCCGACATTACCTACAGGGAAAATAAACTTGCTAGACAACTGAAGTTACCAGATCACACTATAATGAAACCAAAAGGCTGGAAGCTAGCAGTAGATGTGTTTAGGCTAGCAAAAAAAAAGGACGTGAAAGCGTTGCAACTTCACACTGAAAGAGATTCAGTTTGCAAAACTGCCAGCCTACTACACTGGTATTCTACATAAAGAATTAAAGACTTATTTTAAAGAATTGCTCTTGCTCAGAAAATATTGTTGCACGAATTGTTCTGTGATTTGCTATGACCTGTATCGGGCAAGCTATCAGACTTGATGACCATAATGACTGCTCCATTATACTGCAAAATACACAAATGTCTGGCTTACTCCCTCTCATGTCACTGTAGCACTAATAAATATTTCATATCAGAAAGTGATCAAGCCATATATCTTCTACATTTCACATTTCTACATCTTCCACTTTTACATTTTCAATATTACGTTTTCTTTAAGGATTTAGTCACGTATCTACAAGTCACACTTAGCATTCATTTTATGACCCATTCTGGAATGCTATGTTTCTCCAAAAATTGCTTTTGATTAAAACTTCTGACATATCTCCAGTTATTCCGCCTCTTTCTGTTACAGAGAATTTGAACATAAGAATGCAGCAGTCCCTTGTGACTGCATTATAGGTGGCGCAGTTGTAGAAAAAAATGTTTCCATAACAGGGTATAAAACCACTACTTCAATTACTTAAAAACCATTAAATATTGTGGTAGTTGGAAAGTTAAAGATAGGATAAGGGAACATACTTTTAATGAGTCCAATACTGAGCTACTAATTCAGACTTCAGAGTTATCATTTCTATAGTGTGTATATATATATAACATTGAAGAACATGATTTGCCATATACTTTACGAAAACAACGTATATCTTCATCCAAGAATGGAAAAAATACACTTCATGCAACGTAGCCTAAGTAATGATGGAGTGTACGCACCCTTTACAGAACTGACCATTCACTTCTACTCTTCCTTTGAGTAAATTACAACATAGCAAAAACCATTTGTTAATAATGAATTCAGCAGTTTCATCCAATTTAAAGACTTCGTCAAGAAATTACATTTAAAATGACCACCAACATACTTAGGACTATTATTTCCTTATTTTTTTTTTAAATATCACCCCATTTCACACTCATATCTACACAGAATCAAGGACTTTTGTAAAATGTTAGTACTTACTTATCACCAAAGAATTTTCTCCAGAAATCTGCAGCATCGGCTTTGGTGATACGGAAGTTATCACCCTGGAACTGGCCATTTGGAAAAATAGCCTTGATTTCTGCTAGCATGTGGCTGAAGATGAGGGACAACTTTGTTAGGTTTCTCCTGTGGATATAAAAGGAAAAATATAATCACTGCATCAAACCCTTCAAATTTAACAAATTCAATCGGTCTTTCAGAATCTCATACATCCTGTATATTTGTGTTATAATCACTGTGTGGCACAAGAAAAACACTGAACCTTCAACTGAAAACACAAAGAAATACAAATCAGTTGTTTGTGTTTCCATGAATATAAAATATTTTGTTTAGCAACAGAATAGATTTGACTGCATTTTCCAGATACCTTTCTGATACTCAAAGATTAAAGCTTGCGCATTTCCACTTAATTTAATTATCATAGAAGTAGGAATTTATACTAACTAGACAGTAATATATTTTAAAAAAAAAACAACAAAGACACAAAAAACCCAAAACCACAGCAGAAAAATCAAAATATATTTTTGTATGTGACAAACCTATTTCACTCCAAGTTCCTAGAAATGTAAACACAGGACAGGACTAGGCTTACTCTTCTTACTGATCTATCCTACAACAATTTTATTCTTTTCATTCTTTCCAGCTTTCCCCTACTGTAGCCACTTCCTATTAACTAAAGAGTTAACTAAAGAGTTAAGACCGCTTTCAGTTTTCAGTGGCACATCAGAAACAAAATCAAGCTTCTCTACTATCAATTCACTTCCATAAGCTTTCCAGACTTAAATCAGTTAATCAAAAATTAGATCATCCTAGCAGTGAAAAAGGGGCATTTTCCCCCCTGACACATGAAATAGAGGAGATGGGGCAGTTTCTGATGAAAAATTTGTACTCTTAAGTATTTTAATGAAGTACTTTAATGAGTTAGAAATGTCCTGTGTCAAGCCCATTCACCTTTCGCAATCTCAGGTGCTATTTCATAGTGTCTCTAAAAAATTTAATGAAAAATATAATAAAATACTTAGCAGTCATCTAATTTATAACTGCTTATAGGCAGTATTTTAAATAAATTCAAACGTAATTCATAAGTCCCTAGATACATGAAAAGATTAACACACACCTGATTGGTACGCATGTGCTAAAACACCTAAGAGCTTTCAGAACACGAATATTAGAATTTCTCATGCTTAAAATCTCAAAAAACACCCCATCCCAATAAAACAGATTTCACTGGACCTTCCTAAAAGACTATTCAACTTAGTACTGAAGCAGCAATCGTGTTACAGATTTTACTACAGGTTGCAGATTTTACTATAGGTTTTGCTACCAGGAAAACAATGATAAAGATAGTTCTTTTGAAAACATAGAGTAATTTAAAACAAACAAACCACTCAACCTGATGGATACTCTCTCTCTCTTTCCTCAAGATTCAGAATGGCTGTAGGGCTAATTATTTTGGAGCCCTTTAATTCCTCTAGTATAATCACATGTCTATGATTATGATGCACAACTGTTCCTTATTTTCTGGCTTTGTTTCTTGCTATCCCTCTTTCTATATCCTTTGTACTGTAATTACAGACATGTGTTCTTTATTATTTTACTCTACAGAACTCAATCCTGATGCAGAGAGCAAGCAACAGCTATTTTAATGTGGCTTTCTCAGCCTGTCCTAGACCCAAGATTAAGCAAGAAGCCTTCTGTACTCAGGACAGATGCATACATGGTTTGGTGCAAGTTTGAACAGAACTTTCCTTGCCTGGTACACAATACATCTATCTACATTAGCAATGTACCGTGCTGCAGAGGTACTTTTCAGATACAAATTTAGCTAGCAAAGTATTACAAAACTTGGATTCATGAATCTTGAGCTGCATAGTGAATTAAAGGGTGAAGTCATGCACGGGTGCCACCTGGGGCATTTCCTTGCTGGGAGGAGGGTGGGGGCGTCTGTAAGCAAGCATCCATGGTCACTCATTGTCTATTAGATATAGCTACAAAGTACGTGCTCGGAACCAACAACTGGCCAGTAAATGCACACCACAGACATGCATCCAAATGACTATACCTAAATCACAAAGCCTGTTCCTTAAGTCTTAGCACACCAGTCACTAAGTGCGTCAAAATACTTTTATTTTGTTATAAAGTTTTTTTAAAAACAAAGAAGAAAGTCAATTTATATTTTGTATTTGTATAGATGTGAAAAAAAATCTTTTAATATCACACTAAGACACCTTCTTTCTATGTGACTGCAAAGCTGATACTCTAAATCAACTAGAACCTCATTTGTGTCTGATCATATATCACAGCATGTACACACAGCAGAAAATAGCAAATTCTTCATCATTTATATATATGGTGGCTCTGTTTCCTCCCTGGTTTTGTTTCTTGCTGTACCAGCTGGCTATTGTGTGTCCTTCTTTGGTATCAAATAATCATGATAAATTATGTCTTAACTTTTAACTTGTATAGTTTTTCATTAGGATTGTAAAGTACATATTGCAATCATTTTTGCTTACATAGGCTTATATGATATCAAATCTCAGTAACTTACTGAGGCAGAGATAAAAAGTTCAATGACTTCAGAAATGGTTTTCAAGAATTATACAAGGTGCAGAGATGATGTGCATCAGAGTGGGCCACTGAATCTCACTAGCTGTGCATTTTAGTCTTCTGACAATGCCTCTCCCTTTTAGCACATGTACTTTTGCTGCCTTGTGAAGGAAGTACACACTCCACTTGGTAGGAAATGGAGCCACTTGTGAGGCTCCATTTTTGAAATTAGGATGACTCCCTTTTCTCCCGCCACAGAAAGATGGAGCAGTGTCAAAAATTTTCAGTCTTATTTTCCATTTATAAGTGTAAGAAAATGTATTCAAATCATATTAATTTGCAAAACAACAACTAACACTATCAGCTTTATTCTTTTGGTGAATAAACCAAACGGAAGCCAAAGAACTGGTCAACCTGGGCCACCTATTTTAGGTCTCATTCCCACCATGCAACTACAAAGAAAATCTATCAACCCAGTCTGCATCTCTGATGCTGACACAGGCTTTTCTTCTCCAGGTCACAGTGAAGACTATTATAGTGGCAAAAGGACAACTGTACTGGCAGTCTGGTAGCACAGAAGAGCTGAGCAGACACATGCTCTAGAGCAACCCTTTGACTTACCAGATTCTAGCAGGGGAAATATATCTTAAGGTATCATCTTGGAGCTATGCCTCAAAAGAAATTCTATCCAAATAACAAAGAAACAGTTTTAATGTCTGAGCAGCCAGCCTTCAGGCATTAAAATGATAATATACTTTCACTTGAAACTACAAGCAGGTTAGAGGTAGTATTTCTTTCCTCAGCTGCGTTATGCCTAGTACAGAGCACAAGCATCTCCTTTTACTTCTGTAGAGAGAATGGGTTTCATGCTGATGTGAAAAACCTCATCATTCAGAAATCAAAATCAAACAACGCTGCCTCTTTATACCAAATTTAACTGAGATGATCATTCTCCACAATATAACAGTAAGATCTAAGGTTTAATCAGAAGAAAGATGAGTTTTCTTTATTTCAAAATTAATCTGTCTTTTGAAGTTGTAATTCATCTATGAGTTTTCTAAAATAGAGACAGTAAAGCCTGACAACAAGAACCATGAGTCAGCTCATTTTTCAGTAAATGACTATATAGTGAATCAATTTTCTCTTCAACTCCAGGAAGGGGGGTCAGGCTAGAGAATACTGCAAAAATTTCATAACTGAAGGACTTCTCAAATACCCAGTCATATGTAATCTGAAAATAGGGCTTAATAATGGAAATATTAAAATATCCCTGCCATAACCAGAGCAGTGGCAGCTAGTAGCAGAAGGTCTGAGGCAGTCCTACCCTCCTAGATCTATTAAACAGGAAAGTGAAGGGTGACTGTCCTGCAATAACACAGATAAGTTCTGGCTGCGTCAACTTTGTAATCACTGCATGAAAGCAAGTTTTACTTTATGGAAGGCAATACAGTCTATCAAGCAGAACCTGATGGAGAATTAGGTGGTGTCACTTCCTTTCTGCCACTGGCCTGATAATTGAGGTGGGAGGGACACCAGTGTCCTGCATTTACTGTCTGCATAATGTGGATGAACACAAAAACATTCAGAGAGCCCTAAACTTGGAAAGTGCCAAATACACTTGGCAGAATCAGTTTATACATAAATATACAAAACAAAGCATACATCTGTGCCCTGATTCTTCATAATTACTGGATTTCACAGATAACCAAGACAAAGACATTTTAGCAATATGTACTTACATCTCATGCAACAATTTGAAAATGCGTAAACCTGCTTACATACAATATGTGTATATCACCTCTATTTTCATGCTCGTATATTACTATCTCCCATGAAAAACAATTATTTTTATTTTACAAGTATGCATATTTCTAGAAAAAAACCCATAGTGTAAAAAAGTCATATTGTGTACCTTTGCAGTTAGGTCATTCCAAAAATCAGGTTACTGCTGGGCTTCCTTCTCTATTGCTTCCACTAAGCATTTAATCTTTCTGCATCCACATAGATGTATTTGTTTATTACAGCAAGTTGTTGTTTAATAAATATATCAACTTTCCAAGCTCATAATATATAACTCAATCCCCTGGCACAGAAAAACAGTCTTTAGAGCTAGAATAAAATCCATTTGGCAGCTAAGAATAACTTCCAGATAGATCTGACATAAAAGTATATTACTAAACAGATAATTCCTCTACAATTCTTATTTAGAATAATTGTACAAAGACAGCTGTTGCCTGGAAAAAACTGCAAGTCATACCTGCTTATGATCCAAGATATAAGGAAGCTGAAAATGCCTTCTTAAGGTGGACTATAGATTTCAACTTCTAAAAATCCATCTCCCCTGAACAGTAAAGCTTCAAAATCCAAAGCATATGTACAGAGCTCATTTCACATAATCAGTAATATTCAAAACAGATTTCTGATCCATATGCTCAAGTTGCAATGAAACACAGGGATCCTACAAAATAAATGCTACTAATTTGAGGGCACCAAATAGAGCCTAATAACTCTGTTACAAAAGAGGGAAGCAGAGACCCATGTTCCGAGCTCTTCTTCCCCTTTGCTCTCCAAGAGTTCAGCATTTACATTTGTGCCAAGCTTCCATTCTGTGAAAAAAGCCCTTCCCAAGTTATTTCCTATTTGTATTTTGCCATCATGAGGAACATAATAGCTAATCATAAAGCCCTTTGACAGATTATATTTCTACCATTAACTACAGACAAGTGACAGAGACAGGAATACATTAAGTTCAGGACAAACAATGAGAAAAAAAAAAAGTATTTCTGAAGAAACATTTCCAAATGTCCAAAAGGCACAGGAACACGACTAAAAATGATACATGCTGCTAGCAGTTTACACTTGATAATTCAGTAAAACCCTGACACATTTTCCCCCTTCCTCCTCCAGAATTTCCCCTTTCACAGACAGTAAACACTGGAATAATAACAAAAAAACCCCCCAAAATACAGAAAACCCCAACAACACAAAAAAACCCCAAAACAAAACAAACCACAATGCTGCTGTTTTGGAAAAATGCAGGTGTAGAATACAATCACACAGTCTTAACAATGGAACTCTCCTTAACGCTTCAGAGGAAACCAAAGATTCCTGTCAACATGTCTGCAGAGGGAAAAAAAACAAACAACTGCCTACCATCATACCTAGCAATAAGCTAAACTCTGGATCTGAGCAACAATAATTTTTAAAAGCCATATAAGCAGAGAGTATTGTTCAGGGACCAAAGTATATGGACCTAATTTTGGGATGAAACATTCCTGGGATTAAGAACACATATGAGCTCTATTTCATACTTGAGCTGCTGACTCATGGAAGGAACAAAGAAAAATGATTTTGTTGTGCTTTTGTATTCCTCATCTGGAAGCCCAAGGGAAAAAAAAAAAAAAAAAAAAGACTGCTTTAAACATGGCAAGGTTCAGCCAATAATTAAACTCATCACAGGATAAACATGAAAATCAAGTATAAAACTGTAAGACACTAGCTGGAGGCAACTACTTCTATTCTTTAAATTCTGCAGGAGTTGAGCTTATGAGTAGGAAAGCAACACCAGTCCCTGAATGTCTCTCCATCAGCTTTTCTGGCAGATGTAATGACTATCATGCAAGTCTATCACGGATGTGCTATTCATTATGGATACTAAAAGGAAAAAAAAATGGCAGATTTTGGGTAAGATTTGGGCAAGGATGTCTGTGAAAACAAAAAAAAAGTTTATCACAATGTCACCTTCAATTTTCTGCCACCTTTTCCGTTGATTAAAAATCATTTTACGTTGATACACTAACTTCTACCAGCAGTCTGGTTCCTTCAGTTCTCATATTTTAAAGACCAGAAGAGTAGCAAAATAGAAGGTGGCAATGCTTGATCAACTCCAAATTTCATTCCCTCTTTCAAAACTGCTTATCAGCTGTTAGTGCTTCTATAGAAGGTTGCCTCATTTATGCACAAATAAAAAATGAATATAATATACAATTGCTCAGTGAAGAAAATGGAATATAAATAGAAAGGAAGGAAGATAGCCAGGGTTTCTCCAAATCTAAGACATTCTCCAAACTGATGAGTCTGCCCACTCACTACTCTTTGATCTTTCATTTATGAACTGGCCTGGCATTGCGCCGACCAATATCTCTTTGGCAAAGTGCTATCCAAAGATTATATTTGGGATTTTGCTAAACAAATGCTCTATACATCAGCAAGCATGAATAATTATCATCAGCTGATCTTTACAGCATATGTTTTGAAAACTTCATTACATCCAGTTCTGTCCAAACGACAGTTTTCCAGCACAGATGAGTGTCTCAAGGTACTCCTAACGTAATGTAATCTAGTTTCTTGTTAGTTCCCAGGTATAGGAAGTAACATATCCAAAGAGTGTTAGCAGGAATTAAAGCAACAAAGGAAATACAGTCTTCCTAAAGCAGAAATGTGTGTTATCAAAAATGAAAAAAGTTGTGTTGGCAAAAGATCAAATAATTTTCTCCACAAGTAGCTATTATCTCTATTTACTTATGAAAAGGACAGAGATAAAGGAAAAAAAAAACCTCTAGAGAATGCTACGGAAAGAAATTAGAATAAACCTGATATGAATATTTATAAGTATAAATACTCTGTAAAGGATGGTCAACCCAGTGACATTATAAATAGAAACATAAAATAAGGGCTAACAGATTTATTGATTTTACTACCAAACTTTTTAATCCCTACAAAACACACAATTTAACATATATAATCTGATCTGTATAGAGCTGGACACTGGTTTGTTTAGTTTTATTTGCTACTTTTTAACAGTCAGTCTTAATTTCAGTTAAGAAATTGAAAGAACAATCCATAGAAATTAGAATCATCAGGGGTAGGCAATATAGATTGCTTAATTTTAAATTCAAAACCTATTGAATTTTGTAACAGTGTAGTTACTTGTCTAGACATATCTTTTTTGAACACTGAATCTGAATTTTTTCAGGCTTAGTGCTCTTGTTAAACTCTGACTGCAGAAAAAAAATCTGCAACAAAATCTAGCCATTTCTAAAAGCAGGACTATTCGTTTTTGCTGACATTAAGTAGTTTTTCCAAGCTAACATGCATATATATATTTTTTTTTTCAAATATAACATTCTTAAGTACATAAACACAACTGATATTTAACAGAAAATGGTCTTTGGATCACGCGTCTCCAAGAACTCTTGTGAAAATTTACACTAGCCAAACAGTGAAACTGAGGGAAATCTTATCTGAGATGGTCCAAAACAAAATTCAAAATTCTTAGCTCCTGTGGTTGACTAAACTACATACGAAAAATACATGGACCACAACTCAGCATGAGCTAGTTTGCAGCTGTGGGGCACAACTGTAAGTCGTGCGCTTTCAGTACCACAGAGGACAAGATAAAATCCTTCTCCATTTCCCACAACAAACACAGAAAGGAAGTAAGGCTGGTTGATTCAAGGGCAAAGAAAAACAGAAGCTAGAGAAGGGAGACGGAAAGAAATACACGGCAATATCGAGCTTTGTGAATATTGAATTTAAATGTATGATAATGCAGAGCAGCATAAGAAAAGCCACAAGAAAATGCCATAAAAAATAAAAAATAAAAATAAATCATAACAATATACATTAAACATTAGGAGCAAACATATATTTTACGGTTACTTGCTAAGTGAACATCTACACTATGCATTCAGGCCTACCCAGGCAACTACCTCACAGAATAACACATACTGTGTTCAGAGACTAATCACAACGTACAAATGCCAAGATGACCAACCACGGTCGCACAAAATCTTATTTCTGGCAATTCTTTTGAGTTCTTACCTTTTCAATTTTGAAACATTAAAATTTGAAAGGGTTTGTTTGAGTCATGGAATCACTGAACTGTTCAAGTTGGAAAAGGCTTTTAAGATCATCAAGTACAACGGCTAACCTAACACTGCCAAGTCCACCACCAAATCATTACCCTAAGTTCCATAAAAAGCTTAATAGTATCTTTACTGGTCAGATCTTCAGCTACAGATAAGGAATCTGAATAGAATTTTTAAAATCACCTAGCATTCACTTTCTTCCATTAGAAGTATGAATAAGTAACAAGACTTTAAAATAATGTATCATAACCTACAGAGACACTTATTACTTTCTGTGTCACTCATGATTTCCACAGAGTGCAAGTCAACATGATCGCAAGTCAACAGGCTGTTCTAACATACCTAAGAGACTAGCCTAAAAGGAATTTTCCTAGCTGAGCTGCTTCTAAGAGACTAGGCAAAGCCGCATGTTTTGCCTTAGAAATCCTCTAAAGTCCTCGGACTTTACTTTTTTAGACTCTTGTACATTATCACTTTCTACATACTTTTTCTGTGGCAGTGCTGGGAGCCCCTCATAAAAAGCAGAGTTAATCGTTTTACAAAGACTACGCCTTTTCATACCACGTTTTCCTGTTAAAAATACCTGCCATCATTAAATAAGAGGAGGAACTCTCCAACCCTATCTCTTTACAAACATTTTTTCACAGACCTTCAAACATGTCAACGTAAGAATTTTTACTCTTAAGTCCACATAGGTAGCCACTCTCATTAAAGCAGCCTAAAAAGTGTCTTTGGGTTGTCATCTAAAATACATTATATTTTCCAGAATAGGAAAGTCCAAGTGAGAGCTAAATAACTTATCAAAATACAATAATCAGGCTTCAAACCACGTCTCAATTCCTAGAGCTAAAATTTATTGCATACCCATCACACATATCATAAAAATTCCAATTTCCTCAGATGCACTTTAATCAAATCTACTGAAATCATCCCCTGAAAATGATTTAAGCATTACTTAGCCCTGAGATGCAGCTTGTTTGCAAGAAACAGTTAACAAAAACCTATGTCACATAGCTAAGCAGTGTGACACAGATGAATATGGTGCAAATCCATACAGAATAAGACATATGAAGTACTGAAACCATGTGCAGGTCTTAGAATAACCATTGTATTTATTTATTGAGAGACTATAAAGTGACTTTCATTCAAAGAAGAAATTTACAATTCTCTGGCCCAAGCAGTAAACAATATAAATCTACCCTCTTCACTTTCATATATGCCCTGAAGCAATCAGCTTCCTGTCCTCCTGCATATCAGAAATGCCTCTAAACCATTTAAAATGAGACACACTGCTGCCAGATTGTGTTAGGAACTTTATCTGGGCAGAATAGCAAGACAAGAAAAATCAAATACTTGGTTCCAAATCATTACTTGAAATAGTTTCATGATGTTGTACCTACTTACTGCCCATGAAGATCAGGTCAGTAGACATCCAATAGGATAATTCAAAACAATCGGGCACCAACTGGGAGCACAGCACAGATCTTGGGAAAAGTCTAACAGATTTCCTCTCTATAACAAGTTGTTTGATTTCATACTAACTAGAGCAAATAGAACAGGTTGAAATATCATCAAGAACTTGAATTAAGTAAAAACAGCTGCTAAAAATGCAGAAATATAGCTAGACAAACAATAGTATTTTTCACGAAAACTGAGGCAGAATCTTTACCTTTGGGAAGTACTGATGCCAGAGTTTCAGAACAGAAGCTGTCTGTACAAATAAAAATAAAAGCTTTTTGCTTCTTCACTATCCATCTCCCACAAGAAGCAAGGGAAGAGGATGAAATGAACAAGACTAAAAAGAGTTCTCTGTGAAAACTATTTTTCTTTGGTTTAAAGTACAGCTACCAATGAATAAATTTATACCCTGATCTGCTTACTAGATGTTTTTCTCCCTCCTTTCAACATTAATAAGCTTATCCTATTGCCATAAGAACACTTAGGAACATGGGCCATCCACTACTACTTTCAACCAGTGGTGATATTGTCATATGTGGACACTTCAATATGTGAGACAATAAAAGGTTTTAAAGAAAGTCATGGACTAAGAGGAAAGGTCTGGCATGAATAATAATCGGGCTAAAAAAATTCCAAAGAGAGGGTAGGCATTAAAGTTTGTGCTCGAAATGGAACTACCACCTGAGTAACACAGGGACTTTCTCTATTCAGCGCATTCACAGGAAAGCAGCAAGCAGCAAAGTGACAAAGTCTGCTGATTACATAAAGCTATTCAAAGGCTATATGGCTGACAGATAAGCGTGAATAGCTGCAGAGTAACTGAACAACAAAAAAGAGAGATAAAGTTCATATATGTGAAGGCAAAACTATGTACTTGAAAATATAATCTTGACCTCATGTACAAAAAGGCATGCTCCGAGATGAGCACTGACATTCAGAAGCAAGACTTTGGATTATGACAGGTAATTCTATGACAGTACGAGCTCAGTGCTCATCAGCAAGAAAAAAAACGAAATCAAATATTCTAAATTATTAGTAAAAGAACAGAGAACAAAATAGAAAACAATTATGCCACCACGCAGAATCACAATCAGCTCTTATCAAATCAGATATGTAAGAACAGGTGTAAGAATCATATATCTAAGAAACACATCAAAAGATAACAAGGTTTATCAAAGCTAAGAAATGACTTCAAACTGAGGAGGAACTGAGCATGCTGGGACTCTTCACCTTGGACAAGTAACCACAGAAGAAATCTGACAGAGGTCTACAAATTGCAAGTGGCATAAGGAAGACGGATGGGGACTGACAGTAACTAGAATACTAAATGAAGCTGACAGGAAGCAAGCTCAAAAAAAACCCCATCCACAGAAGTTGTTGCCTAAGGATACTGTGGAGGAAAGTTTAAATAGGCTTGAGAGGTGACTGAAAAAATACTAAGAAGAGCGGCTTCACTGAAGATTACTAGAGTAATAAAGCACAACACGCTCAGGAAATCCCTGAGCTAAAAATGGCCAAAGGCTAGCAGAGTACTAAGGAAATGTACTATATTATGCATGTTTGCCCCATTTATTCTTCCTTAGGTATCTGATTACCCTCACCATGGAAAACAAGAGTGACTATACTGATATAGATTAAGAGTCTGTCTTAAGGATGCTGTAGTCTACACTCTTAAATTCACTTTGTTTCTCGTACAATTTGATTACACAAGAATTTTAATACCTTATAAATTACTTTTGGATGTCTTGGCAAGCTGAATTGTCCTACAACTTGACAATCATTCTTTTTAACCCACATAAGACAGGCAAAGGTCCCCAGAGGGACCTCAACAGGCTTGAGAAATGGGCCTGTGCAAACCTCATGAAGTTCAGTAAGGCCAAGTGCAAGGTCCTGCACCCGGGTCAGGACAGTCCCAAGCACAATGACAGGCTGGGCAAAAAATGTATTGAGAGCAGCCCTGAAGAGAAAGACTTGCGGGTTCTGGTGGATGAGAAGCTCAACATAGCCAGCAACGTGCGTTTGCAGCCCAGAAAGTCAAAAGTATCTGGAGTTGCATCAAAAGAAGTGTGCCCAACAGGTTGAAGGAGGCGATTCTCCCCCTCTATTCTGCTCTTGCGTGACCTCACCTAGAGTACTGCTTTCAGTTCTGGAAGGACATGGACCTGTTAGAGTGAATCCTGAGGAGGGCTACAAAGGTGATCAGAGGGATGGAGCACCTCCCATACAAGGACAGGCTGAGAGAATTGGGCTTTTTTAGTCTAGAGAAGAGAAGACTCTGGGGATAACTTATAGTAGCCTTCCAGTACTTAATAGGAGCCTACAGGAGAGCTAGAGAGGGACGCTTTATCAGGGAGTGCAGTGATAGGACAAGAGCTAACTGTTTTAACTGAAAGAAGGAAGATTTAGATTAGATATTAGGAAGACATTTTTTACTGCGAGAGTGGAAAGGCACTGGAACAGGTTGCCCAGAGTAGTCACGGAAGCCCTGTCCCTGAACGTGTTCAAGCCAGACTGAATGGGGCTTAAAGCAACCTGATCCAGTGGAAGATGCCCCTGCCCCACAGCAGCAGGGATGGATCTAGGTGATGTTTAAGGTCCCTTACAATCCAAATCATTCTATGATTCTATAATTGTGGTTGAAAATCTGAAATTGCCCAAAATGCAGACTGTACCCCAAGTGTGGCTGTGCCCCTCACAGGGAAGGTGGCTTGGCAAAGTCTGGCAGTAGGAAAGGGCAGGTGATGCTGCAACACTGCATTAGGTAAAGGGCAAGAGATGTACCAGGGTCATTCAGGAGCAGAGCACTATGCTGTACTTTAAGGGGATAGATGCAACAAGAACCTAGAAGGGTACTTGCTGACCTTGGAGAATTAAGTAGCGTTAAGTGAGTTGATGGCATAGTCAGATCACAGATGTCTTCCAAGATAATGAACTTTAATAGTGGGAGCCAAGTACGATGGTATTCTTAAAATTAGATGAAGAGGCTCATAGAGGGCAAGAATCCAAAGAAGATGAGAAAAAGTTACTACAGCACAGCTAAGGGGGAAATATCAACATTCTGAGTCGCAACATGAAAATCTGTATGGTTTTCTCACTGCTAAATCTTATCAAATGCTATCAAAATAATACAAATGGATACAACCACGACTGGAAAAAAAAAAGAAAAAAACTAAAATTCCTTCCAGTAGAAATGTTATTTTTAAGGCATGAAGGTTCTAAGAGTTAGACACGATTTTTATTCCCCTGAGACTAAACATTTGTGTAGTTTGCTTCAAAATGTAGTTTACTTTATTACTTCCATAAGTAAACACTTCCTGTGATTATGGATTTTGGAATTACCAAGCAGCCTCTGAAGACAAATTGCTTTGAAACAGGAGCATAAAACTAAAGACAATCGTTGTTTCCTATGAAACACCAAAACATTCCGGCTCTTGCTACCAAAGCAAGTAAGAACAGACAAAAGAGCAGATACAAAATTAACATCTTAAGTTGAAGTAAACAAACACACATGTGGGTACTAAGAAAGCTAGATGTAAATTTCTAATAACTCTTTTTTTCATGAATCATCTTAAAATCACCACACTACATATTCTGAAAAAATTATCCTGACCTGAAAATACTAGTATTGAGATTATATAAAATTGTATATACTATCTTTAGTTTTATTTAGTTTGTGGAACCAACACGTCAATTCCTCTAATGACTTGAATTCTATAGCTAAATAATAATAATAAAAAAGCATATATTGTAAAGAAACGCCAGGCTAAAATATTCATATCAAAAACATATTCCCACTTCTGGTTTTCAGATAGTCATCTTGGAATAGAGGAAAGGAACATTAATTCCCAAAGCGTACCATGTGTCTAACTACGCTTTAAACTATGACTACTATGAAGACTGTCTAGATTTGACATGAAGGAAAACAGAATTAAAAAAACAGAAGTGCGTTCCTGCCATGTCTGGGAAGCTCAGAGCACCAGCCACCATGGCAGATGGCCTGCTGAGGTTTGGCTTGATTTGAAATACTCATGACAAAGAGCTCCACTTGTGGCATATTTGGTGTTGGAAACCACTTTCACTCATACCAGCAGTTTTCATCCTGATATCTAATATGAACTGGCTGACTTGAATACTACTGCTGTTTTAAGTCATATTTAAGTTACTATAACAAATACTTGTGATCAACAGCTATTGTTCAATCTTACAGTCAAGCAAATTACAAGCCTCTATCTACTAAAGAGAATGAAAAAAATCATTACCAAAATAAGAAATATTACAGCTTCTTACAACAGGTATATACTAAACAAGATTATGCAGCCATCTGTAAAAACATCTCAATTTGTATCAGCAAAGAGACAGCAATCTGGAGAGAAGTTTTTGTGCCCCAAGTGCCCACACAGCCTGCCCTGTCTCTGACTGGCTTCCCAAAAAAAAAAAACCAAGGCCCTGTACATCAATTTCCACCAAAAGTCCCACAGAACTACTTCATTCCTCCTATTCCCCAATGGCTGAAAGTAATTTTTTTCATCTGGCTCCCAGAGAAAAAAGAGGAAAGAAGGTGACAGACAGACAGGAAAGGGGGAACAAAGGAGGCAAAGGCCAAATAGTTTTCCTGGGGATTCTTGTTTCCCACCCACCAAGCCACATTCCACAGCTCCACAAGGGAGAACCCCTTCTTCAGTACAAAAGATGAACCAGTATCTAACATAGAGTGTTCTCTTACAAAATGCTCTTCCACAGAAAAAGACTGAAGAAAACATGAAGCATCTAGTGTGTTGCACTCACATGCTTTCATACTGGTCTAAATCCCAGCAGACCACAGTAAATATTTGAGAAGGGAGAGAACCATGCTTTGTGTTAAAGTCCTGAACATATAAAATCCCCAAATGCTTCTCTAAAGAGCAAGAGAATTAAAAAGCCTGGCTGGTATGTCATAGTGACTCATAGCTTAAGTCCACAGCACTAAAAGGTTTGCCAGTCAGAAGAACCTTCTTTTGCATCAGTGACGTTAGTTAAAAGGCAAAGAAAAGACATCTAGAATGGGCACTGTGAGAAAAACAGCAGAAAAAGGTATTGAAAAGGACATAAAAAATTATTAGAAAAAATATTTTTAATAAAGGTGGGGAGTAAAGGAGGATATTATAAAACCCTTTCAAAGCTTAAAAATGAGTGAAGGATAGTAAGTTAGAAATGAAAAGTGGGAAATATGTTTCTGATTACTCCTTAAGAACTTCATATTCCTCAAAGTTTTGTCACCTTAATTGCATATATGATTCACAACAGACTTATTTGCTAGTAGGGGAAGATAACGTCAGTAACAAGGCAGAGTAAGTTTTGATTTCAATAGCTAAGTAAGACCTCAGCATATTTTAAGAATTTACTTCAATCAAAACATAGAAGTACGTGAGCAATAAATCTCTATCTGATTTTTTCCATTTCTTGGTGTTTCTATGGTCTGGCTTCAAGGAGTCTAGTAGTAACAGTAACAATGAGCTAACACTGAGCAGTTCATCAATTCAGCTACCTGTACATAACTCTTGGAGAATATGAAAGCTATATACTTCCAAAAGCAAGTACTTAGTATATGTTAGAACAATGTAAATAATTTTGAATTAAGACTGTATGAAGCAGCAGTTTCAATGCCCTGTATTTACTCTAAGAATCACAACTGTGGAAATAAGGTGTTTTCAAAGTATTTAATTCAGAATAGTCTACTCTGGCTTCACTTAAACGTTTAAGCAAAATGCCATCAAGATAGCATAACTTCTTTTGGAGGAAAAAGTAATTCTAAATAAACCATAGCTAATCTGAACTCTTAGTTAATAATTTTAATTGCAGATGAAGTGATAGGAATATGTTTAAGAGAGGTATTGCTTTTCCTGCAGAAGAAAGTTGAGTTCCCAATGACAAAGCTAAATCAGTCAAAACAGAGAGCACGAACAACACAGAGGATTTCTCTAAAACAGGTTGTGACCCTCTGAGCAGATGCTGAAAGGTCACAGACATCTTTCTGCAGGACTGGGGACTTCATGTGAGGTTCTAGCTTTCCACACTTGCACCCATGGAAATTCAGCACCAACAAGTATAATACATCATCAGATGCAGCTTTGTTCAGCTGCAAGTACGTACACAGGTGCAGCTTCCCTGCGTCTCAGAGCGAACATGTTTAATGCCATGACCTCATACTATCATTTCTTCCTCATGCAGTCTACAGCCAACCCTCTACAATGGGTATTTGAATACTTACAATGGTTATTTTTATCATCAAGGCCGTGGCGGGGGAGCTGGAGGAGGAGATCCAGGAAGCATTCAATGAAAACATCCATCCCAGTTGTACATGGGAAACTTAAGCCCGCTTTCAAGCTGAACTGAAGTAATTTCACACTCAATTCATAGAGCTCAATGGATTCTGGTGCTATATTCACATGGTCTAAATTTCACATAGCTTGCTATGCGTGTTTATTTTTGCAAACTGATGAAGTAAGTCCCACTGAAGAATCCACAACTAAAAGAGCAGGTTTAAATGTGGCACGCAATCCTTTCTGAAATTCCTTTGATATAAAACTCTGCCTTTTCCAGACATTAGAAATACCGCTGAAAAATAATTCTCATTTTAAAAAATTAGCAAAATCAGGCATCTATGCTTTGTCTCTAGAATTATTGGAGTACTTTTTTTTTTTTTAATAATACTTGCTGATGAATACTACCTTGCAGTCCTACACAACTGCAAGTATTTCAGCTTAGGATAAAAAAGATATTTTCCTCTGCTTCCACTGCAACTTACTCTGCTTGGCCAAAAACAACTTTATTTCTTTCTCAAAAATAAAAGATTTGCAGAAGTTTCAGGTCAAATACTTGGAAGGAAATCACCAGAAAGGGATCTTCTTAAAAATTTACAGAATGTGACTTATACTTGACACCATACACTTCAGTTCTCTCTACATTAATCAAAAAGACTCTTTAAACCTACAAATTCAGGAAAATACTGAAATAATGGAAAGGCACTGAATATAAACCACTGTATGCTTGCTGTAATAACATCTTACAAATATCAATTTATGTCACTGAAGCATTAGTCAAAATATAATCAGACATTTAAGAGAGCTGTAAGACTAGTAGGTTAAGTGTTAAGGGACAAAGGCTGTATCTGCAATACTAAAAGCGTGCCTTGTACCCATAAGTTAATTTGCATTATTTCTTATACTGTGAACTCCCAATCCAAAGAGATCTCTAATCTTACTGAGATGAATTATGAGTTAACCTCAGACAAGGGATATAATGCTGATTTTGTCTAACAAAGAACTTATTTACAGGTACTCTGCCTCTACTAGAGCTTTACATGAAGAAATTACTTCACATCCATCTCCCATCATTTTCAGTAGCACCCTCTAGCATCTCTCTCAACAGCAATGCTATATACCTAGATTCAAATAAAAAAACAGAAATTCCTTTTCATGGATGGCTACAGACTGTGGCACCCAGCGCTACCTACTGAATTCCTGCCCAAATGAATCTCTTACACAGTATGGATTAAAAATAAAGAGGTGGCAGGAAGCATCACTCCACAGTTTATTATCTGCCTTCTGACAAGTAATAAATCCTTATCCTAATTACTAATCCTTAACTACTGACTTTTCTAATTATTACCTTCCATTATAAGCAACTGAAAGAGTAACAAGGTCCCTTTATAGATAACGACAGGAGAGCCAAAAACGTGTAAGATCTTGATTCTAGGTGAATGTCTCCATACAGATGGGTCGCTCAGGTGCAGGACTACTAAACAGACAAAAGCCAACAGCAGAGATTTGGTACATTACTTGCAACATTCTCCAGGAAGGACCACTAGGGAATGGTCTCAAGATATAATCTGTCTCTGTGCCATCCCTTCTGACCACAAAAAAATTCGTTTCTTCAATTTAAGAATTCCTCATCCAATCCTCCGCTCCTGAACACAGAGTTCAAGGCATTAGTTCTCCCTGTCTCTCAACAGAGAACAAAAGACTATTGTTGGTTATCCTTCATTACACAGGAGGAGGTGATCCTTTTATTACCAAATCCATACAAATCATAATACCAAGAATACATACAATAAATGGTGGGATTTACCCACAAATGTCATAGAAACAGCATGCTGGTTTTATGTGGTAAATTGTGTGGTAAATGGCACATTAGCACATTATATAAAACATAACATAACATTTTCTTCTGTTTCTAACTTTATATGATCTTCCTAGCCTACTGCATTCATCTCTGCCCTTCTGTATTTTCTTTAGATTACTTGCATTTTTTTTAACATTTATTCAGTTGACTTGAAATGTATTTTTCAGCTGCAAGTGGGAGTGAGGTATGTATCAGCTTTCCAGATAACCAATAAACTAGTTCTCTCCTGTGTGCTTTTTGGTATCAGAGGGTATTGTGATATACAGAAACACATATATATTTATCAGAGGGAATGTGTATACACCCTCTTCATATCTATATATATATGTAATTGGCAGTTAGTTGAAGAGGCTGAAAACTACGACAGTAGGCCACTTCCTCTCCAACACTGTAGAAAAAAATCTGAATTAGACATGGGTTTGTTCAGACTCCAGGGGCAAAACATTTTTTTTGAGTGCTCCTCCCAGACCCATGCTTCCCTTTCACATTCACAGTTGCAGTTAAGACTTCTTAGGTGCACAATGCAATACAATCAGACACCAGTAATACATTTGTATGCCTTGTCTCAGATTGCACATTTTGCCCCCTGAAGAATGAAACACCTTCCTTTGCATAGACCTGAAGTCATTCTCCCGCTCTGTGCTACCACGCAGGACCAGGGACTGGTTCTGTCAATGCAGACACCTGCAATGAGGGTCACTGTCTGGGGAGTGCCCCGTCCATTCTGGGAACAGCAAGCTCCACCTAAGCCCTAAAGTCAAAGAGCCTTCGCTCCTTCTATCGCAGGAGGTGGTTATTATGGACATAACTTAACTAAGGAGTCAATGAGCCTCTGCCCTGCAACAGGACACAACAAGGCGACTAAATTTGTGTTAAAGAGAGTGTTAAAATGAACCATTTAAACAGAGTTTTTGCTATATCCTATAGCAGATACATGGCTAACATTTGCTTTCCTTGATTTTAGGAAGAAGTGAAGAATATACACTTTTAACAAGCGTTCAACAGTCCTGACCGCACTGGCTATAGGTATTAGGAAACCAAAAATGGCCACCAGGGCATGAGTGCTCCTACTGCAGATCCCCCAGTTTCTCAGGTGCTTTGGTATGACTCTGGCCCAGGCAAATTAATGTTCTGCCACGCAACACCTAGGTACCGTACACGACAGCTCCCACTAAGGACTGCTGCCAGCGGGCTGTGTGGATCAGGTCTCCCTGTCTGGAGAAAGGTACGTTCTAGACATACACATCATACCACACCATTACTCCTAAAGATCACTCATTGAGTGTTAGCCCATTTTATTCATAAGCACAAAAATGGCCATCAGTTATAGAATGGAAATTACGTGTAGGTAGAACTGGTAACCAGAGACCTAACTCATGAACATACTTAAGGTTCACCTGGACAATAGCGAACCTCTGCTGATGTTTAAGTGCCTGATCAATTACAAAGAAAGCCTAAAGACATTTCAACCAACCTATATAAAAAAAAAAGTGAGTAGTGATTCAACCCAAACTTCTGTAACGATTGTTTCAGCTGAAGAAACGACTTCATTTGTGAACGCCAACAACTGAAAGGAAGAAGAAAGAGTAAGGGAAGAACAGCTTGTGTTTTTAAATAGAAAGCAAGAAACGATTTGGCATGCACCTTTTCTAATAAAAATGTACCAGAAATTTTACAGTGTAAAAACCACTCAAAAGCACAAAGCCATTTCAGCATCTGTTGAAAACACGGCATTATCTCAGAACGTAACTACGACACAAATGTACAGAACTATAAATACAGTTACATCTGTAGTTTTTATCTAAAGTAAACAGATGTTATGCATGATAGTATCAAAACCAGAAGGAAAACATCAGGTTTTGATGAAAGTTGAGATACTATAGGATTTATATGGCAATAAACTTTGCTCTAAATAGAGACAGACCTGTTCCTAGCCTAAAATGGGAGAACTGTCAAACTTTATGAATTTCCACTTGAATTTCAAACAATTTCCATTGTTTTTAAAGGAAAGGTGGTAATATGCAGTCACATGTAAAATCATATGAGTTTGCACGAAGGAGTATCTCCCTTGCCTATACTCAAAGTTGTATATTTTGTTTACTATCAAACTTACTATTTCTTTCAAAAAAAGAACATAACCCAAATATTAAGGAACAATGCTACATACTCTAAGATTAATTACAGGATGAAAGCAACCTTAAGGATTGTTTGTTGCTTTTTCTGTTTTACAACATTTCTTGAGAAGACTTGGTAGAAAAAAAAACTCAGAAAACCTCTTCCTATTTTAAACTGTGGATTTTCTTGTTATCTACTTTGTTTGACTGAACTCTCTCACATCATTAACATAAGATTTTTTTGCTCTGAAAGTGATAAAACCAAAGAATTTCTCAAAAGTGAAAGTTTTGTTAAATTTCCTGACTTCTGAACATCCTGTTCCAAATTTTCCTATTTTAAATTCAACAGCAGTTTCCATATTGAAAATCAGTCACCCCAGTGAATGCACAGCAATTTCTATCCAGTTCAATCAGGTCAGAATTTGAGCTGGTTGGAAACAACCTTAATGAAAAGTAAGCACACAATTGCTAGGCAGTTTTCTGCATGGGAAAACTTCATAAATCTTCCAGAAAATGCACCAAAATTCCATATAACAATTACTCCAGACATGATTTATCAAGTAGTGTTACTCAAGTTTCCAAACAGATGTTAAAATCTACCGTAGCTTTCTTTTTGCATGTGCCACACTGCATATTATTTAATGTAATTATCCTTTGAGGTGCAGTTTCATAATTCAGCTCCTCTGAAGTAGGAGCTGATGCTAAACAGGTTGCATCCTGGTGTTCCTCACATGCACCACACCCTTCCTTTGCTCAGAGTCCCCTTCAACCAATGCTGCCCCTTCCATAACCATGTACTGTCACATAGGAAACCAGGTGATTCAGCAAAGAAGGGGGGAAGGAGGGGGACACAAGAAGGTGATGGTGTGTGCACAAGGATTAATTTCTTTAGCCAAATCATGACTTCTTTTCTCCTCCTCCTCCCCTAAACTTCCAACAGAAGTCCAAACACAGATCTTACCAGAAATAAAAGTTTGGCCTTTGAAGTGGCTGGTTAGGGTTCCTGGTTGATTGGGGGGGGAAGGGG
Source organism: Phaenicophaeus curvirostris (assembly GCF_032191515.1). Taxonomy (NCBI): domain Eukaryota; kingdom Metazoa; phylum Chordata; class Aves; order Cuculiformes; family Cuculidae; genus Phaenicophaeus; species Phaenicophaeus curvirostris. The sequence continues at coordinate 93,424,467 of NC_091392.1, forward strand.
AACGTTAAAAAGCGGGGATGTTGATTTGGGCTTTTGTTGTTGGGGTTTTTTTTTCAATGTAAGAATACCAAATTGCTTTCACCTTTTAGACTTTAATTTCAGCTAAAATATGAATACTTTCTCTTCCTCTGCAATTTTAATACAAAGTTGCAAAACCTCTCAAAACAGATGTATCTAATGGAGATTTTGAGATGTTTAGTTAGAGCCACTGTAGTCAGTGCTGGTTTATGTAAGGTCTTCCCTTTTTCATACACGAGAGATTTTCCTGTAGAAGTCTATATTTGGGATGACTTTTTCCTCTCTATTTAAAATCACTGATGTGCTCCTGACTTACAAAGGTTGTTGAAATGTAGACAGTTGGTTGGGGAGGGGAATCGAATGTGTTTTCTTACAGCTAAGAAAAGTCAGCTGTCTTGCACTTAATTGCTTTGCATCCAGTCCATGAGAAACACTGCCAAGTCAAAGTGGCTAGTGAAAATAGTATGCAGAAACCACGGAGGACATATGTAAATAGCTATTTGAAGTAATGGAGAAGGGCTTGCAAGCAATAACTAGCCAGCCAGTCTAAAGCTGTATGACATATAGACCTATACAGACACTTCCGAGGTGCCAAAAGCAGAATTGTGCTTCAAATGTTTTTTGGGAGATAGAAAGTCACAGAAAGCAAATCTTATTCTGCTTATATTCTGATGAAAAAGTTCTTGGTTATTTTCCTATTTTTCCACAACTCTTGCATTGCAATAGTACAATACTTGCCTATAATTAAATTTTGTAACTATCAAGTATAGTGGAAAGCTAACTTTTTTTTTCTCTCTATCATTAAAATTGAAGTAAAGAATACCTAGCTGTCTTTTCAACTTTAATAAATCAAGACTTAAGTTCTTCTAACACGCTTTATGTATTCTTGTGCATCTTAAGGCGAGTTATTTACACTCTGAGTAAAGAAGGAATTAGTGTTTGTCTTACACAAATGACTGAGTAGTTATGCAGCAAATAAGAAAGTTCCAGAGTTCATCTTCATTAAGCAGTAAATATGTTGAGAACGTTGGGAGGTGGTTAATTATTGTTTTTACCTTTCATAAAGAGCCTAGAGTAGAGACAAACTGACTAAGAACACTAATCAAAGTGAAAATCTTAGGTTACAAAATTTTGGATGTAATTCTTCAACTGGGTATGAAGTTTAACAATTTTTTAAAAAGCCACAACAAATACACAAATCCTTGGAAGCTTTATCTCATCACTGAAAAAGAGGTACTGAAAACACAGTCCTCACCTGACTGTCATTTCCCACTGCCTTCTCTCCTGTCTGGAAACAAAACCAAAAGGTTCAACATTCCATCTTGCCCTACTCCCTTTGCTCACCATAAGCAAAAGTTTACACATCTCTCCAACTTCTTCATTCCTGAACAGGAATTAAGTTATCATCATCATAAGCAGAATGATTTTACCAAAGTGGTACAAGGTCATCATACACCACACGATACAGTAGGCAGTTTTATTTGGGTTTACTTTAATAAGCAGACATTTTACCTTTGGAGCTGATAAACAATTCTAAACATATTTTCAATTTGCCATAGGAGATGAAATACTTAGAGATACATTTTATAGGTCCTCATTCCTATAATAAAAATAGAGTAGTAAAGTACTACTGTATGTGTTCTGTACAGACAAACCCATGAAGCCCTTTTAAATTCCATTCAACCTTAAAAAGATGCATCTCATTTAGCTGCTTTTAAAAAAAAAAAAAAGCACATATCACAATTTGTAAATTACATACTGCAAATGAAGCAAATGGAAATCACACCCTCTAGATACAAATCTGTTAGCATGATGCATGCATGCTATGTTCCACGGTTATCTATACCATGGGCATACTCAACAGATCAAAATCGCACTATGAAGAGCTAGTTCTTTCTGCCAGTAACTTCTATAGAACTCACAATGTGCCCCTGCCAGGATCCTTATTTTACAAAGAGGAAACTGAGCAACTGAAGACAAAGTCAGTTTACCCAGGGTGGTCCAAGAGGTTGATACAAAACTAGATGGACACTGAAAACCCAGGTTCCAGGCCCCTTTTCTACCTATCAGAAAGCATCAGCTAGAAAAGAAAAAGACATCTGTCCAGCTGTTTGAGCCAGACCACACCACTGGTATTTGCATTGTGATTTGAGAAAAGGTGAAGTTCTGATACTTTTTGTGCAAGCTTTACCCACTTTCCAATCCATAACTTCATGTAAACTACTTTTGCTGTGGCTGAAGTAAATGCTTATGCATTTGCCAAAGACTCCTCAGTACATGAAATAATTATTGTTGGTCTGATGCTAACACAATGCATCGCTCACATAACTTGGATCTTTCCCCACCTATTTGCTTAAATAGCTTCAGGTTCTTCGGTAACAGCTGAGTCTGTCCTTGATAGCTTTACCTGTCATTTTAAATAAAATTTTAACTTCTGATTTAATGTATTTAAAACATGTTTTATATATTTTCACTTTCCCATTCTACTTACAAAGCACAATCTGTTTGGCATCAACAAAATTTTCTTTAAATTTAACATCACTAAGCTGAAGTTTGAAATGGGCAGAGAGCCCAAGCATGGTTTTGTGGCTTGGCTTGAGTTCATACAGAAAGCAGCAATGAAATCTGAAGGAAAAACAACCCACCTATTTAAGTCAGGACCATTATCAAAACGACTCTGAAGCTTTTCTGCTCTACGCATCCACTTTCTCTATAGAGTCTGCAAAATAAGGCCCAGACCTCATTCTGTCCTCCCCAACACATACCATTGTGAAATTGAATGATGGGGATGACAAACCACAAGGTACCCCAGCTGCTCCTTTCAGTCTTTTACAGTGGCACTAGTGAAAAATAACCACTAAAACAAGTCTGCTGTATCAGTGCACAGTCTCTCCTGAGCAAGGTAGGTACTATGTTTGCAAATGCGCTGCTGGATTATTTCTCATTCAGTGATAGTGACAACAGACCATATATAAAAAAACCCCAAAAGTTCATACAAAACATTACAGAGCTTCCCTTCAAAGGAATAATTATCCTTCCACTTCGCCGAAGTGCAAACTAGTAGATTCAGAGCCAGCTAATTAAAAAGCCACATAAGCTACACGGTTATTTTTTGCTACCCTGCTGTGCAGCCTGACAGTCACCAAGTGAGGGGAAAGAGAAAAGCAGGGAAAGTGCTTAAGTGACAAATTAAGGACTGTATTTTGCAACCAAGAAGCAATTAATGACGGAATTAGTTTATAGATACCTCGGGAATGAAGGCTTATTCAGTGGCATAAGGAAACATTACACAATTTGACAAAATGTGCTGAGCAAACAGAGGAGGAAATAACACACACCAGAAAGGATACGGAGAAAAAAAGTTACACGCACATAAAATAGTTGATCTGTTTAATTAAATCTTTTTTATTCAAACACTTTTGTGCGGAGACATTCCCTACCTCTGCACCAGTATTCTGATTTTTTTTTTCTCACATAACATTTCCAATTATTTTATCATTATTTATTAGTTCCCAGACTCTGTACTGTCTGGACAGTAAAATTTCCCTGTGTATTTCTTTCTCTTTGTGCCTCTGTTGTGTTAACTGGTTGTTATCTTTTCTAGCAGCCCAAATTGTTGCCCCAAGTTCATTTCTTCATTCCAGTGCAGTGACCAAGAAGTCAGATTACACTGTCAGAAATGCACACAATTTCAATAACACAACAGCAAAACCGCTGTCAACATACGAATTAACATTGCTTAGTTATGCTTTCAAATAGTGATTAATTAGCTATATTGTGAAAGAGTAGACTGCACACAATCAGAAAAAGTGCACTATGCATTCTGTAAGCAATATAAACATGCACAAAGCATACCAATTTCTAAAAATAGCTCTTCAGAACCTTGAGGAACATGGCTCATTTGAAAAAACAATGGGAACTTTTAGCCATATCCCAAGTTTAAGAGTCCCTATGAAAAGATTTATAGCAGAGCAACTTTTGTGGAAGTTCATTATGTTCAATAGGATTAAAACTTTACATTCCTATACGCTGTTGCCTCTGTGTTACTCAAGTATTATAGTAAACCTACTACCAAAGTGACCTTGCAAATTAGACGATAGTTGCTTCACATTCAGAACTCAGTTTTCATCCAGATGATCTAAGCTTTAGTGATTTGTCCCTGAACAATTTCCAAACATGTTTTCCTGTTTACTCCATTAAACACAAACACATATTTATAAATACTGATATTATTTGTCCTAATGAATGTTTAGAAATATTAAGACTTTATGAAATCCTAGCAATGTACTGTCTCTACAAATACAGAGGTTCTTCCAAGTAAAGATTAAATAGTTAAAACTACTTTAAAATTTCCATGTATTTATTTCCTATGCAAAATACTCCAACTGAAGATCTTTACATGCTTTTTAGCAAAATTAGATGAGAAGTAAAAAATGAAAGACTGTACAGAGTATATAATTCCACAGCCTACTCATCTCATTAAATCTGTGAAATAATTAATCCAAGTTAAGTTAATTAACTCACTTCTGTGACTCTAGTAAAGTTACCAAAGGACTAATACTACTGCTTAAAGATGAAAGCATGCTGTAGCATACCCTGCCAAATTATCAAACCCAAATTTTACTCTCTTTACTGAGTTGTAACATAACATCAGCTCACGGTTCACGTATATTTATGACTACAGTAGGAGGCTGGCGTGGAGAGAAGAGAAAACTATAAGAAGTCAACACAGTCATTGCTATTTTATACTATTAAACATGCTTAATTTATTTCTAATACTCCTACTGTATAGCAATGATGTCTTGACATGGCTGAACTTGTTCCTTTATTGCATCTGTGCTGGTATATTTTGTTTTTTGCAAATAAACTGTTTCATAAACCAACCACACCTGAATCGTTTAAAAATCAGACCATAAACAGAGAACTAACTTTACCTAGAGCACTGTACTTTTTGTAAGTGTATAGAAAACCTTCTAATGCCAAAGTGTTTGTTTTGAGACTTTTTTTTTAACTACCCAGGTAATATTTGAATGAGAAAATTAATGACTTCAATTAAGAACAAAGCTTTTCAGGACAAGGGGACTCCTAAGAATACTTTGTAATGGTTATGCTTATAACAATTTTTTTTCCTTCAAATGATAAATACAAACATGAGACTGAAGGAAGACACATTGCATATAAAATTGAATTTTCAACTGTAGAACCCCGTATATGACTTCCCATAGCAATATTCCAAATGTCAAAATTCACCATCCAAAGTTTGACACAGATTTTTTTAAAACTACATATTTGCTAGTTTTGAGGTATCAAGGATCAAGAAAAAAAATAGTCACAACAAATATTTTACTATGCATTAACTGTAATACCTTGTTTCAATACAGTTTCTTACATGGTAGTGCTGAGTGTTTCTACTCCTTTCAAAAAATCGGTCTACACAATAAAAACATCAGGCTGCTGGTAACAGTTCCTAGGAATAATAATATATCAACAGAAACCCAAGAAAAAACTCTCACTTCAATATTAGCAGTAAGTCAGGGAAAACTACCAGCATCCGAAGTATAAAATAATTATGTATTTGCATTGAAAACTACTACAGGTTGATCAAAATTGCTCAATACACAAACATTCAAGAAAACCCTGACAAACATTTATTAAAGTAATAAGGAAATAGCAGTCAAAGCAAAGATGTTCAGCTAGCCCATCCTTTTGTGACAGCAGATTCTACTAGTAAGCATTTCATTTCCTTTGCAATTGTACAGCTCCAACACAACTTGCTGATGAACTCAGGGTTAGAATCATAAATGCTTCTGCTAATGGCCTTTCCCTATACATGGAATATATACTGTACCCTATCATACCATACCATCATCCATTAAATACATTTCCTCAAAATATGTTGGTATTATTCATATACTTTTGCAGTATAAGGTATGTCACAAAAAATCTGCCAACTTTGCTGTAAAAATTGCATCATGTATTTAGCCTGGAGATTCATATACAAGTAAAGGAACTTTCTGCTAAATAGAACACAGCAGGTATATTTGTTAGATCTGATCTTCATCTCTTAAAGGGTAATCAGGACTGCAAGTTAGTCACAGTAACGTGAAAGCATAAGTTTTTGCCCTGATGTGGAAAGTCTGACAAGTCCAGAACTATTTCTGTAACAGGTTATTTTACAATATGTTAAGATCTTTATGATAGCTCTTGAGTACTTCACATGGTTACTTTAATAGATATAAGTTTCTTTCTCATAAATAACTCATCCTTCTTTAATTATTTTTCTTTTTTAAAATCCCTCCCTCCCCCTTTCTGATTATACATTTCAAAGCTCACAATGCTAGTCAACTGCCTGTTCCTGGGAGCCCCTCAAACATTACACACAAGTTTATTAATTAACTTACTTGCTGCATGCAAAGAAACCTAGATGTTTCCTTTCCAATTACTTTCTTTCCCTATATCAAGTCCATTATTTATGGGAGTAGTAGTAAGCATATTCTCCAAGGATCAAATACAAGGTCTGGGATTGTTTTTTGCCTACTTCCAATACCATGTTTTACATTTTTATACCTTGGGATGGGGCTTAGTTGTCACTCCAAATTACATCTTTAGACACAGAAACATATCAGCTTCATCTCACTTTGAGGTACAATTAACTTTGAGAAACGATAAACCAAAGGATTTTAAAAGTGATAGAAAAAAAACCACTTATCAGTTCAAAACTTCAGCCTTGTAAGACACCAGTTAAGAATTTTTGCAAGACAGAGAAAGGAGAAAGCAGTCTAACAAATAGGCCAACATTTTATTTATTATTATAATGATGATTACAGAATTTCAGAATTTCCATTTCAGAATTAATCTGATAGAAAAGTAAAAGGCAGGTTATTTAGGTCTCTTATTCGAGACTCTGTTCTTCAGGGTTTTTTAAGCTATTCTCTCCAATTTATAGCAGTTAGATTAATTTTTCTGTTAATCCAAATGGCAAGTCTTTTCTTCCCCTTTACAACTATTTTTAAGAATTACTAATTCTTTACTTCCCTCTCTAAAAGCATAAACACATTTGTTTTTGTGAGCAGTAAGCTGATAACAGAACACTGAAGATTTCTTTGCCTAGCAAATTAAAAGCCTGATCATACAAAAATAGAACCTCCTATGCAAACATACTTTTACTACATTTCTTAGAAGATAATCAGTAAGCTATTAAAGAACAGTCATGACAGACGTGAGAAGCTTCACTTCTCTGAAACAGTGAAAGCATTCTCTCTGCATGCAACACGTTTGTTGCAGTAACAGAAAAGATTTTTCCTTCTCCATATTTAGGTGTAACATTTTATATTAATTTTTCAGGTTGATCCTCCCCTTTGGTGGTAAAAAGGTAGAAGTACTTCATGATAAAGCTCCTAGTAACACCAGTACAGATAGTCTGTAACAGCTGTCAGTGACCAAGCATAGTAACATCAAACAACCATAAAAATTTAACTGTTTGGGCAGCTTTAAGTTTTGCTTCCAGAAGCAAAAAGTCAGTTGGAAAACAGAGTTTCAAAGCACTGTCAGAGAGGAGAGAGAAAGAGGACATTCCTCAGCAGTCAGAAGCTCTATTTCTCAACCACTTCAAAGGTGACTAACCTAAAATTAAGTCAAACAAAAGCTGTTTCAACTGTGAGCTTTTACAAGGTCTATCATAGCAGATCAGACTGAACAGAGATTCCTGCTCGTTGAGGACACTGAAAGGATTGCCTCTGAAAGTGATCTGGCATTCATGAAGCTGTTGTGACTACCAAAGTCCTGACTGAACTGATGCTGAGGTGGAAAACCAGACATGTCTCAATCAGACAAACAAAATTAACGGTCGCTTACCATTACAGCAATCCTTATGTGAATGCTCAAAGGGCCAATTCAAGAAGTCAATCCTTGTTTTACTTAACTTTCAAATACTTGATATCATAACTTCAATGGTTCTAACACCTTTTAAAATTCACGCTATACCAGCACAGAGTCTATGAAACAGAGTAGTAGCAGACTTTCCAGGGCAGTATTTGTGAAAATGGACATAAAAAGAATAGAAAATTATTTCAACTACAAATGAGTTAACTATAATCAACAAAAGGGCAAAATATCACATAAAAGAAAAAAAAGAATTTACTCCCGTTGTCTGGAATTTCAACTGAATGCTCTGAGCTCAAGACCACCTCTTTACTTAATGTTTCAGACAGAAGGCCGTATAAATACTGATCCTGAATTTGTGTCCTTCCTACAGAGACAAGCAATAACCAAGAAAATGATTGGTTTCCTCCTGTTTCTATATTAGCCCCTTTAATATTTTTGATATATTAGTATAATCCTACGGAAGACATAACAAGCCAGTCCACTGTACTTCAGAGTTCAAGTTCAATAGTTCAGGTACAATATCTATTGGTATTTTAGGTGTTCATGTAAAGATCCCAGGTTACTGTGAGAAACAACTGGTAGAAGTCTCTAAATATACATATTCATTTATACTAAAAAAAAAAACGAAAGAGGGGTAGAGTATAGAAGAATACCAGAGCAAAGTACGAGCATATCACAAGTTTCAACCAGTGTTTATGTATGAAACCTTAGTTTCACTAAAAAGCCTCAGTCATTTACTATTATAAACTTAACCTTACGCCTGCTCAGTCTACCCACATCTCAATTTCCAAAAAGTCTTACTTGCTTTAGACACTAAATTCAGTGCAACAAATCCTTAACTTTAAAGGCAAAATAGAAGCACCCCTTTTGGAAGTGACTGACCGTATATATAGAGAGAGACACTCAAATATTTGTGTGTCTGATGCCTATAACAGTGAGCTAAACATGCAAGGACACAAGGATCCTGACTGGATCATACTCAGGATACAGTCAGAGTTCCAATAATACTTCCTTATAGAAACAGACAAAACCAAATCAGCTTTAGACAGAGATAGCCACTTTAGAAGTGAAAGGAGTAGTGAAAGGTTAAACTCTCACCACTTACAATGTTTTATACTACAGCTGGCAATTGTTAAAATTCAATTAAATGCCTTACAGAAGTGTTTTGCTAAACATATCTTTAAAAACAGTTAAAAACATACAAAATTCCTCTCTGTGCATGATTTCTGTAATGCGATAGCACCCTGTCATACACCACAGCCCACAGACTTTTGCCTAGAGCATCTGCTGGAGAAGAGCACGTTTGGAACTGTGGAGGGGGTCCAGCTCAGCACATACTCAGTAACAGCCGAACAACAGGCTGCTCCTGTCAAGGCAAGATTTAATCAACAGCATTTGAAATGTAGTTCAGACTGCTGTGCTAGCAGAATTCATCCAAACATCTCACAGGGAGGAAGCAGACCATGACAAATATTTCTTTTTACTGGCATTATACATAGAGATTAACAGCTGTTAGAGTGAAGTACAAACCTGCCTACTATTTTCAGCAGAAGCAGGAGGACAGTCATTCTTTGAGCTGTATGACCCCTCTGACGGCAGAAGTTGTTGAAATACTTTGCTCTGTGCTGCTGTTTGGCATAACTTTGGAGTCTACAAAGCAGACTTTCTAGTTGCATGAAAGCTGGCCTTCTTTTCAGGCTGAACGGCACAACTGTTTTGGATTCTATAAACTGACTATATGCCTTTCACAGCCCAAATCATTAGTGGCAAATCGTTTGCCACCAGAGCATAATAAACAGTGAAAATGCAATAAAAGTGAATTTAAGCTAAATACTTCTGGAGAAGATGCTGCAGAGGATGTTAGGATGACATGCAACATCACCTCAGGGAGGCACACATACAGTCTTCATGTAGCATTGAACCAGCCCTCCTGTGGTAGCACTCCCGTTCCCACAACCTCGTGCTCCAGAAAGAATGGGGACGGTGCTGGCAGATGCCGGGCACTGCACCTGATTTTCATCCACTTTATGTGTTAAGGCATGGGTTCCCTCATAGCCTGCTTATGAGACCCGTCTGTTTATAGTCTGTAACCTGTGTGGAAAGCCATTTCAGGAGGCTGCCCTACAAACTATGACAATGATTACTCATATAGCTCAGACAGCAAGTAGGTTCAGTGAAGGAGCTACTGACTTATAGCACAGTGTTCAAGAAGTGCAGTGGCAATAAAATCCTCTGCTTACTTAACTACAAGAAAATTTCAAGAAAGACATAGCTGTATTAAAGGAACCATAAAAGTTTCAAAGCTATTCAGAAGTGCTAATATAGTGAAGTCTCCAGGATTAAAAAATGTGAAACTAGAGCTGCGTGCTATTGCTAGAGGAGTTGCGTTTCATCATAGGGCCTTAAAAACTATTTCACCCAGCAGAACCGCTTACTTCAAATACCACAAACATAACACTTAGAGTAAAAAATTAAAAAACATAATACTGTGGGAAGAAGGAACATAGAAGCCTATATTTTTAAAGACTAGAACATAAAATGAGTACAACAGCAGCTACAGATTGGGAGTCATGATTATTCTAAATAATGAAGATTTTCATTGGCAGAAGTTACACAATGTAATTCAAAACATATTTTATGGAAATAAAACAAAACATCTACATTTGAGATTTTAACTATTTATCTTCAAATCTGTGGTTTTTCTTTTCTAATGGAAAACTTAAACTAAGATATGTTATTCCTACATAGCCTTAGAAAGGCTTCATGTACGTTGACTCCAAGCAACTTTCACAGTGGTCTGGAAGCACTATATTCATTTTTACAACACCCAAAGCCAAATAATGACAGAAGAATGTGATTTCAAATTATATATTCTCCTTTGGAGAAAACTTAGTTCTTTCCTCCCACGCATTACTTATCTTTGGATAAGCTTACTTTAAAATTTTAAATATGGTAAAATAAAATTGACAGGCAACTATACACGTGCACATACACACACCCTACCATAAATAGGCATGTTAATAAAGTGTATGTGTGTAGAGAACTTAACTAGACACACATCTGGCAATTGCCCATGCACAAATAGCAACAGTGCACACTTGTAGCATAGAAATGTCTCTAAATGTTGGCAAGAAATTAAGAATACGTTGAAGTAAATACAAAGAGACAAAGTCAATACAGGATTAAAACCCCACGGAATTACAATGCTTGCCATATCTAAAAGGATCACAAAATAAGATACATAGTGGGACAGAAGTATCTCAGAAATTTATGACTAGACCTGCTTGCCTAAATTTAAAGCCAGCTTTTCAGTACTCTGCTGACATATACACATCTTGCTAACAAACTCATGAATGTTAATTGCATCATGGACTACAATCTCACTATTAGATATCTTGTGGAGTGCAACCACTTCATATGTCAGCAGGCATAAATAGAGCAGCTCAACTAGTCCTCACTAATCACCTTCCCTTGCTGATAATTTATATACTTACCTTCAGAACACAGTTTAAGAAATTGGGCTCCTAGGAGCAAAGACAGCAACACAGGACTGGTCAAGAATATCTTTAGAGTTATTTCAAATCAGCAAAAGTACACATGAACTTGAGACTTAGCTTGAGTTCATTAAAGGCTTTTCAAAAAACTAAGTGTCTTACACATTAGAATACATGCTGAACTTTAAAATATCAGTCTCTCACTGTATAATGTTTATAGTCCAGCTAATTTATATTTTGCTCTTCCAAGCATAACTAAATCCTGCAGCTTAAAAATGTGCATACCTGATGAGTTTTGAAGTACCACGTTATAAGGGCCACATTCACTTTCAACTAGGACAGGCCATGTACAGCAAAGGACTTCAGAACAATATTATTATAAACAGAGATCTATTGTCTTAAGACATACTCTTCCATGAAATACCATGGCATTTCTTCCAAATTTCTGCATCTCTACCTTTTCTTACATACACCTAAATCTTATTAACAGTGTTCCCTTTTGAAACACATCTAGACCACAGGTTGTTTCCACGTTTATTCCCTATTCAAACCAGGGCTAAGAAAGCCACATTGCTGTATCTCAAAGACCTTGCTCTGTTCTTTATTTTGAAAGCCACCAATTGATTTTAGATAAAGGAGGCTGAATAGCCTGTGCCCACTGCATAGTTGAAAACCAGAAAATTATATAAATAGGTAAAAATCAATAATATAAGTTTTGGTAACGCTTTGGTCTTCCTTCTGCAATTCTGCAGCTCAGCTGCACACACTTTTCTGTATAGGACACATATGAATTGGCAGACAAAATCAAGTAACTTCACATTATGCTAGCTGCCTTCTTCCCTCCAAAATGGAATTATGTTAGCTCAAGAACTTCTGCAGCATGAAGACTGAACAGAAGCCATGCTGCCTGAATCATCTGCTCATCATCGGGGAACACTTAGTATGGTAGAAGAAACACTGAAAAAGTTTCCTCTGTTCTAACATTACTCACTTCTCATAAGTCACATTACCCAAACTAAACGTGGCTGGGAGATTTCCTCTCTAGTTATTCACACACAGAATCACACAGCATCACTAGGTTGGAAAAGACCCACAGGATCATTGAGTCCAACCATTCCTATCAAACACTAAACCATGCCCGTCAGCACCTTATCCACCCGTCCCTTAAACACCTCCAGAGAAGGCGACTGAACCACCTGTTCCAGTGTCCAGTGATCCCTTCTGTGAAAAATCTTTTCCTAATGTCCAACCTAAACCTCCCCTGGCAGAGCTTGAGGTCATTCCCTCTTGCCCTGTCCTCTGTCACTTGGGAGAAGAGGCCAGCACCCTCCTCTCCACAACCTCCTTTCAGGTAGTTATAGAGAGCAATGAGGTCTCCCCTCAGCCTCCTCTTCTCCAGCCTAAACAACCCCAGATCCCTCAGCCACTCCTCGTAAGATTTGTTCTCCAGCCCCTTCACCAGCTTCGTTGCTTCTCTCTGGACTCGTTCCAGAGCCTCAACATCCTTCTTGTGGTGAGGGGCCCAGAACTGAACACAGGATTCGAGGAGCAGTCTCACCAGTGCCGAGTACAGAGGGAGGATAACCTCCCTGGACCTGCTGGTCACGCCGTTTCTGATACAAGCCAAGATGCCATTGGCCTTCTTGGCCACCTGGGCACACTGCTGGCTCATGGTCAGTCGGCTGTCAACCAACACCCCCAGGTCCCTCTCCTCCAGGCAGCTTTCTAGACGGACTTCTCCTAGTCTGTAGCACTGCATAGGGTTGTTGTGCCCCAAGTGCAGGACCCGGCATTTGGCCTTGTTAAACCTCATGCCATTGGACTCTGCCCAGCGGTCCAGCCTGTTCAGATCCCTCTGCAGAGCCTCCCTACCCTCCAGCAGATTGACTCTTCCACCCAGCTTAGTGTCGTCCGCAAACTTGCTAAGGGTGCACTCGATGCCTTCATCCAGGTCATTGATAAAGACATTGAACAGGGCTGGACCCAGCACTGAGCCCTGGGGAACCCCACTTGTCACTGGCCTCCAGCTGGATTTCACACTATTTCCCACCACTCTCTGGACCCGGCCATCCAACCAGTTTTCCACCCAGGAGAGTGTGCGCCTGTCCAGGCCAGAGGCTGACAGTTTCTCAAGCAGAATGCTGTTAGAAACTGTGTCAAAGGCTTTACTTTTGTCAAAGGCCAAGAAGACTACATCCACAGCCTTTCTCTCATCCAGTAGGCAGTTCACTTTGTCACAGAAGGCAATTAGTGGAACTGAGGTCTAAATTTCTCTGTGTTGTTAGGTGAGCTCTAGGTGAGTCTGTGCTTTCAGGGTTACTATCATACAGCTGGTGTCTATTAAACCCATGCAGTGGATTATCATTTAAGTAAAGGCAGCATTAGACCTTCTCCCACTCCCTAGCTCTCCACAGGAGAAAAAAATAGAAGAGGGAGGAGGTTGCTAGGGGAATAGGGACAGAGGATCTCTGTTATCAGTAGACAGCATCCTGCTAACTTCACTCATGTAAGCCTGCGTGATACACACTCAGTAAGTGTTAAAACTGAAACGAGAGCCTACCGAAAAAAAAAAAATCTTCGACTTGATGCCAGCTGCTGCAACATTAAAATAGATAATATTTGAGGACAGTTATTTACACCTAGCTGTGACTGCTCCTTGTAAGAACCAAATTAAAAGGCAGGAGATGGACCTTCCCCCAAACTTGGGATGAAAACAATTAATTTGTTTTCTCTTTTTTTTAACCCACCTCTAGTATCTGCACAACCGGCTGCCCCATGTGAGCAGTGTGGTTGAACCTTCAGAGGTCCCTTCCAACCTCAACCATTCAGTGACTCTCAGTTATGTAAATCCTAAAATCAGCATATCCACTGGAAATGCAAGCCTGACAAGATGTAAAATTGAAGGATTGACTCTCCAACAGTAAACAACTGCTTTATCAGAAAGGGGCTGAATTTCCACTAAAGAAAGTTGTTTAAATGAATATCAACTCAAAAAGAAGTAAAAGATTAATAAAATTCTCACGAGATTCAGTTCATGAGCTGTGTGAATCAAAGTTCGTAACTAGTTTTTGTGTATCCCCAACTTTGTCCTGAAGTACTCCATTCAGGAACTATGATCCATCTGGGGGTATTTCTCCACTGAAAACAGAGACACAACAGGAGATACTGTAGCACTCCCTACATTGACACTCACATAGACACAGCAACAACCACAAATGCAAGGAAGGAGAAACACTTTTGTTTTTAGTGCAAGATCATTTTTGAGAACAGCATTTCTTCATTCAATAGTTCTGAAGATAAAATTTAGTCTGACCTCTGGAAATAAAAATTATGGTATCAAAAAAAAAAAAAAATCAGGCCTTACTCAGTTTTAAAACTTCCATTCCATCTTCATAGACATATGAATTCTCAGATGAAAGAGCAGTATTACGAATATAGCTTTAATCATGAATGAGTCATTAATGCCTACTGCTCAACTTGGCCTTTTTCACATGCTCTCACAAAACATTGTATCTTACCTTTACTACATAAAATTAACTCCAAAATGTTCTATTTTCCAGTTACTGCAGCAGATACTATGTTTATCCTCTTGTTTTCAAGCAGTCAAAAACCAAATGCTTACACTAAGTCCACTCACTGTTGCCCTGTTCAAGAAACAAAACCAGAAAAATCTAACTTCTTGTGAAAATTTAGTTATGTACTGTGGTTCTATTATTATTTATTATATCCATTATGTGTCTGCATGATGACAGGAAATAACTGAAGAGTTTTTAATCCAGCTTGATGACCACCACATGAAAAGCAAATCTGCCCTAGTAACTCTACAACTAGCATACTTGTTCCTCCAGGAAAAATTGTGCTGGAGTTACAGCAAATCCCTAGATCAGAAAGCGGTTCAATAAAGTCTTGTCTACCCTTCCTTTTGTAATAAAAATATGGAAGCAGCAAAATCTTTAGTGTGATATACTAACACAAAAATTAAAGCAGGAGCCTGAAGATGTGGAGATACTCTTCCTGCCACTGCAATGAACGAGCTACATAATTCTAGGAATATTACTTTCACACCTCTCCAGCTCAACTGCCACAATTTCTAACTGAAGAAAACAAAATGCTTTTAGCTTTAAATACTGCATAAAAGCTAAGAATACAGTCAAAATTCTACTTCTATTTATTTCACATATAACACTAACAGGCAGGCCTTTGTGAAATATACATCAACCACTGGGGGCTGAGGGTGGCCATCAAATACTTCACAATCCATGTCTACATGTTGGATGCTATTGGATATGATTACGCAGAAACACAACACTTTAAAAAACAAGTCTGAATGTACACTTATCTTTTGTCAAGTTTTAGACAGAGACATGGCAACAAGTATGTAAGTTTGATATGCTTAAACTAATTCCTCATAAAAACTTATTATTATAATAATTATGCCAAGTTTAAAAAGCAAAGTTAAAAACACAAAGAACCCCACAACCTTAGTCCTAGAAAGCTATTTTGCCAAGTTAAATCATAAATTTAAAGCAACTGCATCTCCAACAGTCAGATAAGTAACAAACCAAGAACCAGAGAAGCAGCTCTCCATTATCAATGTGTATTAGCTGAGTGTTTCCCACATACCCTCCAAAACAGTTCAGTGGGGAAAAAGGCAAAAGCTCAAGTTCTTACATCCTAATAAGACCTCTCAGTCACTACTACAGATAGAGCAGAACTTTGCTATTTCAAATATATTGGGATAATAATACCTTTCAAAAGAACAAAAATGTGTAGTGGTAAATTGTCATGCATATATTCTTCAGATATGTTACCAAAGTTGTTTTTGCCCTGAAAATGAGCATATATTATCCTGCAGATCAGAAGACACACTGACTTCCAAAAGCATGCCCTAATAACAGACACGCTTTGGACAGAATGGCAGCAGGGGCAGCAGTTTGTATGGGGAAGATCTCACTCCTCACAACATTTCTGGACAACCATTGTCCAGAACTCCCCTTCAAAACTGAGTGTGGGACAGAGAAAATAAAACAAAAACATTGCAGTTCTTCACTTTGAAGAACTCTGAAACCCTTCAACTGACTTAACAGATGTGGATAAACATAGGTTTGTTCTCAGATCTACCCACAGATTCCAGGTTAGATGAATACTATAAGCCAAACCAAATCAAATTAAATCACACACATCGAAACACTCCTTAGAGAGGGCTATTGACAGTGAATGTTGATTTTTCAGTAACAAAACACTGAGGTCACATGTAGCAAGGCAATTAAGACATGTCCAGTCACACAGACAGCATTTTGTGTGTTGTCCTTGTGAACTCTGAGAAATCTGATAAACTATTCCAAATGACTTGCATAAAGAGATTCAGAGATAAGGGAATCTGAGGAGTTGCGTGCTTTTACACAAAGCAAATAAATTATCATTAGCTACATGTATAAACCTGAAACAGAAAACAGAATAATGCTGTTCCATTCACATTTACCGTTTCTGCCAAAAAGTCACAGGGCACAAAGCTATCAGATTCAAGTGTGGGTCACTCATGTATTATTTTTGCTCCTCCATCACTTGTCCCTTGCAAGCTTTTATGCTCTGACTCCCTGCAGCCATACCTACTGTCTTTTAAAACTGTTACTCATAAGAGTAGTGAAAGTCAAATATAATATATTCCAACTCTAACTGCACCAAATTGACTTCACCTGTTTATGGGGGGATAGAAGTAAACTCGTCTTTTTTTTTTTTTTTTTAGCACTCATCGCCATGTTACTGCTTTGTCCCACACTTTACAAACAGAATTTCAAGTCAATTTGCAGCTTTAATATCATATTCATATTGTGTTAGGACCAGAACAGTGAGAAAAGGTTTCTGCTATTTAATTTGGAAAGCACAAATTTAGGCTGTATCAAGTAGACATCCTCTAGTGGTTCATTTGCAGATTTCTCCAAACAAATTATACTAGACAGAGCAAATATTGAATTGAGAAGCAAAGTAAAACTCCCAGTGCAATTGAGTATCTAAGTTAAAAAATTAAAGTGCAGTTCTTTAAAAACAAATCTCTCTGAACATAAAAATCTAACTACCCTTTGTAACATCACTTTGAAGAGGTAAAGTACTATACAAATAAAACTGCCACTCAAATATTAATGACATCAAAAAGAATAAAGTAAGCATTCTGTAAAGGTCTGGTGAACACTTGCTAGACTAGTAAAACAGAAATGTATTGTAATTAATCAAAGATGAAAGAGCATCTATTTAAACGTGATTGTTTGAATAGTCCTTGGTGGCACAGCATTAGTACTACCTATTTCTCTCCATTATAAGCTAAAGAGTATGTAAAATCTCAACTGCAGTGTAAAACTACATTACACTGCAGTCACTGACAGCTGTATTTGCTGACTACATTATTTTTCCTCCCCAGGGGGACACACATTCATCCTAAATTCACAGGGGAATCAAGTCTTGTGGAAGAAGAAACCCTGGGGACATTTTAGCAATACTGTGGTGGGCAGGGAAAACTAATCATGAAAATGAGGCAGAGCTATTACAATGGGAGCTCCAGGACATGCAGGACTCTAGAGAAATGAAAGGAGTAGCAAAATAAGAAATATGACTAATCCAAGGCTACTTGAACTGAACAACTTTTTTTTTTTTTGTTATCATGAAGGGTATGTATCTTACCATCCAGCTAGTTACAGCTGAATGGAATGCCCTCTTATAAATAAGAAGTATTTCTGTAATACTAAATCCAGAAAATGTATGGTCTTCATGAAAAATGCCAGAAAGAAATGAAACCAGTACGTTATCAGGCACAGTTTGTTAAGCAGAATCAAATCTATATGGAATTTAAATAACTTTGAAACTCCCAGGATCTTTTCAAGCACTCGCTTACTTGCATATGCATCCATCACTGTCCTAATATTATTAGATGGTATCGTAAAGAATAAAGGCCTAGAAGAAATACTAATTCTGTCTGAGGTTACTGCAAGTTGGTTCCAACTTTGCTGTGGGGCATTCAGAGGAAACAAACAGGGGCTTGAATGTCAGATATAGGAATTCAGTCAGACATCGGTGCAATACGATGTTAAAAAGATAGAAGCATTTTGTGAATAAATTAGAGTAAGCAACCCCATTTCGCAGATGGAGAAAAGTAGGACACATACTACATGAATTTTCCAATGACACTTGTAACCATCATCCTGCAAAGGTGTTTACAGCAGAACACAGTATTTGTTGACCATCTATGTGCATTTATTCCACTCTAAATTAGAGCTTTACTCAAGATTTAATGACTTTGTGACCTGCAGACTACATTACAGCTGCACAATTTTCTTGGACTAACATTAAAAGACATTCAGACTACAGTGATTCATCTAATCTGAAGGGTAGTCGGACTGTGTACCCAACACATCAACATGCCATGAGCTCTCCTGGATGCCCAATTATATCCAGGTCCAGGTCATCACCTAGATCATTCTCCCACATGCAACCACCAACCACTCCAAAAAAGGGCCAGAATGTTACGTTGCTGTTTGCTTCAGGATTTAACCTCTCCAGCTCACCGAAATCCTAAACTCTTGCAACATCTGGGCTCATTGTTCTTTGTAGTCAAAGATTTACATTCCAGAAGATTCTCTGCAGTTTGTGGGGGTTTTTCGGTTGATTGGTGGCAGTGTGTTAACTGGGGGTTCAGAATAGAAACAAGAAATCTCACATTGCCGTCAATTCAATACTCTTACACCAGGTATCAGTATTTATTGGTGTTGCCTAAGGAAGGCACAAGAACTAAATAAAAAGTCAGGAATTTGCATATTTGCTGTCACTATGCAAACTATTGATAAATCTCACATTTAGGTCCTCTAAAGGGTTCAAGGAAGTAGGATTCAGTCCATATAAAACAGTAATCAGAAGGATAACCTACAATCACAGAACCATGGGACCACCTATCTGGATGTCTTATTACAACCAATACAGTTGCACGACAAACTGTTTTTACAGGAATGTCCCGCTTGCCCACTTTTCCTACCAAGGATGTACAGAGGAGCTCCTTCCAAGGGTGCCAGTTCTCAACTCAGATTTCAAAACATGGAAGAACCTAGATTTGTTTATCTTCAAATTGCAGGCTTGCCTAGTTGGCACGCAGTTGCTCAAACACAAGCCTACGTTCAAAAATGATCTGCATTTGAGATGGAGGTCTTTAGATGGCATTCAATCAAACAGGGCTGAAACTATATTCATTCAAAACTAAACTGCTGTTCAGCAATTCTAATCACACATAAATAAATCCCAAGCTTATAAGACAACAACAGTTTGTTTATGGCACTTAAGATTTTGAAACTATAGTAGCAAGTTATTTTTTAAGCACAAACTAAGTGTTACAAGTCTGGCAATTTCAAAACCCAATCTAAACTCCGCTCCTACACAGCCACCCACATAGCACAGAATCATCACGTCCTGCCACACAGTTTGTCCTGCTGCATGTACTAAACAAGATGGCTTCTGGATTAGAGAAAGGCTTCTATCAAGAAAATCATACAACTTGGAGGAATACAGCTTAAATACAAGGAAAACTGCCACAGACAACCCATTTCTCAGTATAAAAAAGAATTATTTGACATGTAAGAGAGACATCAATTAATAGACCACTATGATGACAGAAAGAACCTCAAGCAGACAAAAGAAATTTGGTGAAACTCAACGTTCCTCATACTCAAATGTAATCACAAGCAAAGCATCACTGCGTTTCAGACTAGGCACAATCACAAGACCAAGCACAAGGCCATCTTGTTTTACTAAAATTTTCTTACAATTTTTCAAAAATAATAGCACCCACTGTAGCTTCACTTCACTAATGATAAAGTACTGCTTCAGAGTTAAAGAACAATCTATCACGACACCATGTCTCCAGAGATCCTCCATTCAATTTGCATATATTAATTCAGCATATGTTCACCTGGCAAAAAAAATGACACTTGAAAACTAGAATGGCTGTGTCTGTGTGTAAAGTTCCAACACAGAGCCAACTTCCATATACAGGCTGAAACAAGTCTCTTAAAATAGGGAATTATTCTGGAAATGCTGACACATCTTTAATACTGTGAGTGGGCGCCAATATAATACACACATTGTGTACACATATGTTGCTGTCTTCCTGGGAAGCTTAAATGAAAACCCACATGGTTTATGTGGGACAGCAAGAATGCCTCTTTGAAAGCACTCATCCTGCTTATTCATAATATCTCAAACAAAACTTGAGGCACGTGTTAAAATTATGCCATTTCACAAAACAGTGCTTATGACAGTTAACAATCCTTTTGAGTCAAAGCTACTCGATACTTCAATAGAAAAAATCCACCTTGTTGGCAGAACTTAGACACAATATCAAGCACTTCAATAAAAAAAAAAATCTTAAGAGCTAGAATATTTGAGGTCATCAACACGGTTTAATAAAATTACTTGCATTTACTACAAAAAGACTTACATTAGTTCTCCATTTTTTGCTAAAGCACACACCCACTATAGAAGGTCAGACTCCCAGAAGAATAATGAAACAATAGTCAACCATCTGCTGCTACATAAAGCAAACTGAAAATCGAGGAATAAAGTATATGGGAGCTGCTCTAAAAACAGTATTTCCTTTCCATTTTCTTTCACAACAGATTCTTATCTTAGCTAAGCTTTTAAAAGTGAAAGAAACAAACAAACAGTCACCAGA
The DNA here is from genome assembly GCF_032191515.1 of Phaenicophaeus curvirostris. Taxonomy (NCBI): domain Eukaryota; kingdom Metazoa; phylum Chordata; class Aves; order Cuculiformes; family Cuculidae; genus Phaenicophaeus; species Phaenicophaeus curvirostris. The sequence goes on from NC_091392.1 coordinate 93,445,572, forward strand.
CAGAAAGGTTGCAGGAGCTTCCAGGCATAAATGTACAGGGTAAAGTGTGATGCGTCCTTTGAAAGCTTTTATTTTTCTCTTCCTGGCAACTCTAACTCATGCATAAGGTTCCAGTGATGAATATTTTGCCTCCTGTTTATACAGTAAACGGCTGGCATTTATGGAACCCGTATTCCACAAACGCACAGAAGGATACAACAGGTATTTTAAATACAAACTCTACAGGTATCCACAAATTAAACAACGTCTTCACACCCATCAGTTGATTTCACTGTAAGGTTTACTTGTTATTGTCCCATTCCCCCCAGCATATTTATGTGCATCAAGCATAAGGCAGTTACAACTCCCTGACATGCTTCAAACAAATGTGAGCAAATAACTGCCCAAGGAAAAGATTGCCTTGGAAAGACTGGCTGCAGAGTACAGGATTACCTGAAAAAAAAATGAAAATAAACAGAAGAATAAATAGTACATTAACACTTTTTTCCCTGACAGCTGTTCATAAATTTGGCCTCAAACTGCAGTAATAGATATGATTCTTCTGTTCCATTACGCTGGAATGATTTACCTACTAGATAATTTTATCATGTTATGGCAGATACTAGGAGGTGGGTATTGCCCTTTTATTGCTCTATTTATGCTGAGTAAACACTAGTTAATTTATTTCTGCAATATTTTAGCCATTCATTTCTTCCCTCGTTATCAACTTTCCAGTAGTTGAGTGGGTTAGGCTAATAGGTTTTGACAAAGTATTTATGTCGAAACTCCTTTCAGTCATCCATTTCAATAACAAACTGCATTCCCCAAAATGACAGATTTAATAAAAGACTGATTTTTAAAACAAATATCCAACAATCTGTCCTCTGAGTCCACTTCAAAATATATTTTCATATTTTAACCAATGAAGTCTATCTTTTATGTTGCCCATTACAATTTAGCATGAGTAACACTAAATTCACTACAAATGAACAAATAAATGAAAACTCTCAAAAATCCTTTGTCCTTTCAGAAGCGCATTTTGCATGAACACTTCCTTGAAGCCACCATAAAACTACTATATAGCGTTCAAACATGTCTCTTTCTGGCACTGGGCTTCATCAAAGATTTCAAAGAGGACCTGTGATCCTCACCCTCATAGAACAGCTTCCCTCCCCCATTTTTTTTCTCCCTCTCAATGGAAGCAGAAAAATGGGAGACAGCAATTCAACAATTTCTCTGTTTCATAAGGCAAGGTTCCTTTTAGGCAGTCATTACTGGCCTGTCAGACAGATATGCATGTAGTTAATGAAACCACATATGTATAGACCGGAGAACAGCTGCATACCAACTGGGTCACCACTGATCCATACATACTACTGAACACCTCCCAGATGAGCACTGCCTTTTTACATTACTGTGCTCTGTAAGTGATTAGAGCCTCATTCCTCATAGGGCATTAATTATGGGGATTAACAGTAAAAGGAAACACATGAACAGGATGTTACGTGCTTTTTTTTTTTTTTCTTTCTTTGAATCTTTGTGTATCTGCTATGGCCATGAATTATGGAGTAAAAAGGATATGCAGTGCTCTGAACAAAATACAATATAGCCTTCCAATCTGCTATCCTAAAGAAGCCCATTTAAAAAGAGTATAAGGGAAGAGGATTTCAGCCTGCAGACATATGGCTTCCTCAGTCAGACAAAAAGAAATTGGCTCTATATGCCACATTTTCTGTATTGTCCCGATTGCAACAGAGAACATGTATCATTAAGCTACAGAAACACTGAAGCACTGGTCACTGGGAATAAGCTGTCAGTAAGATGCAGTTATAAAGTCGATTAAAAATTCATATGAAATTCAAACAGACACAAGACTTGACTGGTGCGCCTGTAATCCACCACTACTCTACTACTACAGCCAAAAAGCAGAATCCTAATTATTACTCCTGATTCTAGGAAAACCTGCAAGTGCTGCACTGGTGAACTACATAGCATGATACTTAACAGATGTAAGTGATCTACAATGATGGATGTAAACAGTAAAAAGTAACCTAACAAGAAACAAAGCATATGTATCCAAACTCTCTGTTCTAACAAAACTACCAATATCAACACCTTACTAGTTATGACCCACTCAGCATTATCAAGACAACTTAGCAACCAAATATGTACTTTTCATACTTTAGTGCTGCAGAGCTGAAACTTATGACAATATTCCATTACAAAACCACTTTTTTTTTCCCTAATATTTAAAAACAAATACTTGGAAAGAAAAAAGATAAACCCAAGTTAAACTGTAACAGACATCTCCTTTATTGCTAGTATATTAGAGGAGCAGATGTTCTTAACAGAGATGGTCACTTTTAATGACAAACAGTAATTGGAACACAGGCCCAGGGTCTGTGACATCAACTTCCACTTCAGAATTTTCACAACAGACTGTGTATTTGAACAACAAACAGAAACGTTTTCAGGCTCCATTTGTTGCATTATGTCTTCCTTAAACATGCATGGCATTTACAGAGTATTAAATACAACTTATGCAGCCCTACTCTAAGTGTACTGATGAAAGGCTTACGTACCACGTTTGCTGAAACTTAAAAAAAACTTGTTGATTTTTCTTCTGTTAAAACTTAAGTTTTTGCCAAAAATACAAATGGTGCACAGGGAGTTTTGTGTTAAACCTTAAATAAAGAAACCTAGTAATACGACATGTCATTTTGAAAGTTGTATAACAACTAAATCCCCGTGATCCCATAAACTGTTAATAACGTTGACATGAAGGTGTTTCTCTTCATCCCTACACACTTAGCCATAGGAAAATATTTAAAGTTCTGCTCTTGGCTATACAACTGTAATGGTCTTGCCAATTAATGACTGCTTTAAAAAAAATTAAACATTTTTCTTACAAATACTCTTAGGTACAAGATGTTTTACAAGTGACCCTGTATTTCATCCTTCCTATGACAGACATTCATGACTCAGAATCAATTCCGAGATGAGTTCAGAGTATTCGGTTGGCTAAGGACCACTTTTCATTGGAACAGTTTGAAAACAGATGCTAATAAGTTTGTCTTGCATTAATGTCTTAACTCGTAACAAGAGTCAATTTTTTTCCCCAGACAGTCATTTTTTAACACTACAGTATTGCCCAAAATGTACTATTTTAAGAGTGATAACTAACAAATGAGACTAGCTCCTCTTAAAAAGGCAACAGTATTTCTGCTGTAGAGCTGCTGGAGGTGTTCGGGGAATAATTTCAAGACAAAAAAAAGGTTGGCAAAAGCGTTTAGGGTATCACTAAGGCCTGGCACACAAAAACCAGAAACAAATTAAGGTTATGAAAATGTTTCTTTATTCTTCGCATAAGCAAAACTAAAATTTTTCACAGAATAATCCACTATGCAAGCTAGTGAGTGATCGTAGACTTTCCAGTGAGTGTGTAGATTTCAGTTCTTTGAACAAGTTAGTCAACAGATACCAGGAAAAAAAGTGAACGCTGCACCCTAGATATAACTAATTAGTGTCTGCAAGAGACAACTATTTTACTCATTTATAAACAAGTCCATGCAACCTTTTCTTTCAGCCAGCAGTACTGAAGGTCTAATCCAACCCTGCAATAAGCCAAGTGCTTTCTGAGAAAATCTAGATATTCTCCGCCCTCAGTCATATCAATACAAACAAATACTATGCAATATTTCAGGTTTGAGCTCAAGAGGAGGAAAGAGCAATTAATCAGGAGATAAGTCTTCCATAGCTTATTACTCAGGATTCGTCCCCATCAGGAGACAAACCTACACTACGCAGGGTAGATGCAAAACTGGGGCTAATATTTAGTGAGATATGGTTGTGGATTTTATATCTACATACACAACTGTTTATTATCAGACAGAACAAGTTAAGGCTGTAATTATTGATGGTGACAGCTTCATGTAAGAATTGTGAAATAGATAAAGTAATATTCATACGCATTTTTGCTATAGAAGATAGGAATAATTTTCCTATATATTGCTGCTTCTAACGTTGGAGTTATGTAGTTCCACCATTTTATCTTAGGGCAAAGAAAGACAATGTTTTGTGAGCTCTCCCACAACAGCATCAAACAGAAAAAAAGTAATTACTTTTCCCAATATTCTTCTCCCACTGTACATTTGCACAGCTTGGCGAAGATCAACTAGTAACAGTGAAAGACTAAGTCATCAGGTGCATTGTGCATGTTCCCAATGGAGTACTGATATATACGATGCAGCAGTTATTATGCTGCATACTGTAAACGTCCCCTTAGAAAGACCACAACAATCTAATCTACACAGAAATTAAATTTAGGTCAGTGTGTTACCATTGATTATAAAACTTTCACCATATATCCCCAAAATGTTTGATTCTTACACATCTGCTACTCTTCTGTCTCCTCTTTAGTTTATTGTGTTATATTACATTAGAAAGAAATACAGTCAAATCTACTTCTACATCAGACATACCAGAAAACAGTGAAGTCATAATTACTATGACCAAATAGTACTGAAATGAACAAAACAATTATTTTTTTCACCTATTTTCTCATCTGTCAAGATATTTGCAAGCATAAATATCAATACATTCTTCAATATGTATTTCACATGACACAATGTAAAGAATCATGTAATAGACTAGGGTTAAGAACATCCACTGCAAAACAGAACAGCTCTATAATTCTGACAGGTGAAATCTGTTTTCACTACAGTTTATTCAATGTTTTATCATATGCTAGAGACAAATACAAAAAAACATTCCAATTCTAAATCCTTTAGTTCTACCTTGGTTGCACTCAAAACAGAAAAATTCAAAATGTATCAGTCATCTATATTATAGACAAGATACTGATGACAGTCACCTGGCTAATTGCTCATGAAGTTTTATGCCTCATATAAGGTCACTTACCAATTTCTTTTTCCATTTTCGTTACATATTAATATGATTATTTTTAGACACAGCTTACCACTGTTTCTTTGTGCGCTATTTTTCCTGTTTGTTTGGATTTTTTTAATAGTTGCATTCATTGCAGACTCTTTTATATAAATATCACATTTTCTTTCAAATCAAGCTAATATAGCTCCTAACCTGACTCTCGGAGAACATGCTGTTAAAGTATTTGGAATTGTTCAGTACAGAAAATAAGAAACATGAGAAACATGCCAACATATTAATCTCATAAGCAGCAAAACTGTTTTGTGCAGACAACAGAAAACCTACTTTTTAAACTAAAAATCCTTGTTCCTTCAATATCAATTAACAATGTTCACTCTAGAGACTGCACAGTGTAATTGCAGATTCTATGAAGACTTGAGAATGTGCAGCCATTGACAGAAAAAAGCCCAAGAACAAAAGGTACTCTGTATGCAACTTATACTAAACAATTATACTAACTCTTTTGTGCCATTTTTAAGATGATTCAACTAAATTCACCTTAATATTAAAGCAAAGAACAGAACAGGAACACGAGAAACTTATGTCAAATATTACAAAGAATTTTAAAAATTTCATTAAATTATTAAAGCTCTCTTGTATTTCACATTTCAATGAATGGAATTGGATAGTTCCATCCATCATCTTTTCCATCAATATCTCATTCTTTCTTGTTCTGAACTCAAACTTCAACTGCATGAACTAAAACATGTAATTTCACTCCTTTTCAGATTAAGGTTATTTCCTACTCTGCAAAGGTCAGTGAAATTTTCCTTATTAAAGGTTTAGGTACACAGCAAGCGTGTCTTCTAGTATGATTTTTGATCAAACATTCTTTGGATAAAAGAACCGTGTATTTTTACAACCTGAAATTAAAATTAGATATGCTTATATATTTAGACAGCTATTTCATGAAAATGGACACCTTCTTCTAAAAGCTTTCTCTCTGTTTCTTCTTGCATGATGATTAGCTGCTATCATGAAGGCTAGTGTTGAAGGCATCCTAAAACAAATACCTAATCACTGAATATTATGCATTCCTGACAAAGAAGCAAAGACCAAATTTTCTAAAAATCAACCATGCTTTCAAAAACAAATGATGAAAGATCCTTCCAGGTCCATTACAAGAGCTTTCCTTTCTACACAGTAAATTCAGGAGTCGGTGCTGTTCTTCGAGAAGATCCTAAAGTTCTTGTCTTGATATGATCAGCTACGCTTCAGTATAAAAACACCACCCTATTAATAGTTGGCAACCATGACATGCCTTCACAAGCAGCGCAGCTGTTCCCTGCAGAGACCATGCAGACAAGTACGGTGAGGGGATGTGAGAAACTCAGCTGCTATAAAGCAGAAATGGGTACTAGTATCCTCACTGTCAAATCAGATCATCAGAGACATATAGAGATACTCCGAGTGTGCTGTATTTTCAGAACACCATCTATTCTACCCAGCTCATTTTGTCAGCCTCTGTTGGAACAGTGTATAAAACTATGTGTATAGACATTGCATCACTCACATTGTATAAACTTAGTAGTAGAACTGTCATTAGGTCTATCACAAACAAAATTCATATATAACACATGGAAAGTCTGCAGGACTGATTTCCCTAACTTTGTGCTTTTTGAGAGCTTACACACCTACACAGAGTGAGCATAAATGTTATGGCATCTTAATATGGCAACATTACCATACACACTTTTCACAGGTATGATTACAGAAATGCGCAACAAGGAAGAGATCAGGCTGTGCATATCCACTCACAACGAGCTGAACTCTGCTTTGAGGTGACCATCACTGCCACGTTACTGGTAAGAAAATGTCTGAAAGAGAGAAAATGCTACTCGATTCTATAGCAGAGTAAAAAATGAAGGACGAACAAAATGCACATATTAACCCTCTTCTACCCAACTAGATATGAATCAAAGACCTAAATAAACTGTAATAATTCACAAGCCATTATTTTTTTTCCATTGAGGATGTTTTGTGGTTTTAAAATCCTTGTCTTCCTCTGCAACTTGAATAAATAGTTGCCTTTAAGTTATTTTGGTACTAATACTTCCTTTGTTCTCATTTGTTAATACCTTCCCCCAAGCAGTAAAGATGATAAAAACCATCTAAAATTTATATATTGCCTTACAACAACTGCAGTCACACAGTCTGTTAGCATTCATGTTGAGAACAAGCTGTCACAACACTGCCTTACCATTTGTAACCTGCACATGTTCTCACCTGCCCTCTCAAACAAGAGTCTCTTTGTCTGAAAGGTGTGTTTGTGTAACATTCCTTGTTTAATTTAGACTAGAACCAAAAATAGCAAATAGCTTGTGCTTCACCAAACTTGCACTGAAGCTCAATTACTCAAGCAGTTCAGGTACACCAAAGGGCTTCTTAAAGCTGTTTTGGTTCACATCTGGTTTTACATCACATCTAAGGAACGGGGAGGGGAGAAGAGCGAGGAAATGTTCACCATAACATGAAAGCTTTCACAAAAAAAAACAAAAACCAAAACTCATTGCATTTCCTTCTCCCAAGAAACCTCATCCAGTAAGTCATGCACTCGCTTTTCCTCAGAATAAGCCTCTCTACTAGAAGCTATTTATTGTAGCCAAATTCCATTCCCGATTACTGTATTATGAGCTATACATTGAAGTGTTGGGTTTTTTTCCAGGGACAGCACAGGAGTTCAAAGCAATGAGTCAACACTTCAGAAGCTTTTCAAGCAGAGTAAGGCAGCTTCTTTTCCTGAAAACCAAACGAAGGAATCATCTAAAAATACATGTAAATAAGTATAAGAAAGAAAAAATACTGGATTCCTTTGCCTCAACTCAGCAAGATTAGAATAAAACTATCAACACAGTTGATCTCTAAAACATATTGACACAGCTTAAATATAGGGGTTTACACATCACATCAGACAGACTGATGGCACGTATAGCCTAACTATTTGGCTCAGTGTTTACTGAAGAGCAAAAATTTCATAATATGCTTGGGAAATAGCCCAAATCACAGGATTCTAAGGAGCCAGTAACTTTAACCACAAGATCATAACTTCAAATCCAATCCACTTTAGTGAACGTTGCCATCCTTACTGCCCTACAATTGCTGAATTACCTACGTGATGTTAACCAATAGCCAGAACCAGCTCTATGAAAAGAGCCATTAACATCCTTTTCTGACTGTATATTCTATCTGTCAAACAAGAAAACCATCAGCCAAAACAATCTTAACTTGTCCAAATAAAGTCATCCTGAATTAAAACTACACTCTTCCTGATCCTTCTCTTGATCAACAAAAGCTCCCCTGTCTGGAGACATGAACAAGTTACAGGGCTAGCTAAGTTATAAACTTCCTAGCTTCCTGTAAGTAAAACCGCAAGGTTATGGTACAAGAAGAGGCAAGTCAAAGAAGTTGGGTAAGCTACCTTTCACTTAACCCTGGAACAGAAGTACACAAAAGGCTGTCACTGGGTTCCAGCTGACGTAACTTCTGTACTTTCAGAATAAGGAGGGAATGGGCTAGAAGTTTCAGCAGTAGAAAGTTCTCTACTGAGAATGCTGTGTACTTTGATAGGCCAGTTCTGGGACTTGATTCAAGAACCTTAACTGATGTCTATTTTTCAACACAGACTTAAGGAAGAGAAATGAAATACTTCATAAATCCACTAACCAACATGAACAGTAATGAAGGAGAACCTGATCTATCACTTAAACCACAGGTGTAAGACCACCCTAGAAGACTTCAGAGAATGTAAGAAATCTGATCTAACAAAACACTTAATCAAGCTGTAAAATCTAGATGCATGCAATTTAAATCAAGACACAAGACGGCCAGAGGCACAAGAAAATTTAGCAAGACTTTCTGTACAGCACCAGAGCGGTTTTGTGAACCCCTTGAGGGACTTGCTTGACTCTGACTTTCCCTATATGAACACCCCTTTCAGTATCGACCCCCAAACTACCTCAGCTTTTCTCCTCATTATTTTCATCTGTGCTGCTCACTACTTAAGAAATATTCATCTTTCATCTTATCTTCCTCTTCCACTTCTGCAATACCAATTAAAAACAAGTGGCCAACTAATTTTGGCTGAACCAAGTAGCATTTAATAGATTATTAAAAGTAAATCTACACCCTGGTTTTATAATTTTCCTCTTCTCCTAATTTAAAGGGCACACAGCAGAAGGCATGCAATATTAAATCAGATAACAAACAAGTTCTAGCTCAAGATATAGCCTTCCAAGGACACCATTTACATCTACGGTTGAGCATAGGAAAGCTCACGCTTGTCTCCATTACTAAGAAACAGTTGTGTTAGCTGTGAAGACTCTGTCCAGCACCTCAAATGAATCCAGTTGTAATCTCCCCATTGCCACTTTATTCCTCCTCTAGTCTTATTATTGCAACTTAGGAGCTTGACTTCTACACCTGGCTAACATATTTGTCTGAAAAACTGTCAGCCTACAAAGTTTCTATTATTTCTGGATGGATAATTCTGGAATGCAGCAAGACAAAAGGAAGTTTGGCATCACATAAATGATGCCTTCCAGCTTTAGCCTACTTCCCAATAAACAAGGGGCAGGGAGGGAGCAGAAAAAACAAAAACCCCAAACAAACAAACAAAAAAAACCAACCTCCCCAAAAAAAGCCAGAAACCAGAAGCTCAGATCCTTAGACCCTCAAAGACACAGAAATCCTTTTAAGAAGAGTAGATGTATTCAAATCAGTGATTTTAATAATACTGTTAATAACCTTTAAAAAGTAAGATCTGTAACAAAAAACCAAACAAACAAAAAAAAAGACTTTTAATTACTTCATACATACTTCTGTGCTGCCTCTATTCAGTATGGTTCACAGAATTTACTGAACATCATCTCTTACTTCATTAAGCAAGAGGACTATGAGGGGACATAATTTCATACCAGACAACATACCCAGAAGGTAGACACAATTCATATACAAACTTGCAGGCTACACCTTCCCTGTTCAGCAAGACTCATCCCATAACAAGACCAACTACCCTCAAATGGCTATCATATACATTTCACATGGAACACAGGATAGACAGACAACACCAGCACAGTGCAAGATCTTATTTCAGCCATTTGTACAGAATCTGGCTGGCACGCTGTCTCATTTCATTCATAGGATCATTGGGAACTAAAATTCATGACAAACACTTCACAACAGAATAATTTTGGTGTTATCAAGCAAGTAAAATCACATGTACGTTGGTACCAGTTCCTAATGTACCATCACTATAGAAGTTAAAAGACTGTTCAATAACCCCAATACTCATCAAGTATACAGAGAGAATGCTTCCAAACATGGTCAGTTTCTCCTTTTTATGATGACCTTTTATCCAGAAATCAGAGACACTAACAGAAAACAAAACAGAAATCTAAGATTGAAAACTAGAAATACTGGCCAGGTGTCTGGCTTTTGGGTGAAAGGTTTTTGGCTTGCCTTTTCTTAAAAAAAAAAAAAACAACAAACTACACTTCAATTTGACAGTCATTTTAGAAACATCCTTAAAAATACTGACTTAAATGATCACTTGCATTATAATTTTAACAAATAAAGTACTTAGGATAACACAGGCATACTTGGAAGCAAAGAAGCTAAACACACGAACAGTCTCTTTTACTAACTTACCAAGTATTAACAAGATTAAATATGTTGAAGCACTGCATAGCAAACGGGTACCTAGTCATAGCGCTCAAACAAACAAGTATACCCTTATTCAACTTTAAACTAGCACATGCATACAGATAAAGCATCACCAGTAGATGAAAGAGTGCACTGAAGTCCCAAAGAAGTAACTTTAACTTATAATGGCAAGAGGTATGAACTGCTGAAACAATGCTTACACTTTCTGGGTTTGTTTTTCTTTTTTTTTTTTGTATTAATTTTTTATTTAAGCATTTTGACAGACAGAATGCAGTGGGTATAGGAAACAAGTAATAATTTTAGCACAGGGGAAAAATTTCTGGTTTTATCGTTTCCTCAAGCTTCAAAATCCATCAGTCAGGCAAAATAATACAGTTGTCACCTTCTGAAATACAAATTTAGAGAGCCTAAAGCAGTCATTGTGACTCAGTGCACTTCATTACTATGTTTTGTTTTAAAATCCCTCCTCTCTGGTCACCTCTCAAGAACGGCCCCAGTAAATAACAGCAAATATGCTAAGTGCACTTTCTTCAAAGACTGTTTCCTTCACAGAAGACATCCTTGTATTACCACTGTTACCTTTATGCAGGAAATGAAGTGGATAATTGGAAAGAAGAAAGCAGCTCTAGCAACTAAGTAGTTACTAAGACACTGTTTGAATGACTGTACAGAGCACATAGAAGACAAGTTTTGAAAAAGTGACTGAAACTTGCTTTAATTTGTTGCTAACTGTAAGCAAACCCGTAAGTAAATCTGGATTTCAGACAACATAGGGAAGTCAAAATAAAACCTGTTTACATAATGCAACCGTTTATGTCAAATTTCCCTTACCATAAGAAGTCCTAATTTCCTGTGCAACACAATGACTTCCATGCATACAACAAATGGGATATTAAAAAAAGAACCCACAGGCTCACTGCTGAACAGGGCTTCCAGTAAGAAAGCATTTACAGTGAAAATATTCCTTTACATACTCATGAATTCAAACACAAAACACATTCATCAAGGTTTTTGATGATCACTAAAGTTCAAACAGCGTATTTTTCTCCATTTAGACAAACTGCTCCAAATATATACACAATTGGATAGTCTTTTACGTACGTTACTAAAAATTTCCTGAGATGTTAAGCAAGCTTGAGACCCTCTCTCAAGCACAGGAGACTATCACAGTATACTGAATAGCTATAATAATTGCTAAAGATCTGGAAGGAACACATGTATAAATCACACATAACAGCAGTGACATTTACAAGAATGTAGACATTTCACTGCTGCTGCCAACACTTTCACCATCTGTAAAATTATACTGCAACCTTGCCTCTGAGCTCAGGTACAGACAGAATGGCACAGATTCAATCTTCCATTCTCTTCCTGTCTCTGTGCCCTTCCCTGCTATCTCCTTTAAATACAGCAGACCTTGGAAGCAGCTTTGTATCTTTTATTTGAATCGATTTAAAGATACCACCCATGGCAGAGTCTTATTGCCACAACATTGCTGTACTCCTTCCCAAAACATAACTGCATATTTTGCACATAATTTCTTGTAATATTATTTTTAATATATTAGGTAATAAAATCAAATATTAAAAGCCTTTTCACTCACCACCAAGAGTACACGAAGTGGACATTAATCGCTATTATTAAATCAGAACCACTGCAAATCAGGAATCTATTACGCTCCTGGTAAAGTTTCTCAGCACCAAACTAACATTATAATCACCTTATGCTAACATCACACAATATCTGAAAAACACTAATATTGGCTTACTGCATTTCATCACTTGTGAAAGCTCCAAATCAATATTGAACATGGCTCCCACAGTTTTAAGAACTGGGGAAGGGAGGTCAAGCTCAATCCAAGTAACAGTCAGTCACTCTCTGCTAGAGGAACTACATATTGTAAGGCCCTGTGAACAAGTAATTACAAAGAAATGAATGTTTTATGAAGGAAATGCACTTGGTTTTAGAGGTCACAAAGTGACAGATAAGAGCACAATGCGGAACAAATCCAGCAAATTACAGATTGACCCACAGGTTCAATGAATCCAAACAATAAATATTTCTGCTCTTTAAATAATTAAAAATGTCAAAACACAATCGCTGCAGACAAATAGTGTAAAGAATGCAGAAAGGCCAGACAATCTACTTTATATTTCACTTACCTGTCCTGTGACTGCTCCTCATACATTCTTTCCTTTCCTTCTTTGAATAGTCTTATAGCCCGTTTCGATTTTTTCATGAGACTGTCAATGTAGATTTTAAAATATTCATTCTCACTGAGTTGTGCAAGTTTCTGGTTGTCATCATATTTGCTCAATATAAGTCGCAAATGTTGATAAGTGTCCGGTAGAATGTCAAGTATGTAAGGTGGGCTGTTTTTGAGTTGAAGCTTTGGGTTTTGGCACAATCTTACCTACAAGCAAGAACAAGAGAATGTAAAATACAAGAAATATGTCGGGGCAAGAACTGTTCTGATATCTCAAAATTAATAGGTGCAAACATAATTCTCTAACCTGCAGGCATAAAAAATGAAATCTATTTAATTTATATTCCAGGAAATCCCGACAGTCTCCAGCACCAAAAGATGTAAAATTTAACTTAATCCTTTCACATCTATAAAAAGCAAACAAGCTTGCTTACATAGTTAGGGGGGTTGTTTTTAAAGTAAGAATGCCTTTTCCTGCCTTGTATAAGCTATGGAATATATTACCAAAAGGATCCAACTAAAACCAAGAGAAGTAGTTTCATACAGATCTGTTTGCTGCAGGTGAACTTCCTTATGGATGTTTAAACATCTATAGAGAACCAATCTTATAAATTACTTTGTCATCTGCTGGCTCCCTCTCTTCTCTATCTGATAATATAACCTGTTAGAATCGATAGGAATTTAAAGTTTGAGAGGTCTTCGTATAGGAAAATGGTATGAACAGCACCAGTGGCTCAAAAACTATCAGCTATGGCAGGCAGAAATTAAGTCACTCACAAACAGGAAATAAAACTTTATAAATTCAGTATGTTCCAATTCGTGGCTCTAATAGTGGATAAAATCTTAATGGACTTCGAATCATCACGTTCCTAAATGGCACAAAAAATGGTTAATATATATATTACTTAAAAGAATAAGCTTCATATTAATTGAACACCTTTATTTCAATCCAGAGTCCACTGGAAATGTTTCTGGAAGAAGGCACTACCGGTACTGTTTTCTGAACATATACAAAGTTAGAGCAATTATCTCCTGGCTACCTAAATCCTCTGGTAGGTTTGTTCTGTAATGTTCTGTACTGGAAAGTGAAAAGGGTGGAAATTAACCAGTAGTTTTTGAGTGCTATCACATTAAGATATTCACAAACTCAGCTACAACACTGCGGAGTGACACATTCTAGACACAGATGCAGCTGTATGTATGCAAATACTTAGGGAAATAATTAAGTCCCTATGGTATAAAAGTTTTATAGGTATCATTTGGAGAGCGCCACATTATATAAAATTTTGACATCCTTTTGAGATAATTAAGGAGGCTGTAAAAAAACCCAAACAAAACTTAATACTGCTGAAAGCAGACTCCTATTCCTACTAATGTATCAACTTCCAAAATGTGTAGTCTTGAGCATTTCAAGGCACAGGAAAACAAACCCGTATCCTACAACATTCACGTCTCCAAACTCAAAGCTGTATTACTATTGCTGACCCCTCCTTCAATTTCTAAATCTACACCATTAAGAAATTCACTGCTGCCACTAACAGACTTCCATGCACAAACTGGAAAGCAAGCACAATTATCTCTGAAACATACTCACAAACACCCACCCGGCAATTAATTTTAGGTAACTGGGGTCATAGTTAGAAAAGCAGAGACACAAGAGTGGACAGAAGTCAAGCATTAACAAGTTTTAAAAAAGTCTAGCATCATTAGAAGAGTGAAAACTCATGACTACAATAGAAATGTTAGCACCGCTCAAAGCCACTATTTAAAACGTGACATTTGCAATCTCTCCCCCCATTTCACTAATCCATTGCTACTTTAGTACAATCTATTATTCTTTCACCTACTAGACCAAGTAATAAACCAGGAACCCTTCTGATGTGTTGTAGAATAGGCAATCTTTAAACCAGAGAAACTTAAAATCTCGGTAAGAAACAAAAAGACAGCAGATGAAAGCAGGCAAATATGAGAACATGAGCACAACATTGTTCAACATGCTAAAGAGTGGTTCAAGGCACGAGCAGTTAAGTATTTCTAGATATAAACAGCAAAAAAAAGTTTCAAGGCACGCTCTAAAATAATTTAGTGGCTCATTAAGGAATTCCTCCAAAATTGAGGAAGACATTGGAAGGCAACAAACAAAAAAAGTAAAGTATAAAGATGTTTGATCATCGCTTCATCATGTAACTGAAGCTTGAAGCTGCAATCAGCAACTGCAATGGTGAGACAGCAAGAGACTTTAAAATTGAAAATAACATGTTTATATGACGTGCAATAAAGAGAACGTTATCAGGGTAAGGAAAAGGCCAGTGTGATCCAAGTTCTGAGTTAGGAGATGCCTGCAGCAGCAAAGAACAGTAAAGCTGAACTTACTGATATACAAAATAGCAACATCTGAATTATGAGTTTAGGTGAAAGGATGATACAGAAAGTTACATTTGTCTGTGAATCACATATCAATCTGAACAATTTAGACATAGCTTTTAAAAGAACAGTTCAAGTAAAGGAGTGGCTCGAATGAGTAAAGAATTTTACATGTGTAAACAGATCTGAAAATCATCCAGGAAGTGACATATGTGAACTTCTTTCACAGAAGTGTTAGGAGAACTGGAATCATCAAGATTAAAGTGAAAACTTTCATGAGAAATGTATATGTTTTTCATCTGAACTTTTGTTCTCTGTGACTTTAGATTTAGTGAAATCTTGAAACGAGACTGACATTCTTCCCAAAGTCAGCTAGAGATCACAAATCAATATCACTGATTAGGCATTGCAACTTTCTGGAGAGACCAGCACAATGAAAAGAAAAAACCAACCTGCTGAAGGGAGGAAAATACTTATTTCGGGAAAAAAGTCAGCAATGAGAGCAGACCAGAAGCAAAGAAGGCTGCAATCATTTTGAATAGTGTATGTATTCTAACTTAAATCTCATGAACGAAGAATTAATTCCTTTTCTAACATCCATCTTTTTGATCAGATGTGCCAACAGGAAGAATTTGAGTGGTTTCATATATATTAGAAATACCATTAAAAACAAACAGGAAAAAGCAAATTGCTTATGCTGGTTGGTGTATTTTCCACAGTTGCTCCATTCAACTACAAAAAGAACAACCAGTGATAAAGAATTAGTTTCTATTTCAGATGTACTTGAAAGTGTTCTTCAGTCCGGTATCATTACGTAGGCACATACACATCAAAACAGGATTCTGTGGTCATCATGGTTTACAAGACTTCACCTTCTGCTGATTGCATAGAGACAAATACAGCACATTATTAGAACCTTCAACTCCAGCACAAAGCTTTAATAAAGTCATACAAAAATTATTCTGCTGTATGACTCTTACTAACACACACTCTACTGTGTAACTCATTGAAAAATTCTAACATTTAGTTCAAGTCAGTTATCCAGTGAAGCAGTACAAGTCTTTCTTCACTTTCTAAAGTACATAAGGTTTCAGTCCAAAGGAAGTAAGTTTGTAAAGAGATGGCTGGTAAACCATATGGTTTCCAGAGTCAGGATGTCCTGACACGTACCACAGCAGTTCACAATTAAAAGTAAGCACTAAGAAATGACATCTGCTGATGCAAAAGATTTGCCGATGCATCAGAAGTGGCACAAACACCTTTCTTCAAAAGAAAATAGAACTCAAAACCAAAATAAAACAAACACAAAAAAACCCAACCAAAAATAAACATGTCCATGTTGCACTTTACAAAGCAATCCTCACCAACACTTTAGGAGAGGACGTGAATCATATCACTGTCTGATTTGTGTATTGTTATGACTGGAAGTAATCATGTATATATTTAGCAAGCATCCAGTCCAAAAAATGAAAAGCAGTCAGTCAGCAATTTAGTAAGAAACATCTCTCTCACTGAGGTAAACTGAGAAAAAGCTAAACTTCTTTCACTGCCTCAGTCAGGGTAAATCCAAGTACTTGCTCCTGAATCACAGAAACAATAGAGTGCAATTCCGATAGAGTAATGCCTTAGTTCTTCACAAATCCATCAGAAACAGATTTTGAAACAGGTAACTTGGGAACCTCCAGACAAGCTTACTCTACTGTCTGCTGTGGAAAAAAACAACCCCCCTCTTCCTTCCTCTCCTCAACCACCCTCCCCCTCCCCTCCCAAAAAACACCACTACTTATAACCTTTTTGAAGACGTTTGACTGAAATTATAAGACATTATTTTCATAGCATCTTCCAAGATGAGAGTAGTGGACACTTATTTTATTTAGACAATGAATCTTTTGGAGAAAACCATATCTTCTATTCACTTTTTTAAAGCAAACAAAGTTGAAAGCCCTAAATCAATTTTGCAAAAGAACTTCTGTTTAAGCAAAGTACAGCAGCCCTAACACAATCTGTTTCAACACCTAATGCTAGTCAAAAATCATACAAGGAAAGTAAAACAGTGTAAGTATCTAAGGAATAGGACAGCTGCTCAACAGTACTGTCAGCTGCAGTGAATGAATTAAGACAACCACAGCACCAGTACTTGCACACTTCCAACACTACAAAACCCTCTATTGAATGAGTAACTTCTGCCACGCAGTACAAAAAAAGTCAAATTATTAAAAAACACTTTTGACATTAGATGATCTTTAAATGTCCCTTCCAACCCAAACTATTCTATGATACACCATAGGCAGCATAAAGGTAGCTCTGCAGTAAGATACCATAACAACTCTCCAGAAAAACACAACACACAATGCTACCAACAATAAATTCTGAAGAACTTAATTGGGGAGGGGCTAATCAGGAAAACGGATGAAGCATTATGCTGCTTCATCAAATATTCCTTCCCACCAGAAATTACCTAACTGCGATTCATTTTATTTTCACAGAAAGATGGAAAGACGGGTTTCTTTCTGAAAGAAGCTTTCACATTAAAACATAAGACTGATCACTGATCTTTTCAGCTGAGAATACAGTAAGTGCTTGTTCAATAGCTACCACACTGCAACTGTGCCATATGCTTCCATACTGGAGGAATAAGCAATAACAATGCTGATGCTACATAAGCACAAGACAGCTGACTTTGGAGGGTCATTTATACTTCCTTCTACTTTGAAAAAGAGAAGCTTCCAGTTCTCTGTTTAAATTTCCACTCCTTTCCCACAAGCAGCATACACAGCCATAAAACTTCCTATCAACTTTGACCAGGTAACACACTGAAGAATACCATGGCTATAACTGATGATTCATTTGAAGAAAAGCACATTACTAAGTTGCAGAGGTTATACAGCTTTCACTCACTAGGTCAATAGTATCAGCTTTGTAGATGCACTCTAATTTGCTCTTGGGTAATTATTCGATAACAAATCAAACTGCCATCCCCACTTACATAGTCAAACAACTGGGTGGGCCACAACAAAATGCCCAAGCAGTTTAGACACTAGTGTTAGTCTTCACAGTAGAAAGCATAATTATTTTCAGGCCAAACGCATAAGTGTACTGAAAAGTGATTGAAAGTTGCTGAAATAATCCTGCTTTAAAAAAATCACATTCAGAACGTGTCACAATTTTATCAGCTTGAAACCCACAAGAGTAAAGTTTGGAAAATAGTAATGCCAACTCTAAATAGCCTGAGCAGTAAGTTAACTTAACTACTCCCATGTTTACATAACAGGCATCCTCTCCCAAAGATATCTTCTAATAATAATAATACACAGCTAGCTTCTAGCTTTTAATATCATTAGCTTTAGAGCCTTAACAAAATAAAATCCTATGTAAATTATGCATACTTTAAAGGAAGACTTAGTTCTATTTGTTAACACTATTTTTTTATTTATTTACAGGGCATGAACTTTCTAAAACACACATCATGTTTTAAAAACAGTAATGTGCTTGCTACAAGTTAGAGATACGTGGTCAACTTGCTTATACAATGCTAACACTGGAAAGCAGGGTTAGCCTTCCAAACCATAAAAGGAAAATTATCCTTTGCATTGCAAAGGAATCAAAGTATTTTTGGTTCTTAATGGTATAGCTACTGATTACCCATGAGAAAAGCAGCAGGGGAACCGGACATTGATGCCCCTCTAATAATGCAGTTAATATTGTAAATTCACATAAAAAAAAGACATACCAATAAACCTCAAAAAGTGCAGATCCCAGTGGATCAAGTATAAAGAGGAAGATGTAGATATAAGGTAAATAAACAGATAGCAATTCACATTCTCTGATTACTTACAAGAAGACTGGGGTTTGATTTATTTTTTTGTTCCCTGCAAGTATGTTGCTTATAGTAACTTTTACATGGGGCTCTAACCTGGAGCAGTACCAACATTCTGTCCTGTTAAACAACTCTCTCAGAATCTTTGATTTTTTTCAAACTGGTAATAGAAGTTTGAAGAGAAGACACTTAAGCAGAACTGCAGCCTTCTGCCTATTCTAACAACTAAAGCATCACCCCATGAAAATCCAACATTACCACGAAGTCCGAGTAATTCCAAAGAGTGACATACGATAAATTCAACACAGAGAAGTTTGTACGGTATCTAAACAGCCAGAACTTTTACATACACCATAAAACTACTCCCAGAGCATAGTTCTTGCAGAGTCACAGTATTTATACTGTTAGTTAATCCCTTATTATTGAAAACAAATAATTCATATATGGAATCTCATCCGCCAATGAAGTAAATGGCAATAATAATGTAGGAAAGGTAACCTATGGCAAATGTAAGAAAGAAAAAAAAGAAAGGAATGTAAACTTGAAAAGTATTGAGGTCTGCCCCTAGGTTTTAAGACTGCTCTTTTTTCATCCTTTAGTTGAGACAGTAGCTTTGCTTTGTTTCCATTCTCCCTCCCTCTAACATCTTCAGAATGAGAGAAAACTTTAGTGTAGCAGTAAGATGGTTATTACAGATATTACACTTAAAAGAATAAACAAGAATAATGACTGTTATTACAACAAGTTAAACAGGCCTCAAAGCCACAATCCTACCATGGGTGGCACCCCACTGACTTTGCAAAGCCTTCACTAGATATTAATTTGATCGGTGACCCACTGCAGAAATCAGTCATAGGACACACTCCAGGAATGGGATTTGAAACAACAGTTGATCGAGTAGGCTTTTACTTCAGAGTTTAATCCCTGGTTTTGATCTTGGCAGAGGAGAAAATGACCTTCCCGTGCCAATTGCCACATAAGGCTAAGAGCCTTAAATTTGTTTGCCAACATATTAAATTTGCTCAAACTCATCCTTTCACCATAAGTACCAAATGCTACAAACTCAAGCAGCAACCTACAGCATTCTCACACTATGACATCACCCTGTCTGGTAAACTTTAATATAATTTGGAAATAAAATGTGATTAACTGAGAGCAGTTTAAAGAGGATACATTAAACATCCAAATTGAGGACACTTATCCAGTAAAACGAAAAAGAAAGCACAGCACAACATTCAGCTTTTCCAGTGACTTCTACAGAGCAGGCCTTACTGGCTGTTCTGATACCCTGTTGTAATAGTGACAAACACAGTTATCCTCTATTAGCTGAGTAAAAGCAAACCACAAATCCAAGCAGTGGGGTTAAGACTTTCTGGTAACTGTGAATATACAAACCAATCAGGACAACCTTACCATATACATTCATAAATGCCCTGGTGAAGCGGGAAATGAAGCTGTACATTCCCCATGTGGTTTCAACAATGACAATTCAGATTCCTGGTTTCCAAGTGAAAAACTTCCTCCTACTGAAGAAAAGTGCCTGCTTCCAAGGAATGGACACTTGCAGTTCTCATTTTAAGATGCTCACTGTTTACAGCATCATGATCATTAACATGGAAATGTCAATAAAGTCTTTGTGATAACAACCACTTCTACCAAGGCTGGGTTTTAAGTTTATAATCATCATCAGAAATCTGATGCTCTTCTTAAAGCATCAAAAAGGAGAGCACACAAGGACTCAACCAAATCCTTTGAAATTATCACTTGTCAAGGCATAGTATGTGAAAATCTCTATCATGTCAGTATAACTGCTCGTGAACTCTAAAAAATATTAAACATCTGCAATTTAAAGAGCCATTAGGAAAGCAAACAGTTACAGTAATTCGTGAAAAATCACCAAGTTAAAAGTTGTAACCCTTTTGCCAAGGCTAAAAGGTAGTAATCCTCACTCCATAGCAGTTTCAAGAGGAAGCTCTCAAGTATCACCTGATATGCAAAACAGAGCGCTTGTATCTCCTGAACAGCTCTCTGTGTTATACTCAAACTGTTCCTACTGTTTGAAAGGAACCCTCATAGCTCATCTATCATCACACAAGCTGTCACTTTGTATAACACTAAACAAGATGTATTAGCTGGTTTAGAGAACTGCAAGATCTAAAACCACTATGGTCTGTCTCCCCCACTTCCTGAAAAGTGAGTTTCAGCACAGTGTATTTCTACCTTCAAAATGCAGAACTACTTTAAAATCATTAAAATGCAGAACACGCACTTAAAAGTTAGGCGTGCCACACTAATCTGTTTACTAAAGTGACAAGAGTCCCCACGCACATTCCTAAAAGCACAAACGTATCTGTGTTGCCATCATGAGCGTGTCTCACAGGAGAATTAGCTTCACGCAAGTTTCATACTTCTGAGGTCTTGTTTGCAGGCTAACGATGTGATCCAACACGGAACACACAGAACATGTGATTACAAGTCTAAGTTAAGCAGTTTTTCATTAGGACAGCTCTTCAAGTTTGAGTCATTTCAAAGGATCTGAAAATAACAATCGCCTAAGGCAAACACACACATTTGTTTTCCCTCCACAAACCAAGATTAAAAAAAAAAAAACAACATAGCCAGAAGCCATAGAAAGGGGGAAGAAAAAAAAAAATATAAGTGGTGCCGAAATAACCTAAAAAACAAGCCCCCTTACTTATATACTCGCACTACACAGGCAGCACAACAGCTGGAGCCTCAGGAAGCTCCTTCACCCCACGGGTACCTATTTAAATAGCCTCATTCTTCACTGTGTCTATACACAAAGGCAAGTAGACACTCACCACTTTGTCCATGAGCTTCCAGGTCTTCTCCACAGTCCTCCGGTCGGCAGCTGCCTGCTTGGGGGGGCCCACAGCATCCTGGATGGCATCAATGAAGCCCAGGATCCGTCCCTTGCGCGGGTTCCGGCCATTGAGGGAATTGGCCATCTGGGAGCCAAGCTGGCCACAAGGACAAGAGAAACACACGACACTCTCACCAAGGTGCTCCGAAAACATCTCGTCCCAGACCTGGCCGCAGCCAGGGAGGCAGCCAGCGCTTCCTTCTTCGCGGGCAGCGAAGGGCAAGACCGGGGCACGGTTAGAAACGAGCTTAACTTTTGATGACAAACGGCGTCAAAACCCACCCGGCCCCGAGTTTACACCGGCAGAAGCCACGGCGGATTTACCGTCAACGCCGAGAAGCTCGGGAGGGGAAAAGGGGGGACCCACCCGCGCCCCTTCGCCCCGGCGGGCACACGCCCCGGGCCAGACAACAGAAGCGGGGGATGGGGAAGGAGGAGGGGGAGAGGGGAGCAGGCAGGCAGGGACCTCGCATACGTACAGCTCAGCACCGCACGGCTTCGTGCCAAGAGCCAGAGAAGCCGCCGAGAAAAGCCAGAGGCAGGCGAGAAGAAGGAGGAGGAGGAGGAGGAGAAGGAGGAGGGAAGCTCCCAAGCCCGGGGCGGCGGCGGAGCGCAGCGCAAGCAAAGCGTCTCGTTCGGACGAGGCTCCCCTCCCTCCCGCACGGCTCCGGCGCGGCTCCCGCCGCTGCCCCGCGGGGAAAGCACGGGCAGCTCCTGCCCCACCGCCCGGCGGGTGCGGGACAGAGAGAGAGACAGCCCCGCAACGCGTGCGGGAGAGGGAGACAGAAATACGTATGCACACGCACAGGTCTCTACGCGGCACCGCTCGCAGGCTGCGGTCTCCCCCTCACTCCTAGAAAGTGAGCCCGGCTCCCCCTCGGCGGCCCCGCCGGCTCTCCCGCCCCCTCCCCCCCGGCACATCCCCACCCCGGGCCCAGCCCCGCGCCTGCGCCCTGGTAGCGCGGGAGGCGGCGCCGCCGCAGCCAATCGGGAAGGGGGGGGGGGGGGGGTCGGAGATGATGGGGAGGAGGAGGAATGGGACGCGGTGGTGGTGGGGATGAATGGGGCTGGCTGCGCCGAGGGCGATAGGAGAGCTGAGCCGGGGTTGAGGGAGGGAGGGAAGGAAGGAGGTGGAGTTTCCGCTCCCACCTCGACGCGCCCGCCCGGGCGGGGGATGCTCGAGGTGTCCCGGGAGGGCGCGGGGAAGGGTCCTTCGCGGGGATGCAGAAGTTGATCCGGGCTGTAGGGTTGGCAGGGGCTAAAGGTAGAGCCGAAGGGCTGTGGCAGCGCGTCGCTGCTTCCCCTGGAGCAGCCGTGTCCCCCCTGCCTGCTGGGGCGCTTGGTCAAAAACCAGCGGCCGCGCTCGCCTCCCCTGTGAGCGGCTCTGCCTTTGCGCTTCCCCTTCGCAATGCTCAGAGCTGGTCGCGTTGTTTTGATGTTTTGTTTGGTTTTTTTCTTCCCTTGTGTGGCCACAAAGAACAGGAACCTCTTTCTCTCTGTATGTTTGTTTCTTTTTTCTTGTTTTGTTTTGAAAGGGGGAGGTTGTGGGGCAAGTGCTGGGATTTCCCACGTTGGAGCGGGGCTGGGTGTGGGCTGTGAGGGTCCCACTGCCACTCTCAGAGGGAGTCAGGGAGTAGGTAAATACTTTCTAGTTAAAAAACACCACCTTTACGAGGGTTTGTTTTGATACCAGCGCTTTCCCAGGGGATGTGGTTAATAAAACCCAATTGTTCCGTGTCCTGCTGCTCAAACTGAAGAGCAAGAAGGAACCGCACAGGTAGCACAAGAGGGAACAGAGGACCTGGGAAGGGTACAGGGACGCTGCGTAGGTGTGTAAGGATGGGGTCAGGAAGGCCAAGGAGCAGCTGGATCTGAACTTGGCAATGGAAGCAAAGACTAACAAAAAGGGCTTCTACAGGTATATCAGTCAGAAGAGAAAGGTGAAAGAGAATGTACCCCCACTGATGGTTGATAACAGTGATCTCATATCAGCAGATGAGGAGAAGGCTGAGATACTCAACAACATTTTTGCCTCAGTCTTCACTAACAGCCACTCTCCTCACCCCTTCTGGGAAAACAGGCAACAAGGGTAAACCCTCTCATTGCGGGTGAGTATCAGGTTTGTGGCCACCTGAGGAACGTGGACATATATATACGAGTCTATGGGACCTGATGAGATGCATCCTAGGGTCCAAATGGCTGATGTAGTTGCCAGGCTGTAGGATGACAAGATTGGGAGCAGCCCTGCAGAGAAGGACTTGGGGGTGCTGATTTATGAGAAGCTCAATGTGAGCCAGCAGTGTGCACTCACAGCCCAGAGGGCCAACTGTATCCTGGGCTGCATCAAAAGAAGCGTGGCCAGTAGGTCAAGGGAGGTGATTCTGCCCCTCTGTTCCTCTATTGTGAGACCTCATCTGGAGTATTATGTCCGGTTCTGGAATCCTCAATGTGAGAAGGATATGGAACTGTTGGAACGGGTCCAGAGGAGGGCTACAAGGATGACCAGAGGGCTGGAGCACCTCCCCGTATGAGAACAGGCTGAGAGAGTTGGGCTTGTTCAGACTGGAGAAGAGAAGCTTCCGTGAAGACCTTATAGCGACCTTCCAGTACCTGAAGGGGGTGTACAAGAAAGCTGGGGAGGGAGTGATAGGATGGGGGAGGGGGGTTAGGGGGACGGGGGGTGGTTATAAATTGGAGAGGGAAATGTTTAGATTAGATATTAGGAGGAAATTCTTTACAATGAGGGTGGTGAGGCTCTGGCACAGATTGCCCAGGGAAATTGTAGCTGCCCCACCCCTGGAGCTGTTCAAGGCCAGGTTGGATGGGGCCTTGGGCAGCCTGGTCTGGTGGGAGGTGTCCCTGCCTATGGCAGGGGCTTTGGAACTGGATGATCTTTAAGTTCCCTTTGAACCCAAACCATTCTGTGATTCTCCTATTTTAGGGCAAATTTTTCTCTCAAATTTGTATATTGTCTATGAATGCAGGAAAGAGTGAGGATTACCCACACAGGGTGCAAGACGTTTGAGTTCAGAGTCTTTTGAAGACATTCCAGGGAGTAATTATGCTTTGTGAGTGTTAATCTAATTAACCATCATACAAGGAAGCAAAAAAAAACTTAAAAACTGGGAGGCTGTTTTCTGAAGACAATTGTATTAGAGGAGTGGTTTTAAGTCTTAGTTTTCTGAATGTTGGCAAGTGTCTTTTCTGTAGTATTTTCCTTTGCAAAGATTTTTTATTAAAATGTTTTGCCCTTTTTCTTGATATTTTTTCTAGTCTTCCTATGTTTTTGGCCTTCAATAAAATAGGAGTCAGGAAAAAGTAAAAATTTGGAGACTGTTTCAGTGTTTCTTTTATTTATATTGTCATTTATAGGTAGTTTTAGTGCACATATCTCGTGATTGGTTTAAAACATGTCAACTTACTTCTATGGGCACACATACAACATTAAAATCCTATCAGTAATGTCTTCATCAACAATCATTGTTCCTTTATAGCTTTAAAATACAAATTGGCAGGCACTTGCCTTAAGTGGGTTGAAAGCTTCTCATTTCACTGTAGGGTCAGTAAATTATGTTCTTACTTATGTTGTTGTAAGTGTTAGTTTTAAACTTTTCTTTGGCAGCTCTCCCTATCTGTGGAGCACAGCTCGTGTAAGATCAGGTTGGTAGTGAGTGCTTGTTCTATTGCTGTCTCTTTGGTTGTGGATAAAGCAGAAGGTCTGACATTCCTGTTGAACTTGTTAAATCTTTGGTTCTTTTTCTCGATTGTATTGTTTTCATTGTTGTTATGTCATTCTCCTCACATTCCACACACTGCCAAGAGCTATGATCTGCAAGTCACACTTGGTAGCTGTCTGGGGCTGAGTCATGTTGTCTTGCAGTTCATCTGAGTGGAGAACCAGCAGGAGCAAGCAGCTTGGTTCTCCGCATCCCAGCATGTGTGTGTTGCATTATTAGGAGAATAGCCAGCTCTATGGGGAAAGTGAGTGGCTTTCAAACAGCCCTTTTTCATTGGCTCTACTGTACTGTACAGTTAGTACAGATATTCTGGGAATTACAGTCCTCAGAGGATAGTATGAGTTTATGTTGGAAGTAAGCCAGCTGGGAGAAGCAGGTGAAAGAGATACCTGTAGCTTCAGTATCAGGGGTGCTAAAGATGGGTCAAGCTTTTGCATGCTGTGCTATGAAAGGAGTAGAAAACAAAATGCTGCTTTTGTGTTTTCACCTGTGCAAAGTGAAAAGGCTGTTTGACAGAAGACAGCTGAGAGATAAGACTGAGAGAGGAGCAAACAGCTGCCATGTGTTTGAAATTATGGGCTTGTGCTTATTAGCAGTAGGGAACAAGGAATTATATTGCCCCATGGATCTATGGGGTGCATAAGAATAAAAGGTCTTTAAGAGGGTGGTGGCTGAAGGCACTGCCCACCTGGAATATTTTGATGCACGCCAGCAGCCATATATTATTATAGCCATCCAGAGGGACATGTGAGAGGGTATTCCTGCTGCCCAACTTCAGGCTCTGTAACAGCCTAAATTAAGAACCTATTTATACGTCCATTGAGAGACTACTAGGTGGTTCAAAGCAGACACCAAAGTCAGATACTTTGATTCTGTGTGGGAAAGTGTCTGTCTGTTTGGGCTATATGTATAGTGCATGAGTAAGTTTGATGTTTAGTTAAGGCCCCCAAGTTATGTACGTACAATTAGAAATCCTCCACAGATCTTTCTTGGTCTTAAGCTTTCCAACTAAATATTTGTTTTACTTCTTATTATACCAAAACACATGACAGTTTGGATCTGCTGCTTGGAAGTGTTCAAATTACTGTATGAAAACACTACAGAATGGAAATTAGGTAAATCTGAGGTGACAGGTGTTCAGAATTCCACATCACATGAGGCTGATCTTCAACCTAGTTAAGGTACTAACCAGTCATATAATGATACCCAGGTGACTGCTGTAAGGTTTTGGCAAATTCCTGTAATTAAAATGATGGAGTGAAGGTGGCTGTGGGTCAGGGTATGATGAAGGAATCAAGACAGTGTGAAAGCAGCCTTCTTTGGAACTCTTAAATCCCTTTGGTAAGGTAAGGATTTCAGATCTATGCACTTTACTGAAAGGCAAAATCATGGGACTTCATGAAAAGCCAATCTGCTTGGTAGACAGGGAAAAAAACAGATACAGGAGATTAAAATGTAACAATTTATCCACTGCAGCATTATCCTATCTGTTAACTAGTTTTGGTTTTGTTGGTTTTTTTTCACTTTGCTGGTGATTCCCCTTCCTTTGGAATTGATAGAGTAGTTAGTCTTGTGAATGGAACTTTGTCACTACTTTCAATGAGTTCCATCAAAGAGCCATTGATGGTAGTTGGAAGCAAAAGAGATGTTTTGGTTTTCTTTGTTCGCCAACTAAGAAAATATTACAGATTTTCTGCAATTATTCAATGTATGTGGTTTGGCAATTGTTTTCATTTGCGTAGTTTCTTTGCCCTGTTACAAGTGGCTTTTTGACCAAATGTGCTGAAACGCAAGATCAAAGAAGAGGTCCGATGTAGGCTTTATTTATAGCCACATAAATAAGATAAGGTATTGCCCTCATGTATGGTATAATTTTTTTAGAGGGTAATGC
The DNA here is from genome assembly GCF_032191515.1 of Phaenicophaeus curvirostris. Classification (NCBI taxonomy): domain Eukaryota; kingdom Metazoa; phylum Chordata; class Aves; order Cuculiformes; family Cuculidae; genus Phaenicophaeus; species Phaenicophaeus curvirostris. Next base: position 93,473,058 of record NC_091392.1, read on the forward strand.
AGTAAGCAATATGCTGAGTTAAGTGATACAGTAACAACAATTGTAAAAGCTTAAGTCAGCTATTTCAGAAGCTGAACAAGAAGTAACATCTTGCTAATTGTACTGCAATACCCTGGCTATCCCAGCATACTTAAACTTTCAGAGTAATCTCTTGTTGTTTTGACTGGATATGTGCAATATTATCAAAAGGCAAGTGTTCAGGGGGGTGTAGCATTCTACAGCTTGCTGTCCAGCAGCAGTTTAATGGCTGGGCTCTGACAAGTTCACGCTTTCTGCAGTGTGTACGGTTCCCTAGCAGAAAGCAGCTGGTCTGTCTTTGAAGGGAAGCTGAGACTCTAAGGGCCACTAGAATCCACTGTTGTTTTGGTGCCCTACATCCGTCTGCTCTGCAAAAACATCAAACAAACAAAACCCACCAAACAAAAACAATGAAAACAAAAACAAAGCATACAACAACCCAAACAAACAAAGATAAAAGGTAACTATTGTAACAATTTAGGTTCTAGGGCTGTTTGCTTAAGTACGTTTTCATTAGCCAGTTCTAGAAATGTACAATGTCTTATGCATACCCCCCAGTATCCAATTATTACGCAGTCACCTGCTGTTAAGAATACTAAAGTGGAGCAAATGGAAAATCTTTTCATGTTATTATTGTACAGTGCCCTCGAGGGTGCTAGGCTCTGCAGACCTAGGGGAAAAAAAAACAAACAAACCCAAACCATTTATTTTATGATTTTGGGGTTGATTAAGCTGCAAGCCACCGTTGTGGGTAATTTTAAAGTAGATTGCAACAATTTTCCTGTTTTATCATGGCAAACTCAGAGGCAGGAAACAAACTCATTCACCTCAGATTTCTCTTACTGATAATTTAAGTTGGTATTATAAAAATAGATGCTTTTCCTGCCTTAGTAGGTAATTACTGAGAGAAAACTGACGGTAACAATGGCTGGTTTTTGTTAGATTATTATCTAGTTAATTCGGCTACTTCTACCTATTTTTCCTCTGTTGACTTAGATTATAGTTTTCATAGTCATTGAGTCCTCAAGACTGTTGGGTTTTTTGGTTGTTTTTTTTTTTTGTTGCTGAAAATGAAATGGAGAACTGTTATTTTCACACAGTTTAACCCACTTTGCTGTGGAACTACTGTTAAAAAAAAAAAAAAACAAAACAAAAAAAAAACCCCAACCAACCAAAACCAAACAACAAGGCAAAACATGCTTTTCAAAGTTTCTGTAGAAATCTGTCATTGCTCCAGCAGGCTGCTGCAATACAACAATTCAACTAATGATAATGTTCCAGCATTAGCTGTCTCTGCTGAGGATTTAAATCATCTTTTTATCCTTTATTAGGAAAGACAAGCTAAATTTGGCTCTGTGTGTGCCTGTAAATAAAATGGCCCAGGCACTGTTCTTGAGCCCTGAGGCCAGGCATCATGACATGACAGGGCTGGTAGCCACCAGCCTCATGAAAATTGCATGACCCCCAACACTCCCCTACACCTCCACACCCAAAATAAACTGCATCCAGAGAGTCATCCCTGACTTGTGCAAACCGTGAACCTCTCTGGGATTTGTTTGGGAAAACACCAGCTGACATGAGCCAAAACGACTAGGGAGTAACCTAATCATTTAACACCAGAGATTGTCACATGCCAAAGTCATTGTGACTGCAGTGTCCGTGTACAAATATAGCTGGGGTGAGTGAGGGTGTGCGTGTATAAATATATACACGGTGCGCAGACACACAAACTGTAATGCAGGGCCTTTCACCTTAGTTAACCTTGGTTGGACTTCAGATAACGAAATTTACTTTCAGTTGGGTTCTTGAGGAGTGAACTTCTTAAAGGGCACATTGGAAGTACATTGACCAGATTTTTACTGACTAAGGCTCTCGCGCTTACATTTGCAAATCTTTCATTCTCACTAGGAGGAAATCAATTTAAATATGATGTTCTTCCCAGGGAAAATATGGCAGAACAATTTGCTTGACTGTGAGCAATTAGAAAATGCATTATCTGTTTGCAGAACAAGTACAAAAACTAATTGTGGGGCCAGGCCTGTGTTTGTCTCTACACCTTGCTAATGAGTTTGTTTGCTGTAAACTAGACAGCCCACTTCAAAACACATCTCCGCCTTAATATATTGTATTAAAAAAGTGTGTCAGCTTAATTTTAAAACAACCTAGCCCTCAGGGAGCAATTTTACTTGAGTTCTTCTGTTTCTTTTCTGTTATTAATTGCATCCATCTGCCAGAGCAGGTGCAAAGGCTTTAACTAAGTTCTATCATTTTAGCACTACCTCTTGAATTTACCCCATCTGTGCAATGGCATAAAAATAATCAATGTCAATATCTTCTCCTACTCCCACTCTAACCCATTCCTGCTGAGGGCAGTGATATTAGTTCTTCTTAATCTCAGTCTGATAAAACAATAGCAGCAATATTTAACTCCAACATCCTATTTAATATCCTGTCCAAATACAACTGAGATTTCTTGTCTGACTTGAGAATTAGGCGCTTTCATTCTTCTTCCGTTCAAATAGCTCAGCTTTCATCAGAATTTCTAAGATTTTAAAATCATGATAAGTGATTGTAAAATATTTGCATAGTGTCTTTTCGTTGCCATCTTTCTTGGGCGTAGGAATTGTAGTTTGACAGGAAACAAGCCTTTGTCTACTGAACACAATTTAGTGTAGTAAAGCCTTCCTCTGTGCTTCTAAATGTCAAAATAACCTAAGTTATTGGCAATTTCAACTGTATTACTAGCAACTTTAATTGAAATATTCAAATGAGACATTGTCATAGAGGCTTTTTTCCAGCAAGCAGCAATGTTTTCAGATTAGTGAGATAGTGTCTTGAACAGGGAAATAATGTGCTTGGAAATCATAACGTGAAGATCATGATTTATTTGCTTGAATTTCTTCTTCTGTGCCACTCATTATTGTAGCTTCTAATGTTCTCTCCATCCTGCTAAAAGAAGAGACAGCTTCTTGTGCTATGATGCGCTTGAGTCCTTGACTGAATTTGTGGTGTACCTTCTGTTTCCTGTGTGCTTCAACTTCAACCAGTATTTTGCTTATGAGCAAAGACTGAAACTTTTTACCTTTTGCCTTTGCCTGGTGTAGTTTTTTGAGTTTTGTTTTTTTTGGGTTTATTTGCCTACTTCCCTTCATTTAAGGTAAGCTATTTTTCCAAGCTGAAAATAAAGAGCATGTTTTATAAGGCAAGTCACTATTTTAATAGAATTGAGTATTTTTTGCCTTTTGCATGAGTCGTTTGCAAACACAAGCTGAGTGCATTTGATATTGGTAATTATTTGTTGAATGCTTCAGAGCTTTCAGTTCTCAGACTCCGTGTACAAGCTTTTTGCATCAGTTGCTGATTCTACATAATACAACTGGTGATTGTATTTTCTATTTCATGACAAGACTTTTTTTTTTTTTAAGAGGAAAATGAAAAATAATGTATCAGATTTTTGAGAAGAATAAGTGATTTTTGCCTTTCTGAAATGTACATTTTAATGCAATAAGCAGTTGTATTTGGGCAACAGTGAATACTACATTGAAATGTGCTTTTTTATTATTCTGCTAATTCTGTTGTATTGGAGAGTACAGTGCATGTTTCCATTAAGTTTCAGATTAAGGCATGTTATGTCAAATAGAATATGAAGAGTTCAAAGTAAAACTATTACCAAGGAGAATCCTGAATTAACCTTTTTTTTCTGAATTGTGCAGTTTACCTTCCTAGTTTTCAGTGTATCCAGTTCTACATGGATGACCCCATTATCTAAGCAGTCAGAAAGCGTCCAGCAGAAAGTTATCGCCCTTGTATCAAAGAGCACAAAAGTGGCTTTAATTACTGAGAAAGTGATCTGTGATTTTACTTGGGGTTTCTTTGTTCTGTGTTTGTTGGTTTGGGGTTTGGTTTTTTTTCCTCACTGCAGGTCTATTTCCCAATGTTTTTATTTTTACAGTTACTAGTCACCTGCTGGTAAATGCAAAAACAGGTATACTTGCTTATAAGCCTTTTGTACCAATATTCTTCCCCCCCGTCTTATTTTTTGATGTTTTTTAAGTATCTGGTATTTTATGCCGTTTCTTTAAATAGCATAGCACTATAGGGCATAACAAAAAATTTCTTATGTAGTTCAGTTCTTCTCAAACACTTCATCAGAGCTGAAGATGAAAAAATAATCTAAGACAATTTCTCTACGTTGCCATCAGTCATCTGTGCTCGGTGGCCACTTCTTGTAGGCTTTATCCTGCTCTTGCACAAATTAGCCAGACTATGTCCCAGTTTACTTTTTAAGGAATAAAGTATGTGTGATTCAAGCCTTGTATTTCTGAACAGCTGTATAATTTTGCCACCTGGTACAATACCCAGTTGATAATTAGTTCTGTCACGTTAAGTGAAAATGTCTCCTCAGTTTTTCTATGTAGATATGAGTGAAAGACAGTCTTTATAATATTTCCTAGATTGTCCCTAATTTTGAAGTTTGACTTATTTTTGTGCTTTTCTCTTTATGAAAGAAGGATAGTTGAAATGCTACAGGTTTTCATGTGAAGTATTTTTAATATTCTTGTGTGCTAGCAGCTTGGAGTGTGTTGTGCTTAACTCAGTCTTTGTAGAAGAGACTATCAGCAACTGGATTTGTAACGTTTAATGTCTTTGTCCTAGCCTAAAAAGAAAGGCTGGAGGAAGTAGGCAAATCTTATGACTTGGAAATTCTTTTTTGTATGTTTTTTCACATAGACAATGTATCCGGAATTTTGAAAAGTAAATAGTGGTGTGTTTAGATGCCCATTCGTGAGACCTTGAAAAAGCAGGCTGATCTTATAAAAGCAGATATTTGGTGATTTCTGCAAAGTTACTGAACGTGCAGCTTTCTCTTTTTGAAGATGCATTGAGTTACAGAGTTGCTTGCTCATTGTAAAAACCTTGGATGCTTTTAATCCGCTTGTGCCTGTTTTTTAGAAGTTGTTTTTGAACAAACATTCCACTTTTGCCATTGGTACGTGGCTCAGTCCATTTATTTTCCATGTACAGCATACTCAAATTTTGTCAGATTAAAAGGGAATAAAATGGGTTCATTACCTCCTCCATTCTTCTGTGCTATGTTAATTGAGTTTTGACTTCTTTTGTCAATATGCTTTTGGATTACACTTTCTAACCCACGGCTTTAAGTGATAAATGGTGGTGTGTTTGGGGAGGGCTCAGTTGCAGTGCTGACATGAGACAGTGCTAGGTGGAGAGGTTCAGTGTGCAGGGAGCCTCAGCCAGACCCTCCCCATAGTGTTCATGTGGACACAATGCACTTGCTCCTTAGCTGGTCGGCTTCGTTGTCTCATACAGGTGAAGAGTCTGTATAGCTTCCAGGGAACGAAGTCCATGTGCTGGAAGGACTGATTGAAGCTTGGCTTAAGGCTTCCAAAAGAGAATTTTTAAGGTCATGTTCTGAAGAGGATGAACACTTTAAAAACAGAAAAAATAATATACTCTGAGACCTCTCTCCATTTTGTGGTAGAAGCAGAGTGTAGTAATTTTGACTCTTTTGTGCACAATTTCAACACAACTCCTGGAGATGTGTGGGAATACTTATTACCTTTCTTCTTCATTACCTTGGGGTCACCTAAAGCACTGTAATGACAGGAGTAATTCAACTGGTACACCCGAATAAAGGCATGTTTTGCTACTCTTAAATTCAAAGAGACCTTACTCACAAAGCTTTTCAAACCTAATTTGATAACCTTGCACAGCCTTGTGACATCATAAACTTGGCTTAGCTCAGCTGTGTGTTTGCTTCTGTACGTGTACCGTATCTTCTGTTCATGTAAAATATCTATTTTAAATTACTGGTACTGGGATTATAAATAGTGTGTTATGGAAGCCAGGCAGATCTGCAGTTTTAGAAAGCAGGGCATGATAGGTCCTATGGTGAGTGTGACAGTGTGTGCCAGTTCAAGTATGTAAAAAATGTGAAACACTTTGTAAAAGGAAAAAATTATAACGTCCATTGCTCTTTTTTTTTTCCCTTTGTCCAAGGCTGAAAATATTCTCTTGTGAACTTACTTCCCTTGACTCATTGGCTTTCTATATTTTTTCTTTCCACTTGACTAAATTATGCCAGTTGGATTTTAAATATATTGAACATGATTACTGAGCAGTGAAGCCTATGAAGAGTGTAGTCAGTTAAGCCAAAAAGCAGCAAGTACATAAGCTACTCAGAAATCCTGTTAGGATAAATGTGGAAATTTGCAGAATTTATCATGTATGAATGTTAAGCAACTAAAATTCTGGAAGGGTGATTGGAATAAGACAATTTGGGCAGTAAATAAAACCTTTAAAAATATTCAAGGAATGCAGTGATTACATAAAAACTCTTATGGAAAATGTGTTCAATTCCAGGTCCTCTTGTGCTACTGTGTAAAGGCAGGACTATTGTAATATCATCATGTGCAGTTGTACCAATAACCTCTAAAGGAGGAAGAAAGGAATTGAAGAACAGACTAAATAAACATGGAGAGCAGTGAGAGAAAGATGGCGTAAGCAGTAAGTCGAGATTGCAATCTATTTAAAATTACAGACATGTGACTCGAGTTAAATGGCTTGGTTTCACTGACATCGTCATAGAAACATCACCTTTGTATGTGATTTAACCAAAAATTCTCCCAAGCGTTCACCATTTCGGATAAGTTGAGGAGCCCTTTCCTTAGCCAGACTAAATGAGTAGAATTGTCTTCAAACAGATGCAAAACTACTTATACAGAGTACCATTCGCCTACACCATTATAAAAAATAGGTTTATTACAGCTCAACCTTGTGCTGAGAGTAGCAATGGTATGAAAGCAAAATATTGTAGGAAACTCCATATGGTTAAATTAAATGCATTTTTTTACTACATATTCCAGAGTTGCTGAACCCTTAATGGCAGGTACTACAGCTAAAACCATATTTACTAAGGTGCTAGTTTATGAAGATATTTATTTTTATAAGAAAGAATTGTGGGATGATCTTAACTGTTTATGCAAATAGTGTTTGATCTATTTCCAATAACATGCGTAGCTTATCTGTCAGTGTAGAATTCAGCTTCTTTTACCAAGATACTGTACACTGATGCTCACTCAAGCTTTCTGTGTTTTCACTTTGTCTAGCATGAGGGAGGTTGCAGTTTGCTTTGAAGGAGTGCTTGTTTGCTGAAATAGTGAAACTTGGCTGAATACTGGAGGCAATGCTTGGGAATTGAGTTTTAGGCTCAAAAAAATTTATATTCTTTCTTAATATTTGAATGTAACTCCATTATCCATGGAGTAGAACAGAAAGAATGCCATGAACTTTTTTTTTTTTTAATTAGACCTCCCAGCCAGAATTTCAGATATTAAGTTCATGGCATTAAGTTCATGGAATAAGGAGTAGGGTGAGAATTAGCTGGAACTTTAGTAATAAATTAGAGTGTAATAAATGTGCTGTAATTTCAGCTCTTCCTTGAAGTAGTGCACCCACAGATGCAGTTATGTGAAGCCTCATTTGGATCTTGTTTGTGCAATTTTGTTGTATTTTAGTGGAATTTTAATATAGTCTTGGAAATAATGATGTCAGATTAGCCCAAGCTGACAGTAGAAAAATGCAGGATTATTCTTTAAAATGAAGTTACTACAGACTCATAGGCATATGAGTAAAATTAGATAGATTTGGTTTTCACTCAGCTAATGTTATTTTCACAATGACAGTAACTGTGACTAGTGTTTCATTGTGTTGCATGAAGCATTTAAGTGCTGTGTACTCTAAGATGTCCAATTTTACATGTTCTCAAACTTTTTATAAATAGTGGACTTGCAATGTAATGCTAATATAATAGCTTTAAAATCCACATGGAGTCTTAGTTAGGACAGAAGTAAAATTAGAGGAAATTGACATCAGTGGGACTGTCTAGGTTTCAACCAAAATGTAGAATGTGGCTCTTCAGATCATCTTCTAAATTGTAAAATTGACTTGCTTTTGTGAATTGATGTCTTCAGTTGTGCTTAATCACTCTCTATTTAGTATTGCATTCATTCTCTCATTTTTAAAGTACTTCAGTATGCTTAAGCTTTCTCTGTACCCAAGCACTTTCCTAAAATGAGGCTGAATTTTCACTGTGGCTTTTCAGAAGTGGCTAGCAGTATAAATACGAAAATTTATGTTTGCAGAATGTGGGTGATTTCTACAGGAAATACTCAGTTGTTTGGGGTCTCTGTCTTTATGTATATATATACACATATATGTATGTATGTGTGTGAGGACTAGAAAAACAAACTTAAGCAACTTCTAAAATCTTATTCATACAGGCAGAACGTTGTCCTGAGGGAAGTGGACACATTTAGTTTCAGAGTTTTTTCCATAGATGAGCTTGCTGAAATGTGCCTTTAAATCTTGACTAGTTGGTTATAATTCTCAAAGGACTTTTTTTTAAAAGTGGACACCAGGAGATGCTGAAGAATGAAATTGGTTAAACCTCTTTGAGGTTTTTGCTCTTTTTGAGTCTCTGCCCATAGAGCCAAATGAGTCAGTTTAATCTTCTCTATGTACAGCTGCTGTGATGGAAAGAAATGGTCTTTTTAAATAGCCATGACAGTCATGGTTATTGCAAAAGGGTAAAAAAGGGAGGAAAATTCGAGAAATTAATTGGGAAAAAGTCTAGGCCAACAATGACCAGTAGTGTGATAATTTACAGTAAGAGAAGATTGCTTAAATCATGAGATGAAAACCATGTATTTATATAAACTCATAGTGGCAGTGCCCTACGTTCTGTTCTTGCTCTACTTTATACTGGCATGATGACTGAGGCAACTCAAGTCTATGAATTCATCATTACATTTAAATTTAAAAAAACCCTCACTTATCAGACTTAGCATCAAATAATTGAAAAATTTTGAAGTGCTAACAGATGAGTAAACCTGTTTTACAAATGTACAAGTCATGTAAGAGTGGAAATCATCACTATGCAGAGCTTAACGTTTTGTTTTTAAGGTGAGGCTTACTTGTTTTCCGACGGTGCTGTATTCCTCTATTTGCCCAGATTTCTCTACAATGACTTCAGTTACAAGGTCATGCCTATTTTTTAAGCAGATCAGAAAATACCTTGCTCAAAGTGGCAACTAATGTTCCCATATGCTTTTAAACTGCATGGTTGATTACTGTCTTGAGTCTCCGAGTACCCACAAGCACTCTTAGTTTGTCTTGTGCATTATTATAGTAAAACCTGGTTTATATGACTATCCAAGGGAAAAGAGGAAAATAACTATTTAGAAGAGCTCTTCACTAAAATTCTAAATCCGCTCTGAAGTATTGGAAAAGGCATAGAAGGAAGGTCTACCCTTTGTTTCTGTCACACTGTTCTTTTTTTTTCTTCTATGCCCTTTTCTTCTTGGCTTTCCAGAGGCCTTTGCTTTCAGTGTGATAGTGACATTGTGAGTATCACAAAAAAGCAAATACAGTAGTTCAGTTGTTGTCTTAGCTCCTGCTGCCCACACAGATTCATGAGCTGTCTTCCTTTAACCTTACACATTGGTAACTGGGAAGTTTGGAAGGACAAATAAGTTCAGAAAGTTATGTACCATATTGAGCTTCTGTTATCATTTTTTGGGGGTTTGGGGTTTTTTTTTTTTGTTCAAAGATGACAAAATTAAATTTAAACCCCCCAAAAGCAATTTAAATGGTCCCCACCAGGATCCTACTGATGTTTCCTGGAGAAATGTTCTGAATACAATTTTACTTGTTCACTAAACTAGGTTATGAAATTATACACCTGCTGAATAGGAGATACTGTATGGATATTGTTGAAGAGGAAGCTAGAGACTTGACTATGACTAAGGACATACCTGTGCATGTCTGTCTTCACAGGACTTTGGATTCCATAGCAGTATGCCTAATACAAGAGAATAATAAATAGAAGAACTGAGCTCACTTTTCTGTGGAGCATTCATCCGCAGCACCTTTCTTGGATATAGCACTGCTGTGGGGTTGTGGCTGCTAGAATGCATGCTAGCAGAGGATTGAGAAGCCATGGTGGTCAGCCGCGGTGTGTGAACTTCAGTGTGCAAAAACTTGCTGTCTCTGATTATTTCAGATCAGTTTGGCATTGGATAGCTGGCTGTTGAGGGCAACTCAGGTGGGAAGCTAGTTTGCAAAAGATATTTATTGCAACATCTTCGGAACCTTCTCGATGCCCAACACTTACTGCTTTCATTTTGTGCATAGTAAGTTTCCAAAACACATGAGTCTCTTAAGTGGGCATGTACTTCTATTTATTATTTCCTAGTGCCAATGCAAATGCCTCAACTTCAGAGGCACTGAAAGGCCTCTGTCACCTTTGTGGGAGATATTTTCATACAAATGAGTGTGCAGAGCTGAGGTGTTGCATCATAGAGAAGTATCTGGAATCACGAAAGTCTACTGGAATGGATAATAAAGCATTGCCACTGTGCCACTGTGGATTGTGATGAGATGATTCCTTGTTACTGTGTAAGACCAGATATACCACTTCCTGGGCTATAAGCGTATTTACTAGGCACTTAGATATTGGAAAGAAATGCTATTAACATGAATGCAGACTGTCACAGCAAAATATCTGTTGGAGTCTAGAAAATGGAGCTAGAAAGGGTTCATCTTACCTTGATGTCAAAGGCAAGGCCTATTGAAATTTATATCATGTAACCATATCAACACATATATTAACAGAAAAGGATAGTACAATTGTGCTATTTCTAAGCTATTTTCAAACAGGTTTGTCTCCATTTCCTGACTGAGTGACTTTGAAAGAGCTTGTAAACGTGTTGCTTGAGCGGAGGTGCTTGTTTTGTGTATTCTTCCTTGCTGCTGTCACTGGGCACTTCAGTTGTAACCCTATGACTTCAATGAAAAAAGGGCTCTCATCTCTGTGTCTGCAGTTGTGCATCACATCCCTCATCAAGGCAAGCACAGCCTTGTCCATTGAATGCTCCAGGGAACTGTTCCTCTCAAATTCTTTGCAATCCTCCAACAGCATGAGTTCAGTGTTTCCTGGAACAAAGCTTCTTTGCTCATTTCAAAATTAATTCATTAATTTGATGGGTGATGGATCTTTGAACAAACCGTAGCTGATAATGTGGATACTTACTGTGTTATTGCTAACGTGCTGTGTTTCTATTCCTACAGTTTTGCAAAACATTAGTGCCTTTTATTCAGTTAGGTGTTGTATAGTTCATTTCCAAGAGAGCCTTTTCTGTCTTCCCTCTGGGCTGGCAAGAGGTTTCCTGTGTTACTTACCTTAGCCTGCTGCGTGGTAACAAAGGCAGGTGTGTGGGTGGCTGGCTCCTGTGAGGAGGGAGGCAGCCCTTGGATTGTTAACTGCATGGGTGTGCTTTCAACTGGATTCCCTTGGAAGGCATTTGTGAGAGACTGTTCTTGACAGGAGTCAGAACCAAATACAGGCAGACAGTGGGGAATGAGGGAGATGCTCAGTTCTGTTGTTTAGCAGCATTGTCTCTGCCAGCGTATGAAGGGATAGAACAGAAAATGGTCCCAGAGAGAGCTGCTTTTTCTTGCAGTGTGCATGCCAAACTGAACTGCTGTCTTTGATTTCAATTGTCTTTTTTTATGACACCTACAGATAAGGATGAAGTGTATTGCCAAGTCAGAGGAATTCTGCAGTGATTGTTACAGAGCTGTTAATATTTTGAAATGCTTTGGGACACAGCCCATGAGACTTGACTTATGTAAAATCTGAATGCAAGAGCTAGCTAATGTTCATTCTTTCATTTGCTTTTGCTCTTTTTATTTATGCCTTCAAATACTGCATATTGGTTGCAATCTGTTTAAATTTTAACCTACGTGGAGTGTGCTAAACTGCCCAATGTTCTTAACAGGAGGGCGAGAGAAAAGGGAATGAGTGTTAACACCAGAGCAGATGTGAGGACAGCAAACTTAGCTAGCTTCTGGAATTGCAGCTGGAATGTTGTGGAATTTGATACAGATGGAAAATAGAAGTTGAAAAGCATAAAATTTCCAGTGTGGGTGCTGTTTTGAGTAGGCTGTGTGGGTGGAGAATGGTGCTAAATGCCAAGCAGGCAAGGAGAACTGAGTGTCTTTCCAACTAGCAACAGACAGCTAGCAATGGGGAAGGGGGGGAAAAAAAGGTAGTTTAAATGTCCCAGTGCAGCTGCTTAGTAATAAATCAGTAGTTGTTACTGGTAAAGCTCAGCAGTGTTTTCTGCTTTCTTGTCCACAGAGTTCTTTTCCACAGTAGTTTCAGTATGATTTGTATGGTATCCTTATTTAATGTCTTACTGTATGTAGTCAGACGGTTCGTGTGGCTCTGAAAGCTTTTTTTGGTCAGACTATATGACGTATAGCAGGTCAAAAGTGTTTTTGAGTTTTCTGGTTAACTATCATTCCCCAATATGAAAATAGTATTATTTCTAAGACTAAAGTTCTGTTCCTTATAGGGTGAGTGTGTAATATGAGTGTTACTGGGCATCTCTGCTCCTGCTTTGTTTTCATATCCTTGGTTCATTTTCTGATGCTTTGTTTTGGCATCAAGCCCACTTCCAGGAGCAGGTATTTTCATTTGCTCCAGATTATTTCCTGTGTATTCATGTGACCCCCCTTCAGAAAAAAACCACAAAAGCATGCAGCAAACAATTTCTAATTAAAAAAAAAAAAAAAAAAAGGTGTCTTTCCCTTTAGGAAACAGCTCTAAGAGGCAGTTCCCCACCTGGAGAGTGCATGGCAGTACTTTAGGCTGTCTGATACATCACCATACCAAAGAAAAGAGGAAGGTCAAAGTTACTCCGCTCCGCTCCGTAGTCAGTAAGTATTGAGAGTGTCCTGGGCTACCTGTCAGTCAAAGCTAGATCCCAAATCACCTGAAAGAATCTGATATCCAAGATGGACTCAGGCCCCAGGTGTAGTTCTCACAATCCTGTCCTCTACAAAAGACTACAAGGATGCCTGACAATAATATTTAAAAACTTGCTTTCAGATACAAATAGAAAGTAAGGCTGTGCTGTAAGCAGTTCATATCAGAAGTGGAAGTGACTCAGTTCCTCAAGCTTCCCAAATTTATAGGTGGTTCCCTTCAGAGACAACTGGCACTGAAGTTCATGTGGTAATTATCTCTGTGAAAGAAACACACGTGCTCTTGTGATTGAAATTTAAAATTTAAAAGCAGTGTTGGGTGTGAGGTAGTAATTGGGAAGTCATTTGAGATGCAAAAGCAATGAAAATGGGATGGGTCTGTCCACAACCAGAAACTATAACCATGGGTTGTTGTTCATAAATAATACTGACATCAAGTTTTTCTTGCACTGAATTTTAAATGGTAAGTATAGGGCTTGGAGGAGGGAGATTGGTTGTTCTTTTATCTTACGCATTTGTAAAGAATTTGGAATGCAGTCCTGGTGCTTCCAAGTCTTTCTGCTGCAGCTGAGAGAGAGACATCATAATCCTGATGTCTGTTCACCACTGGCTATGTTTTGAAATCATACCCCAAGCAAGGGGAAATGCATAATTTTACCACCTCTCCCAGCTGTCGTCACAAGGAACAGTGACTCAGACACACCTGTGAGTCAGAATTCCTCGTTTCCTTCCTGCTGTCTGGTAGTAGTAATTTGCCTCTTATTTCAACTGTAACCTTTAGTACCGTTCTCAACCTCTACGTTGTCTCACTTAATCTGAGCAGCCAGCAGAAGTGAAATTGAGCTGTCTTTTACTGTCCTCTTCCAAGCCATCTATTCTGAAAAGAGGCAGTCAGGGAAGGACTCTGTTCCTCTGTGCGTGAGCACAAAATTTGAGCAGACAGTAAAGAATTATCAAGGGACTTCTGTTTTTCTCTGAACTCGTAAGTAACCAGGTCATGAGCTACATCAACAGGAACTGGACTGAAGAAAATCAAAGGTCACAGTGTTTTCTAAATGCAGTGGAGACTCTTGCACAAGCTGCTTCTCTGAAAGATAGCCTATGGTTTATTTAAATTAGTTTTCTTTCTTCTTGTTTCACAGGCAGTTATGCTATTGATTGAGCCTCTGTTGTTACATTACACTTTTACCTTCCAGAACATAATTCACTGATTTTTAACATCCACTTAAAAGTGCCTGCTCTTTCAGTTTATTTTTCTCCAACGCAATCCACTGATTCTCATACTTCTTTTTTTTGTTGTTGTTGTCTGCCTTGGTTCCTCAGAAGGGCCTAATAGAAGTGCTGAATTATCTATTTTGTCGAGACATTTTGAGTTTGGTACCTGGAGTAAGAGATAATTTAGGAAACAAAATTATGTGTTTGCACTGGTTTTTGTGATGGTAGAATACCTACTTAGACATGCAGACAATCTCTAATAAGTAAATCTTCCCCCCTCCCCCGATATATTTAGACATCAATGAAAAATGAAATGAGTTAACAACAGGAGAAACAAATGGTCTGTGGTTAATTTGATCACTTCCTTTGCTACAAAAAAAAGCAATCATCAAATTTTAGAAGGCTTATTCAAATGTGACGGGGACAGCCCCTAAGCAACAGCAGCAGGAACACCCACTGCTAATCATTTTCCATTGCCAGTTTTTATTCCAGTCCTGCAATTGTTCTGCTCACTAAAAGGAAATATGACAAAGATGGCTTTGTTTGAATGACGATAGTCAGACTAAGTGTTCAGAACTACAGCTAGCAAAACTTCTTACAGATTTAAATTTTAATTTTAAAATGCTTTATAATAAAATATAGCATATGTAACATAATTAACAAACCTTGTGCAGGAGTTGGTTTTGCTTCAAGCCAGGGAAATACCAGAAAAAGAAGTAAGGATGTTAAATGCTAAGAGCCTTTTGCTTTATAAGAATATTAGGACAGAATCAGAGAATCCAGTGTAAGTTTTGGTTCCTTAAAATTTGGCATGGTTTCATTTTGAAACTATATGCAGAAATTTAAATTTGAGATGAAACCAGAGCTAAGAGGTATATTTTATGGATCTGATTTTGAGTCAGATTTAGAGAGCAGAAAGCTAAAAACAACAACAAAAAAATCATTACTTTTGTCATCTAACCCAAAATCTAGTAAAGGCAGTCTAAGAGCATGGCCCTGGCAGCTCTGGAACAGCTCTGATCCTGTTTTAGTATCAAGTCTGAATTTGGCTGTTGTTCAAAATACAGATTAAGAGACTACATCCATGGCAGATTTTTCATTTTAAACAGCTTATTCATTATTTGATAAGCAGAGTCATTATTTCTCCTTCACCCCACATCTCAGTGCTTTCACACTGTACAGCTGCTTCATCGTGCATTAACTTTTTGCTTGCAAAATAATCCTATTTAAATTTGCAAGTTCAGTACCTGGAACTGTTCTTTCCTTTTATAAGCAGTTGGGCTATAGAGTCATAGAATGGTTTGTGTTGGAAGGGACCTTAAAGATCATCTAGTTCCAGCTGTCCTGCCATGGGTGGGGATTCCTTCCACCAGACCAGGTTTCTCGTAGTCCTATCCAACCTGGTCTTGAACACTTCTAGGGATGTGGAGCATCCACAACTTCTCTGGGCAACCTGTTCCAATGCCTCACATATCTCTGCAAGCATTTAGTAATAAAATCTGAAACCATTTTCCTTAGTAATCCTGTAACTCTTAGAAGTTTGGCATTGCTTGGAAAACAATCCTTTGAGGTGTTCTGCTAGGATGAGGGATGTTCTGCCTGGATTCAGTATTAATTTGGGGCTTCTGTCCTTCAAATGCTTGTCTTCCTGAGCAGTCATTAGTTTCTTTCCTTACTTGGCATCATTGTCAGTGCACAAGAAATCTTACAGTCGTCAAATGCAACTGACTCACCAATGACACACACTGAAGAGGCTCAAGAGAAATAGGCCAAACCTACCAAGTTCATAAGGTAAAAAACAAACAAACAAAAAAAACCCTAAGAGAGTTATCCATTTAAGAATCCCAGAGCAAAAATAGCTTCTGTAATCAGCACAATATTTATGTGTATGGAGCTCTGTCAGTAGATACGTGTCATGTCTGTGTATCATTTAATGAAAGCTTTCAAAGAAGAAGCCTCTTAATCTGATTACTAATAGAAGATCAGCACTTTTGCTAATGGTAAGAGGCTTTCAGTGTATTATTTTTACAATGCAGAAAGAAAAATGCATTGGTCAGTACTCAGGTATACAGGTAGAAATATTTTGATGTCTTTCCATCTTGGGACAGAATTTCGATCTTTATTTCATTCAAGTTCTTTGTCAGGTATTTGTGTATTCACCTGACTTAGGATGCAAGTTTAGTTTTGCAATTTTTTTTTGGTGGGTGCGTGTGTATGCCTTTTACATGAATTTGCTTTGGGTCATGCTGGACATCCTCAAGTTAACTTCTGTGATGAAAGTGAGCATTTCTAACTGAGAAGCTGCTAGCATTTGCAGAAAAACTTTTCTTAAGCATCTGGTCTTGCATGTGTTCAGAAGTGTTTAGGTTTGGGGTTTTTTGCCATAAGCCATAAAACTTTCCTAGGAAAACTACTCAAAAAAAGGGAAACAGAACTAATTTCAAGGGAAGAAACAGTGTAGTTATTACATTCTTTTTAATGTGTTTTTTTTCGTTCTCATTTCTATTATATTACATTTAACTTAAAGGCTCACATGCTTAATTTCCAAGTGTAGGTGGAAGTTATCAGGGGCAACTGACATGAAGGTTCACTAGTAGCAAATAATTATCTATAAACTTTTCCAAAGAACTTTTTCTGTCAGATGAGTAACCAGTTTGCAAGAATAATTGTGGCAAGTGCAACATAAACCATGAACGCGATTCAGTTAAAAAGAGTTACGTTGTATTGAAGAATACATTTTGCTTCCGTATTCATAAATATAGTAATTTTAACAGATTATGTTCCTTTAGCAAGCCATTTGTAATAATTTTTCTTTGTTATTGCTGTTTGTGTTACTAAGAGGCTTTCTACATCTGAGCTCATACCCTCTGTTAAATTGAATAAGAGCCTACACCAACCAGCAGCAGGAGTGGGATTGATTCTCTGTCTTCCTCTTTTAAGAACATTTATACCATTATAACTTACACTCTTGGTAAGCACCTCAAATATAAGTTTTTGACTGCCATCTGGCCAGCCTACTTTCAATTGGGCCTCAGATCCTGGTATGCTTGCGTTAGACAGTCCATTAACGGATGGAGGAATTCTTTTCAGAAGCAGGAAATGGTAGCAGCTGAATAGGAACATATTTTTATTCTTCCAAGAGATCAAAGCATAGTTTCAATGCCCAAGTATGTTTTTTCTGCTTGTATTTTGATTTCTATTATTTATTTTTATGCTTTTGGAATGAGCTTGTGCATGGTTTTCTACATGAATTGGGCCACCAAGTATTTGGGTCAAACTCCTATCTGCTAGAAAATAGTTCACGGTGGATGCATCATTTTCAGGATAGGTGTGTACAGCATAGCAGGCAAATACTTAAAATCCCTTAATTTTATTGCATTTGGAAATCTAAGATTTGGTGGGGTGAATTACTCATGATCTTGAATGATAGAAAGTAGAAATAGTAATACCCAAAGTAAAAGTACTCGTATTTTAAAATCTACAGAAATTATATGTATATATATGTAGTATTTTGCAGAGACTGAAAAACTTTAAATCTCTGTCATCTTTGGAAAAATTATGGCTTCTTTAACCACATACATGCGCTTTACCCCTAATACAGATTGTAGTCATTGTGCATTTGTGTTCTAAAGAATTTCATCAGTTGCTGGAAATGTGTCTTCATGAAGATCCCGACTCAGATTTTGAAAGATGTCTGTAGTTAGTTTTCATGAGTGCCTTAAACTCTTGGGGCCACAAGTTTCCTTTACAAATGGGAGTTGGGAGCCCCTGCTGAGTCCTTTGTGTTAGATTTCTTTTAGTAAATTATGAGAGGGTGTTACAAGCTAACCTTATAAAACAATTTTATATTATATGCCCCATTTATGTGCAGAAGCCTTGGCTGGGCTACTTACATGCAGGTAATCATTGATGTGCTTGCAGGATTGACATCTAGAGGAAACAAGATAATTGGGAACATGTGGTACGCATAGTCCTATCTCTTTGTGAAGTAGTTCCTGTTAAAGATTTTTATGTCAATGTGATTTACAGCGAAGCGAGTGTTGCTGGTCTCTCCTGGTCACCCAGTAAAACAAAACATGTCTATCACTGTGTGATTGAGAGAAGGTCAGAGAAGGAATTTTGCAGCCTGTACCACCAAACAAAGTCCAACTGAAAGATTGCAACAGTAATTTCTATTGCTAAAGTCCTTGCTTCTTTCAAGGAGTACTTTCTGCTCCAGTGTCACCTTAAGCGTAATAGGACCTGGGAAACCCAACTGACCCTTTCCTGTAAAAGAATGTATGTCTTTTCTTTGGGAAAGCTGTAAGGAAGCAAGCTGTGTATAAAAGGACATCCTTCTGAGTTTAAGCAGGAAGAGAAGTACATGTTTGTATACAAGGATAGAATTAACTGCAAACCTTCCTTTCCTCCCTCCCTTCCCTTTGTTTTATTAATTCTGTAGCTGGCATCAAAATAACAGCAGGAGAGAGCTCATATTTCCTAGGTACTTACACAAAGGGGATGAGAACCTGAAGCATCAATGTGTGTCCTTCTTAAGCTAACAGGACAAACGTCAAGGCATTTCAAGATCTGTGTTTGGTCCTTAGCACTCTCCATGAAGCTACTTATAGAGGGCCTCCTTTTGGTTTACTGCTGTATAATTTTTAATGCTGCTGACAGACTTGGATGCTGAAATTCAGCCTTTGGTTATTCACAGAGCAGATGTAACAGACAGCTGCAGTTGCATATATTTGAGACTGTTCCACAAGTAGGACTTCTCCCTGACGTTTAGGGACCACTTACTTAGGAAAGTGGAGAACTTGGTCTCAGTATTTATTCAATCTTTGGACTGATTTCTAAGGTTATGCAAAGTGTCATGGCAGCATCGTCATAGCAACCACCACTCACTTGAAACTGAAAACCAACCACCATTTTAACGTACAGCAGCTTTTTCTTTCAGACTTTTACAGATTGGAGCTAGTGACCTGTGGATAGAGATGCTTTGTATGCCAGTATTGATGTGGATAGCTAAAAGCTGATTTTAATAGAATATAATTGGTAGTGGTAGTGTAGAAAGGTAATTTCATGCTTAATTTTGATAGTTAAGTGAGATGTCTATCCCTCTCAAGTAAGGGGGAAGTTTGGGTTCATGAATTCAGTTTTCTGAATTGAAACAAAGAAACCAAAAGTAGATAATCCTCCTAAATATGTGCACTGTACAAGTCTCTAGTGCTTGCAAGTGAAGAGAGAGCATAAAGGAGTAGTGGAGTCCCTATCCATCAGCACTTTTAACTCCTCCTCAGTCACAGTGTGCAGTCACTTTGGCTGTAAGCTCTTGAGGACTGGAGGTGTTTAAACATTTGTGTAGATGCTGGCATATATTTATACACTTTAGGCTAAATTATTCCACTTTTGTTTAAGTGGAGGCTCTTAGAATTTGGTCCTAAATAGATAGCCAAGTGGCATAAATGCCTATGATACTGTATAAGCATTTAATTCCTTTAATAAAAGAATGTAGTTGAACACATTTGACTAGTACTTAGATTTTTAGCAGCTTCTAGAGAATAATGGGTGAAGACAGGAGAAATTAAGGGTTTACATAATCCTGTTCCCTTGAGTCCTTTCATTATAATCTGTACTAGTGCATTATAAGTAACTATTTATTCCAGCTCTTAATGGTTCATTATGATCATACAAGATAAAACTTCCATTTATGTAGAAAGATGCATATTTTCTGAAACTTTTATGGGTTTGGAATTGTCCTGCAATGTCAATTTCCATGCGGTGCATATTTCTATTCCGCTTTTTGTGAATGAGTATGTTTTGGTTCCTCCTTAACATTTACAGAAACAGGAAGCAACAATGCTATTACTACTCTGGGCTTCTATTTTATTTATTTATTTTTTTTTTCCCTGAGGCTAAGTATGTCACTTGGCAATTTAGAAAGCTTTACTTTCTTGAAAGAGAAGTTACTTGCAGCACCGTATAAGGGCATGAGTTCTTTCTTGTTGAGCAACAAATTTTTGCTAGTAGAGGCTGTTATTTCCATCTCCTGGAACATTCAAGTTTTAACAATTCATACTTTTTCCACAGCACTCCTGTGTACAGAGAGAAGTTGCGCTGCTCCTAGTCTGAAAATTTACAGAGCAAACTCCTCTAACAGAATAGGAAACAAGTTAAAAGCAGCAGTATTTTATCACTATCTCCGTAAAACAAAACAGTCAAGCTGTGGTGGAGTTTCAAAG
Source organism: Phaenicophaeus curvirostris (assembly GCF_032191515.1). Lineage (NCBI taxonomy): Eukaryota > Metazoa > Chordata > Aves > Cuculiformes > Cuculidae > Phaenicophaeus > Phaenicophaeus curvirostris. The sequence goes on from NC_091392.1 coordinate 93,493,367, forward strand.
GTTAGTTTCTGAGCCGTGCTAGGTTTTAATTAGTGAAAGAACCGAGTTACTTACATCATCACTTGTTTATGAACAATTATTTTGTATACTAAAACTGTATAGATACTTTTTATGTTAGACTACCAGTTCAATTCTTATTCAGTGCTTAGAGTTTTTCAAGTTTTATTTTAAAAAAATACCTCAACCAGTATTATTAATAATAATGCCTCAATAAAATGTTTTTCATCTGAATTAATTTCATTGGTGTAATAAAAAGAATAAATTAGAGGTTTTGATTACTCAAATGTCACTCAACAGCCCAGCAACTGCATTACGTTTTAGGGGGGTTGTTAAGTTCGTCCTTTCTCTCCACCCATGTAATATTTATTCTTTGGCCTAAATTCAGAGGACTGAAAAAAAAAAATCTGTATCTATATCAAGTCCCCCAAGTCATCCTGTGCTGGATAGTGCCTCCTTAGTTCTGGTTTTCTCCATTTAAAAATCAGACTAAGGACCGTATCATACTGTCCATTGTAAGGAACACTCACAAATTGTCAGAAACCCTGGCTTTTAGTTTGTGTGGAAAGGGGAAGGAAATGGTAACCTATGAAGTGTTCTTGCTTACCTAGTAGAAGTATTACTATACCAAGCTTTCTCAGGGCAAGGAATCCTGTGTGGTTTTGGAAAAAGAGTAGATTCCTGTGTGCTACACGAGGAACAGCATTTTGCCTGGGGCAGTCACCTATGCTCAAAAGTCCAGCTGCGCCCACTCAGGTTATTACCTCAGGAGCCCCTGAATTCACTTTTAAAAGAAGCTCCTAACTGTCACAACAGCAAATAAACACCTTGGGAGTATGTCTCCTGAACACCCCAACAACAGAAACAAATTCATTCTTGCAACTGACAATTAAAAATTACAGCCTCAACCAAAACCTTGTGATAGTTGAGTGTTTGAGATTGCCTAGGACTGTCTGTTCTGAAACCAAGAAATTAAATCCAACATAAAGGTTGAGATGGGCACTTGAGGTTTTAAAAGCCATGTGGCCACAGAGCCCATATTTACTAAAAAAGATATCTTAAAGGGTAGAAATTCTGTGATGCATGGCATATCCTAAGCCACAGCTTGGGTGTCAGATCTCAGCAGGACTGGTTCACAAAATTTGGGCAATGAACACTGAACAATGACTTAAGTGCTTTATATCTCTGCATGTATGGTGGTTTGCATTGACAGGAATGTCCTTACCAAAGTAGTTTTGTAGCAATGCAATGTGGTTTTGGAAGTTGTCTTGCCCTTTTATGTCTGCAGACTCCTGCCCTCCCTTCCACCTTGCTCTGCCTCTCTGTTAAGAGAAGACATTATAAAGTTTGTTGGGTTTTTTACTTACTTTTTTACATACTTTTCCTTTTAACGTGAACAAGGGTTTTTCCTCCTAGAATGTGATTCAACAGAGCAGTCAACCATTTCTTTTGCTTTAAAGTTGTAAAAATGGGCGCTGGGTTGAAAAGAACTAGTTCACAGCTTGTCTACAAAAGAGTTCCTTCGAGCTAAAACCTGAGTTTCCTTTCTTGAAGGAGCCTGGAGAATCCTTATTGTGGCCAGATGTGTTACACCTTTATCTAATGAGACTTGTCCTCCTCCCTCCTCAGTTGAGTTCAGTGGTCCCTGGTCTTAAGACTTCTGTAACTCAGTACTGTACCACAGCCAGTTATGTTTTGAAGGTGACTGTGTTCCCCTAAAATGATCTGGGGATCCCATTTTGTTGTCATAGGTCAGTGGTGCCAGGCATTTACATTGCAGTGCACTGTGAGCGTTCCTGTCAATTCTCCTCTTAATGATATAAATAAAATGAAGGCCCTACTAGTGCCATCAGCCCGTTTGTCTTACCTTTCATTTGTAGTCTGGTTGCTACTAAATATCGTGTACTTTGTGAAATGACCCAATAGAAAGCATTACTTTTTAATTTAAACAGTTCTCCTTTTTTTTTTTCCTCCCGAGTCCAATGTTACCTGTTTTTATTTTGATATACATATAAGGTCGAGTGAATTTCTGTTTGAAGTGGTTGCTAAAGTGCCTATGATATCAGCAAATGGCCTAGGTGTAACTTTGGAAAGTTTTATGGATGAGTTCCAGGAGCTGTAGGGCAACAGAACTAATAACTGATGATGACTCATTGAGAATAAAAGGAGCTGAAGTGGGAATTTACAGGAAAGAGCATAAGCTGTGGCTTTTTCCCTCTGTGATTTCAGGAGTACTTTTATTAGAGGGAAGGTGAAATGACCAGAGAAATAGCTATTCTTAAAGAACAAGGTAGGTGCATGGATTAAGGTACCAATCATCCCTAAATTTTAGTGCAGGAAGAACCAGGAACTAGCCTCTTCCCCTCCCCTCCTTTTTATTTATTTATTTTTGCTACAGTAATGGATTTTGCTGAGATTAAGGTGCATCCATACTGCCTTCAGGGTCTCAACAGTTGAACTTGTGTAGTTGGCAACAGAATTCTTCAATTAGAGCTGCTAAAGGAGTTCACTGCTGTTTTCAGTATGTCTAGACTGTGAAAGCCCATATCTGGCTGTATATTTTAATGAACTGGGGTGAAGGGCACAAAATGTTATGACCAGTGTCTTCCTGAGCTCTTTATTACATGTAGAGAAAGGCTTGCATATGCTGGAGATATTCTTGAAATTAGTGTAAAAAAAAAAGACACTACTGCTTTCAACAACAAAAAAACCCCCCAGAAAAATGATGAAAGCAAGTTAGATGTAATTTCTCTTTAATACAACATTCCATCCTTTCCAATGTCTTCTAGGTTTTCAGAAAGCTCTTTCTGAGATGGACAGAACTGCTCTATATAGCTGGATGGATTCACAGTGGTTATTTGTGCTCGTGTACCTGTGAAGGCCTAGCAGCCAAGAAAGACCAAAAAAAAAAAACCAAAACCCACAGCACTGTAAGAATAAATCATAACATAAATTCTCATGTTACAAAAGCTGCTTCTTACTGCTAACTGTGAACACAGCAAGGAATCATCTACCTACAGCTGCCATGCCCGTAGCCTGTGTTAGTATAACTCATCCACACCCACAAAGGCATACAAAACTATTTCCAGGGCTTTTGCTCTGTGCTGGCATAGTGCCATCAAGGAATGACAGCCAAATGGAAAAATTCCTTTTGGTGATATTCATTTCCCTAAGCCAGAAACAAAGTAGAAAGATATGTTTCTCTTTTTGATGCTTGCAGAATTGGAGGCAGTGCCAATATAAACCATGACCAAGACTCTGAAATGATGCAAGTCCATGTCACTACTTCAAATTCAGTGGTGCAACCTGATTTTACATGAATTAACTTATTTTTAAGGACTTAACCAATTTAAAGATTTTTGGACAATGAGAATTATCTAAAAGCATTAAAACTGTTTTTTGGGGGTTTTTTTTGTTTTTTTTTTTTATTTACATGTGTTTGTCAATTGCATCTGATTCAAAGCAGACATGCCTGGTTTGCTTCTGTTTGCTCTTGAAATTTACATTAAGAGCCATTGTTAGAATCAGCACTCTGTTCTAAGGCTATAATGAAGCATGTTGCACTCCCACTTGGAAACTGAGAGGAAAATGTTAATATATACATAGACTACTAAAACAGCTGTTGTTAACCTTTTAAGGTGACCAAAAAAAAGCTATAAGCCTGCAAAGCAACAGGTAGTTTTTATGTCTTCTTTGGGGGGGATGAACTTTATCTTAGTTCTATACAAATGGCTCAGACTTCCAAAGTTATGTTGTCAGTCATCCAGTCAACTGTTCATTATGTATTCCCCTGAAAACAGATTAAGTACTGAACACAAGGCCAGACAGGCAAATAATGCCAACATGTCAAATTAACTTGTGTGTGTGTATATTTATTTATTTATTTATTTATTTGTTTTGGCTGTAGGCTATGCACTTTGTGGGCTCAGCTGTGCTTCAGTGAGAGGAATGTCCAAGTCTACCTGCTACAGCATTGCCTTTTCTTACAATACCTTGTGGACACCAGAAAGAATTGCAGAGTCCAAAAACCTAGGCAGTAGAAAAGCTCCTTCTCTTAGTATTTTTTCCTCCCCCCACCCCCTTTTCTTGCATACAGTCTTAAAATGAAGGTAACACTTTCCTGGTCCTTGGCTGATTGCAAGGTATTCTAGGCAATTGGATATGGAGAGCATACTGGAACATTTCACATTATGTGTATTATACTTGTTTGAAATGCTAATTTCATACCTGTAGTCTGCTGCAGGCTCAAAAGTAGCCTATGCCTTGGGTATTGTGTTTTATGCTTTTGCTTTTGTTATTACTTCCTTGTAAATCTTCAAACGGGGTATGAAATATAATATACAGAAGGAACGCTTCTTACCTCCAGTTGTTAGGGTCTGTATTTTTCACTGAAACCAAAGGTTTACTGACTTGAGGGAAGGGGCTTTAATTTATTCTGGCATCTCTACCAATTAAGGAATGTGAAAGAAATGCACATCCTTGTATCTAAAGAGGATGTGAAAGAATAGCTAACTTGAGGAACACAAAAGTCGATTAGGCCAGAGTAATTTGAGACTGTATCTGAACTTGGAGAATCTGACCACCTCAACTTCCCAATAAACATTTTGGCTGCAGGCTAAGAGCCAGGAGCACACAAGCTCCCCCAAGCCCACACATCTTCCCATGACCTGACAAAAATAAATGCATGCATGTAACTAAATAAAATCCATAAGCTTTAACCAAGTTCTTGACCTGAAGGATGAGTGTATCAGGACCCAGGAATTTATATGCATATAGTTTATATGGAACCTAAATAAACACTGTAATCAGAGGTCATAGGGTCAGATTTTTAAAGGTCCCTGATACAATTTGTCATTCACATAATTCCTTTGGAAATCAATGCACAGATACCACTGAGAATCTGGACATGGATGCTCACTTTTACCATTAAACACCAAAGAAATAAGATTTATGGTAGCACACAGTATGGGATTTTGTTTGGGAATGCTGATGTAAGACAAGCAGTTGTGATTCAGGAAAAGTAGCATTGGCAGTCATTTCCACAACATAATAACAAACCCCATCAGATTTTGGAAAGGAATGAGAAAATATTCATATTCATACATTTAGAAATTTAAAGTAGAATGGTTCACAATGGAAGCTGTTAAGTGAATCAAAGTAAGTTCTGTTATGATAGATATGGAATAGAAACTGCTTACTTTTCATGGTAGCACTAGATCACGATTTGACATTCACATCTATTGAATCAAATTTAGCTTTTAGGAGTCATTGTCTCCTATGCACCTCTCTGTTCATCACCAGGTTAAATTTATTTTGACTGCAAATAAAAAATGAATAGTATGCTGAGACAGGTGATAATTGTGGAACGTAAACTCAGCATGTTTATGCAGCAAGGAGAGAGTAGTCAAAGAAGAGGTACCCAAACCTCAAATTGTTTAGTTCACCATGTGGTTTGATTGGATGCTAGAAAAAGATGAAACCTGCTAGAAATCAATTAACGTATAGTAGGTTCAAAACAGTATAAGGCATTTTGTATTCTGATGTGCCAAACTTCATTATTCAGCATGGAAAGCTCTAGTAGAACACCTCTATAGAATGATCATCATAGCATTACAGGGAAAATTTATTTTTGAATCTCTCATTAAAATTAAAAAAAGTCAACATAACCTTTCTAAATCCAGAGAAGCTTGAAGAGTTCACCAAAACCACAGAGGAATGGATATTCTCACCTTTTAATGTATGTTTAAGATTCAGATTACTGGACATCACAGAGAAATATTTTTCTATTAGGCAGAATAAATATTACTTTTGTCTCAAACAGTAATGGCTACTCACTAAAATCCTTTTACTAATGACTATATGGAGGAAACTTACGTAAACCTGTTTATTTTTTTCTCAAGAGAGGAATACTTCCCAGTTTTCTGCACGTGTCACAATTCTAAGCGTTGGCAACACTGGGCTTCTTAACTAAATAGTAAATAAGTATGTCTGTGATTTATATAAGGGTTATGCAAAACTTCGTCTCTCTTGATAAAATAAAAGCTACCTGCTGCATCTTTGCAGAGCTGTTCACTTGTTGGCTAACTGCATTAAAGACAAAAGACAAGAAACTTTAAAAGGTACTGTATTCATTCTCTGAGTAGTAATTAAATCAGTAATTAATTCAAATCATATTTAGACCCTTATGCCATTTTTAACTTCTTTGACTTTCTTCTCTGAGAAAAAAAAAAAGCTATAAAAAAGTCAAACCTGTTGTATTTTTTTTGTCACAGAAATCATCTCTTTTCATTCGGTTTCTTAGGAAAATGCACCATCACTATTATCTAAGACCTACATTGTGTTTAATAATTAGTAAAACCATCTTTAGTTCAACATCAGTGAATGAAGCCTCTGCAATCAACATGCCAGCTGAGGCTCTAGCCTATCCTTTTAAAACTGGAAACTGCATCTACCACATCACAGCACACACTCCTCCAACTTGTTACAAGCAACTGAGCTTTACTGTCTTAGCACTGACAATTGCCTAGGGGTTGTGCAACAATGGAGACCAACACTGTGGCCTAAATAATGACTTTCATCTGGGGCCACTGCAGCAGACAGAGATAGTCAGATGCAGTCTTATTGCCCCTTTTGCTCTGGTTTGTTGTTCTGGAAGGTACCTGCTAGACCAGGTAGGCAGGCAAAGTGATTGCTGTGCAAAGTGTTTTAGGTAATGTAGTAGAGTAACAATGAAGTTATCCTGTAGGTTCTGGCAAGAAGGCAGAGAGGAAGGCTTGCAGAGAGAGCTGAACTAGAGAATTTCTTGAAGTTCCTCATCCTAGCCATACATTCCCATTGTCTCTTTTTAACAGTCCAGAAGCAGTGTGAGAGATGGAAATAAATGGTGCTTGACAAATTCATGCAAATATGACTTATTCTCTTGGGAGAAAATCCAAATTAAGGTTCATTGGTGCAGAGCATACAAACAAATTTTACATTTTGGAGGTATAGATCACCCCATGATTCCATCTGTTGCTGATGTCATTCTGGGGAAGGCATATTGCAACTATCGTCTATATACCCCCCACATCAGAACAACTGCAAAACATTTCAGCAGGGCACTCTACTGAGGTGAGAGTTCTTATTTTTTTGCATAATGGGCCTAGAATGCACCACATTATTTTAGTAATTTGTATCTTACTCCTGGTTACCTCAGTTAAATCTACCCTGTGGTCGAACTTAGTAATTTATGTAAATGGATAGGTATCCTGTTTCCACAAAACAGCTATTTGATCTTTTAGAAAATTTTCTCATTACTAACTTAAGTGACTAACATAATTGTGCCTGTTTGTTTAATTTTTCTTTAAAACTCTTATTCTGCAGTATATGAATGCCAAGAATATTCCAGGTCTTGAAGCAGAGATCTCAGAAAAGCAAATCTAGATAACACCAGTGTGAAGAAAAGTTAATTCTGATTGCTCTCTTCTTTAACTGTTATTACTAGACAGAGAAAAATCCACGATGATGATCTAAGGTTCATTATTTGTGATAAAGAAAGTTCAGACTTGATGTAAATTTTCCTTGTACAATGGCTGACAGAGATATGACTCTTGTTTACCTTTTTAGAGCTAATTAATTAGGTCAGTTCTAACCACTATGCCCCTTCCTAGGTTATTTCTATTTGTGGCAAAAAATAATCAATCAGCCCTGAAAACATTGAAGCCAAGTAGATAAGCGGATTCCACAAGGTCTCTTGGCTCCATTCTTGTCAAATGAAATCTGCTGGGACTGGGTTATCTGACCTTTACCATGTAGGAAGCTATACAGGAAACATGAGGATGTGGGGATTGTTAACACCAGTGGAATGTGTGTGGACTCAAGTTACTTGTGTTGTGTGTTGCTTTCCTGCTGTGGTGAAATGGACTCTGCACTCTCTGCTGATTTACCTTTTCCTTGTGCTTTCTATAACTTCTATGAAATAGCTTTAGAGACTACATGAAGTAATTATGTTATGCATGAAATGTCACTGTCTTCCAAATGCGGCAAGACCTTGGTGGTGCCACATCACTGTATAACTGAGAGCTTGTTGGAAGTGACTGAAGTCTGGAAACTGACAAGTAATTATTCCTGTGTTCTGCAGTTATTGTTGAGGAGTTCAGGCTTCCTTCACCTTATCTATTTTCAGTGAAATTACTTTGATTGATACTGAACTACCCCCCTTTTTTGTTACCTCTGAAAAAAGTTGAAGTGCATATGGGTAGGCGTGATCTAGAAAAACCTGTTAAGTGTTTGTTAAGATTTAACAACAGCTTGTGTGAGAAATATACCTTAATGTGAATTCGTTTTTTCCCTTCTGGTGAAATATTTGGACCTGTCCTTGAGTTGAGCTTGAATGCATTTTTAAATTAACACATTCTTATTTATGTGAGACATGCGTATCAATTTGTGTTGCTAAATTATTGTGGGGAGTGAGCAGACAAATAGCATGCTGAATTTGGGGAGGGAAAGTAACATGTGTGGGGAAAAACGTAGAGCAAATTCAAGAATTTACAAAATGCTGATTTTTTCTCATGTTCTTTGTCATTCATTTTCTGAACTCTGTAGCTAAACATTTTATTATGTCATTAAACTAATTGCCCTGTTAGAGGAAAGATATTGGGTGTATTTTTATTTTCCCTGTCTTCCTCTTTGTATGTATCCACTAGTTCAGATTTATGAAGTAATTATTTTTAAATTATTTTTAGCAACGCAATGTAGGATTATCAAAGGAATCTTCTGAACCTCTCCTTTTTGATTTTGGCAGTTATAAAATATTCTTTTTTGAAATTATAAAGGAATATACGGCAAAAAAAAGTAATACCTTGAAAAAGATGAGATGTGTGTCATTTTTTAAGATTTTTATCTTACAGCATCTTCATTCTTGGATATCTAGGATATAAATGATTCTTTATCAGATGCAATGTCCCTTGCAAATTCTGGAATATGCTAGCTTTAAGTGGTAAATCTTGAATGTATTTTAAAAAAAAATTTCAGAATTCTAATAAAAATCATTGTTGGTGAAAGGAAAAAAGTCACCACCACATTGGTTGATGCTCTTGGCATTTTTTAAAATTATAGTAGAATGTAGAAGAGAAAGCATGCTACAGTGTTAAGTATCAGATAGCTGTATATTTATCAGTGTGAAATTCTTGAACCATAGCTGTTATTCAATTTGTAGTCAAACTGGTTTCATTGCCTGTATGAGCTGTTTTAAAAGTTTTAAGGGTAAGGGGGATTCAACACACCTAAATATCTTAAATGCAAGAATCTCACTGACTGCAATTTGAGCTGTGAGTGGCAGTACTTCTGGAACACTAGGTAACTTTTCCCTAGCTGCTTAACTGTAGTTTTAATGGAAGATCCAGGCTATGTTTAAGTTGCTTTCTCTTTGTATAACATTAAAAAAGAACAAACCTGAAGACAGTAACTGCAGTGATCTGAAAATCACTAATTTCCAATGGGTTTCAGAAGAAAGAAAGGATTTTTCACTGTATGAATGCAGACTTAGAGGAAAACAGTGTTTTTGTTATATCAGGTTGTGACATTGGTTAGCATTAATATTGCTTAATTAACATAATTTTAAAGGTATTAATCAGTTTCTTCCAGGTTTAAATTGAACTATTTTGTCAATGAGTATTCAAGACCTTGCAGGATTTATATTTTAAATTCCTTTATTTTATAGAGTATTCAGCCTCAAGGAGTGCTCAGGTATAAAGCATTTGTGGTTAGTTTCTAAAGTGGTGCTTAGGAGTTATTGTGTACATGTAAATTCTTACAAGTAGAAATGATTGTGGCCTTATTTCCTGGGTTCAGCAGAATTAATTTTCTTCAACTTCTCATACTGGCCTGTCAGTGGGAGGGTGGGGAGTGCAGGGGAATCTTGGAGGTGACACAGCTGGGACAGTTGACCCGATCTGGCCAAGTGGGTATTCCATACCATGTAACATCATGCTCAGAATATAACTGGTGTAGTTGACCAGGGGTGGGGTTTTGCTGCTCAGCAATGGGATCGGCATTGGTAATTGCATGGTGAGTTACTTGCTTTGTATATTCTTTTATTATTATTATTGCTGTTATTAATTTTCTCTTTTCCTTTGCTGTTCTATTAAACTGCCTTTATCCCAACCCACAAGTTTTATCTTTTTCTTTCTGATTCTACTCCCCACCTCCCATGAAGCGGGAAGAAGTAATGAGTGAGCAGCTACATGGTGAAGCCACGACAACTTAGCTAAGATTTACTGTTCTTGATAGGGCTTGTCCTAAGAGTCTTGTCTTGTGTCAGCCAGGAGGAGAGAAAGGAGTCTTGATAGAAAGGTGCCATTTAAGGGCAAACCTTCTGTTTCTTTGCAGAAAAATAAAATGAGCTAGTAGTATCAGTACAAATAAATATTTCATTAATAATTTAGTAGCAATGAATACAAAAATGAAAGTCAGAGGTTTTTTTAGTTGCCCAAGGCTAGAGGAATACAAGCTAATGCATTGGGATAATTATGGACTTGTGTAGTTTCTGGGAGTGCATAGATTTGCTTCCATTGTTACCATCTGTACGATGTGTTGAGCATGGAGTTTAGTTTCCTTATCTGTAATACGGGAATAATCATCCTCCCCATTGCTAATGCACATCTTGTGATAAGTAGCTGGTTGTTACATTGAACACCAGCTACAACCTGTTTTCATTTGTTGTCTTTGGTGTGAATGATTACAGCAGAAGGAGATCTGAGGCCCTAAGCAGAGGGAATAAATCAGGATGTGCATCCTTTAGAATAATTATTTCTTAACTCTGGAAGAACTGGCAATAGCAAATTCAAGCAGAATTACAGACAACTAGTACACTCTAATATAGGGTATTCTGTACATCCAGCACATAGGTGCATGGGTCCCAGGATATCACGTATTTCAAAACACTGAATATCCATAATGTGGTGATATATTCATATAATTATGGCTAATGGCAGGCACAGAATTTGGAACCTGTTCCTGGGCACTTGTAAGTGCTCAGGGCTATGCCTGAGGCAGCAGCTGAATAGAAACAGCTGCTTAAGACTGTGATAGGTATAGCAGCTATCCTTTAAAAACACCACCAGCAGCTTCTGCTTCCTACAGCTGCTGTCCTGTTGAAAGCCACTATTCGGGCAATGTAGACAGTGCTTTCTATATTATATTGTTCCCAACCTGTTGAAATTCAGATTTAGCAGTCTCTACCTTAAACGCTGGTAGTGGTGGTAGTCTGTAGTGTTATATTGTTAATCTAAAAGCACATTTTGTGGCAACGGGATTGTCTCTGTTTTAATAAGCCTTTTTTTTTCAGGGAAAAAAAACCCAAACCAAACCCCCCACAACTGAATACAGAGATTAACAGAACAGCATTCCAATTATATGAAGATAATGGATATCAGAAATAATGGTTGCGTATTTCTTCCTGACATGGGGCTTTTCCCCTGTTGGGGATGTAGAACTGTTCACTGCACTTTGTCTTTGATGCTAAGCACATACTTCCAGTTTCAGTCATAAACTGTATTTGGACCAAGGAGCTCAGTGTGAAAATCTGATGGTAGTTTTACCAGAAATAACCAGGCAAAACCTTAATTTCTAGACTAATTAGATGGCATTTCTAATTATTCTCTTTTGGTTTCTCATTCCCACACTAGCTGTAAACCTTGAAGATGAACTGTCTTTTAGAGCTTGTAACAGATTTGTATGGAGTTTGTGAATGTCTATCTGGACATTAGGTTCCCATAGGAAATTCCCTCATTTACTTTAAAATTGTACTGTTATCTAGCACCTGATACAAATGAGCAAGCTTGGTCTAAAACTCAAGGGGACATTATTTTTGCATGTGTATATATATCCATGTTGCAGAAGGGCTAGGGGTTGTTATTTTATTGCCATTGTTTCTAGTGGCTTTGACAAAATAGCAGCTGGTTCTACTAATGAATTTTTAAAGTGGCTATTTTTTCTCTTCAGTCTCATGCATGCTGCAGGGAAATTTATTCCAAAGGGAACATTTTATGACATAAGTATTCATGAAATGACAATGTAGTTCCCTATGTGTAGTCTCTGCTTTATTTCTTTGACAGAGCTCTTCCACTGTTTCCTTCTCCTGTGGTCAGGCTCATGAAAGATAGGGGTGAATAGCCAGGAGAATCCAATCACCTTGAACATTGAACAGATTCACATCTGAATAGGAATGGTGCAGTTTTCTGAATGCAGAGGAGGATGTACAAAAATCATCTGCTATTCCTCCAATCTTGCCACTGGGAAAGTAAATGGTAGAACTCTTAAACTTTAAGGAGAACATAGCTATGTCAGCATTTAACCTTAGTTTTTCAGGTTTTAAATGGCTTGCGTGAGCAAATACGTGTCCATCCAGAGTCTTGGCAATGATATCAAGCTGTTTTTCTTAATCGGTGCATGCTGTCCAAGTTAAAACCTTTTCTAAAAGCAGTTGACCAGCTGATAGATTAAAAACTGAAATTAATTTCTGTAAATTCATCTATATGAAACTATAACTTCTTTTGATTTATAAGCTTTTAAGTACTGTGAAAACAGCACTCACAAACAGTACATTCTCATACAATTCCACTTTTTAATGAAAATAACATAAAAGCTAAACAACAATAAATATATAGGATAAATCATAGCTTTATACTCTGCAGGAACAAAACCTAGCTTAAGAAATAAACTGCCCAATAAACTATGGCTTTTGACTGTCTTTTTTTCTTTATTATATTCATTATTTCAAGATTTTCTCCAGAGAACCTAGAATTCCTTCGGCTTTATGTGTAAATATACTAAAATGTTCAGTTTGTCTGTGTAATTTGGTGAATATTTGCTGAATATTATATTACTTCTAATAAAGGGCAGAAAATCCAGTGTAACCAGATACTTATTCCCGCCCTTACAAATTCATTCAGTATCTTTTGAACTTCTGTGAACTTTTTGTTCTTATGAGTCATGCGATGATAGCACCTATAATTTCTATTGGAAATTGAGTCTGTACTATAACAGGACTTTGTACTGTAAGAGAACAACCTCTCTACAAGAGCCTGCCAGTTCAAGTGTAGATTTATCTGGGGCAGGGTGTGTGTTAGTCGTTGTTTTCTTCTCTTTCTTTCTCTCCCAGCTGCCACCAAGACCAAAGAATTTATATATTATTTGTTTACCTTTAGTAAATCTTGTCTTCCACTTCAACCAAGTGTTAATTCAGTTCTCAGCCTGAGGCTCCAAATCAGCAAGGTTCATTTCTGAATAGAAAGTCTGAGACAGATATTTATGGGCTATGAAGGCTCTTGCTCTTTCTCAGGGAAGTCTTCTTTAGGTGGAAGGCCTCAAAGGTTTGGGCCAGACCTCAAAACTTGCACACACCTAGAATAAAAGTCAAAAAAGAAAAAGTAATGAGAAAAAAAATCACATTCCATTTTATAGTAAGGAACAGTATAGGCAACATACAAAGTCAGTGAATCAGACATAGATTTACTAGTAAGGAGGTATTGGCACCTTCTGCTGTGGCATGTATCTCACAACAAAGAAAAAGAATAGACCAATGACACTGCCACCCTTACCCATCCATTTCTTGGATGTATTTGATGCTGATGTAAACTTTGAAACAAGTATTACTGGCTAATAAGCTCCTGAGTAATGTCCCTGAACAATTGCAGATGACTCAAATAATGCCTTTTTTTTTTTTTTTTAAATGAATACCCGTGTGCTTTTCAGCTGTTTGTTTCTCTCTAGTTGCCTACAGCCCTTCCCCACTTCACCCCTTTTTGACTGCCTTGGTAGAACCAAAAGAGTTAGGGATCTGTTTTCAAGGTCTCTCCTGGAGTTCCTACATGACAGAGACAGTAATAATTAAAGCTTAGCGTTATACAACTCAACATTAGAAAGCATTGGCTCTGGGTTTTGTTTCCTTTCCTCCTGTCCACCTCCCACCTTTTTAAAGAATCAGTTATCAAAACAAATTATGCTCTTTAAGTTCTGTTACTGATGGGATATATAACAGCAATACAGATCTTCCACCTCCACTTCCCCCTACCTGAAATGAAGAAGAGGAAGCCATGGGCTTCCATTACCTATAGTAAATCTGCAGGATCAGTAGGCATCTCTTCTGCTTTTATAAACATGTGCGATCACAAATTATAAACAACTGAAATTACAGTGAGCTATTTAGTAACACTGCTGTGCAAAAGCTTCTCTCCTTTATAATTTTCAAAGCACTATACAAACACTACATGCAGCTATAATGATCAGTGGTAATTTTACCTACACTTTTATTTTGCAGTTTGAATATGCATTTACCTATTTTATTGATCCACAAGCCAAAGCCAAAAGAGGAAAAAAGTCCAAACCATGGCTAGTAAAGCCAATGGGGAAGGTCTGTATTGGATCAGATTATGAGCATCTTTCCTGAGGCCATTTAATAAATAGTTTATACAGGTAGGAGTGGAACAAAGGCACTGTATTCCATAATAATTGTGTTCTAACTACTCAGAAATGGAAGCATAGCATTAAATGTGTTTTTGTTAATGTCCTTCTAGCAGCAACACTATCAACCCTGTATTTCTTTTTCACTAAGAAAACCATATTTTAATTTTTTCTTTTGTGGTTTTTTTTTTCTAAAGTTGAAGAGATTCTTGAAGATATATGGTCAAATATTTCACAGGTGTATCAGAGAGCAAATTTGGCCCCTTTAATGTCAAATAAGAAAAAAAGTGCTCCTAAGTGGATAAAACCTAATGTTCATTTGTTTGTTACGGGTTTTCATGCTGACCTTTAGATTTGGAATTAAGACTAATTTATTCCTGATTTCCACATGGCCATAAAGCTTATCTTTAAGGAAAACAAACCCACAAAGCCCCAAATGTGTTTGTTCTCTGTGCCTTTTTATCTACCTGTAATTTATAAAGGGAAGAACTTTAGGTGCTAAGGATGATGTTGTGTTTGCTTTTGACAGTCAAAGTGGGTTGAGATTTTCATTCCATCTTTATACTCCAGTGAGGTGCCTGAGGCAGCATGAGCAGAAGATGGAAAAATAATCTCTTCAAAAAGATTCAGAAGTCATTTTGATAAGTCTGTATTTCCTTGCTTGACTTGACGGTTTTATTTCTTTGTGGTGCCACTGACTGTTGCTGTCTTTGATTCTCCTAATTCAACATACTGCAGTAAAGCACTTAATACCTTATTGAACCTGAAATTGTTCTTACTAAGGCAAAGGGGGGTAGTAGGAGGAGAAGCAACAAAGATGGTGGATTTAGTAACAGCTGCAACTAGCTCATTACAGGGCTTTGAGTTTTGGTTTCTGTTAGATCCCTGTAGTAATTCAGCTTTAAGCAAGAGGAGTCTTGAGAGATGGCGACATAAAAGCCTCAAGGAAGAACAGGGAAACAAGCTGAAGCAGGTTAGGCAGTAAGAAGATATATGTGCAGCAGAAAGAAACAAACAGCATAATAATCCTTGTCTACATCAATATATTTCTTGAGTGTTTTGTTGTTTTTTTTCTCAAAGCCACGTGAAATAGTTTCAGATACACTATGTGGCTTTTGATGTCACATGTCCACTTGGAGCTCTTCTTTTTCTGACTGCATGCTGCTCAACATACACTACTTTCCAAACTATTGTGTGTATCAGCCGCCAGACTATGCCCTGATATTTTAAAGTAGTTGGGAACTATGTGTAATGGTCTGGGTTGTGCGGAGGAACCAGAATGACAAAACCCACTTCTGTTACTAGCTTCAGGATCCCTGACTTCTGAATTGCTTCTTGTTTAAATGAAAAAAAAAAAAAAAAAAGTCCACCCCCAGAACAAAAAACACCCCACACTTGGAAGTCTTAGGCTAGAAATAGGAAGTTATGGTAGCTATGAAGCTGGTCATAAGCAGAAATAGTGGTGGTTCTTTGTCATGTGGTAACTGTCATGGAATTGCTGTTCTCCGTATTAATAGAAGAGTGCTCACCCAGATGATGAGAGTAAATTTTTTGTTGCTTTCTGGACTTCCATTGGAGTTTTTGTTTAGGAAAACTTGATGGAAGGGAAATGTACTCACTAGACTTGGGAGTCTCATGAAAAGAGACTTTTTTTTTCCTATTTTTAATGAAATAATGAAGGGTGAAATTTTATTTTATTGTTCCATCAGCTCTGTATTCAAGAAATCAGGAGAAAGAGGAAAGGCACCAAGTTGGCTCTGGGTGGAACAGTGGCAGTACTGGCTGTCTGGATATCACTTATGTGCTGCTTAAATTTGTACACCAGCAGTTTTGAGATTGGTAACTGGAATGGGAAAGGTACTAGAAGGTGGGAAGTGCTGTCATTCTCCTCATGCAGCACTAAGCTGGTGGGATGATATCACTGACATGACAGACAAAGAGTTGCAGTATGAGACTATTATAATTTTCTCACTCTATATGTTGAGGAGAGATATACTGGCTACGTCCAAAGCTTTATGAGGAGCTACTACTGTTCCTGATGCTGCTGTCTCATTTGCATATTGTTTAAGAGTTCTGGCAGAGCTGTTAACAAGGCTTATGACAGGGTGAGGGAGGAAAGAAAATGAAATTCATGCAACAGCAGAGAGAAGAAAAGGCAGAGAGAGAAAGCCTGAGGGGAAGAAGGAAGATGAATATGCCATTTGGGGATTTTTGAGACAAATTGCCCTCTGAGGGAGGTTGTGCTGAGCACGTGCTTTGCTCAGTTACTCAAAACTGAGAGCTATTTTGAAAGTACAAGTCTATGTCGTGTAACTGTGCATATAACATGTCTGCCCTGCTGCACTTGTATCTCCTTTGGGGATCTCTACTGCTATGATGTCCTTCTAACTAAGCAAAGCACAGAAGAATAATGCAAGTAGTTACCACTGCCAAAAAACCAGTAAGTTTTGAAATCAGCCCATCTCTGCTCTATAAGTCATTCTATTTTAATTGAAACCTAATGCACCATGCAGAAAATATGGCAACATTTCTCTTGGCTTAACTGAAAAAGCCCGTTAAATAGACTTACCTATGGATCTAAATCCAAACCTATGGTACTGTGGCAGGAAACAGTTCTGGATTTCTCTACGAACCTGGTAAAGCTTTAATTCCTTTCCCCTCCCTCTCATTTTCCACTGAGGAGTATGGATTTGTGATTATGCTAGAAATCAAGATTACAAATTTGCTCTTGGTGCCTTCTGTGTGGCCACTGGCCAGTTCTCTTGGTATATTATCTTTTCTGCCAAACTCCTGACTATTACAAGCTGAGACTTTAAAAAATGGAGTTCCTGTACTTAGTCCCAAAGTCATTAGGTGCCTTAAATACATATAATTGCCAGACTTGAGATACAAGGACATTAAAATTCATGCTGTTATTTATTGTTCTGTGTGTACATATGTGACACAGGAAACAACTCAATAGCTAGCACAAGATAATAAATTCTGAAAAGATCTAGAATAAAACTATGTGTGCTTGCCTGGTATCTTACAGGCAGTTATAACATCTGCCAAAAAGGCAGACTTTTCTTTTAGAATCTATCTCTGCTCTCAGCAGTAAGAAGAGAGAATATATAAACGATATAACAGCCAAGGGGCTTAATATTCAGTTTTGCTACAACAGATTTGTAAGGAGCGGGGAGTGGTTGGGGAAACATTCTGCTCCCTTTGCTCTTTCAGAGTAATAACTTCGGAAAATGAAAATCTTTATTCTCTTTGCTGTAATACTTTCAATATTGGCACTGCTAGGCAAGAGTAACGTTCACTTAGCCGCTTCATGCACCAGTGAAGTTTTTCATGGCAGCGCCTGTGCAATTAGATAATGCTTCTGAAATTTTTGGTGTCCAGTGACAGAACACAAATGAAAACTTGTGAGCTCAAAAAGTGCAGCAAAAGGTAGAACCCAACTAGATGATATGTAAATTAGAGAACCAGTTTGACATGCAGACCAAATGACAAAAGCAGGTAGCAGAATTGTGAACACTTTTTCTTCTGAAACTCTCAAGTGAACAAAACCTAATTTGAATCTCTTCATTAAAATAACATTTTGCAGATGACATTGAGCCTTCTAGGCTGAACAAGGCCTTGTATCAAATTTAACTACGTTTGATTCTGAAGAGGTCTTGAACCTAAACATCCTGCCCACAGGAAATTGTCTGAACAAGAAGGATTCAAGGTATTCAGAGGTGGTGGTTGTCCTGCAGGCTCTCCTGTCAAAATAGGGATAAGATAGAGACAGAAAGTGAACCCTTTGTAGCTTAGAGCAAGGGGAAGGAGCAAAAAAAAAAAAAAAGAATGAGAAGAGATTGATATAAAAGTTTAGAGAGGCTTTGATGCACCCTCTGCTATAGGTTCATGTTTCTAAGAGTAAGGCCTTAGAATTCTAAGGGGAACTAACCAGAGGGTGAGTGGAGGAAGGAGGACTTACTGGTTTCTGTGCACAATACATCAATCCTTATTCCTCACGGCCTCCCCACTTCCCTGTCCTGTCACTTATTTTTAGCCAAAATGACTAAATGACCGTTACCCAACCGCTTCAGGAGTGAAATACGACTAAAGCCAGGGGAAGAAAGTATGATAGTTGCACACTCCTACATCTATTCATCTGGCAGAAGACTGTGACAGCCAGTTTCTCAGCTGTTCTGAAGCAGCAGGTGTCTTGGGGTTCTTATAAAGGCTGACTACTATAAATTTTCCGAAAATCTATGAATATTTCTGTACCCATAACATAGGTTAAAGATTCATTATGAGAACTCTGATGTATTCTTTATTCAGTTACTTCCCCCACCCACCATGGAACAGCTTCTGCAGCTCAAAAATGAAAGTGACAGTGGCAGGTGAGATGCGAGGAACATTTTACATACCTGACACCTGGTCAGTTTTTCACATCTGAAAGTCGTGTACATCTTTTGAGGGCTGTGTTCATCGAAAGGTGACTCATCAGCTAAGCTAGTTTAACAGCTGCTTCCCACTAGGTATCCACAAGCCGCACACCACCCCACAACACCCAATTTGTACCCACTATACTGGGAGGTAACAAGTTATGCTCTGTGCTCTGCCTGAAGTGTGAATAATAATATGTGGAAATGTCTGTTTTATGTAAGGCATGGAAAGAGTTCTGTGAACCAAAGATAAAAGATGCTGAAGATTTAAAGCAAAGAATCATTTCAAACTTAATACTACCCTGTTTACCTAGCAATGGAAATGCCTGCATTTTTCAGCTGGACAAACAGTCTATAAGTTGGAAGAATTAATAGAAGAGGCTTTCTTCAGACAGATGAAACAAGCCGCCTGTTTTCAGGCCTTAGTTTTTCTGGGAACTTTAAGCAGCGTAGTGTCTGCTGAATGGTTAACACAGAAGGGCACAAGCAATTCAGAAGGTTTTTGTAGTGTGTTGATGATAACTTTCTGACACAGCTGATGAAGGATCTGTCAAAGGGAGGCACTGTGCTGGGACTAATACTTACAAACTAGGAAACACTTGTCAGCAATATGAAGGCAGGAGCAACCTTGGCTGCTCGGACCTTAGGATGATGGAGTTCAAGATCTTAAGAGAAAGAAACAAGGCAAATAGCAGGATTAGAATCTCTGGACTTTATAAGAGCAGATTTTGGCCTGTTTAGGAGTCACTTTGGAAGCGTTGGCAGAGGGCAGAGAGGAACCTCATGAAGTTCAACAAAAGGATGTGCAAAGTCCCATGCCTTGGGAGGAATTACCCTATGTGCCCCTACATGCTGGGAATCACCAGACTGCAAAGGAGCTTTGCGGAAAAAGAACTGTGGGTCCTAGTGGACTCTCCAGGACTCTCACCAAGTAGAGTGTAAGCTGGCAATATGCTCTTGCAGCAAGGAAGGCCTACTGCTCTGTGGGTTGCATTAGGAAGAGTGTCACCAACAGGTCACAGGAGGTGGTTCTTTCACTCTACCTAGTCCTGGTGAGCACACAACTCAACTGCTGTATCCAGTTCTCAGTTTCCCGGTGCAAGAGATGCGTGGACGTCCAGAAGTGAGTTTTTGAAGGTCCAATCTGCTAAGGTGATTAAGGGACAAGAGTATCAGTCATGTAAGGAGGAGATGCAAAAGTTGGGGTTATTTAACCTTGTGCGTATCTTAGCAATGTGTATAAATGCCTCTTTTGAGGGAGTAAAGAAGATGGAGCCAGACTTTTCTCAGTGATATAGAATCATAGAATCAAAGTTTGGGTTGGAAGGAACCTTAAAGATCACCTGTTTCCAACCACCTGCCATGGGCAGGGACACGTCCCACTAGATCAGCTATATATCCTGTGAAAGGCCAAGAAGCAGTGAGTGTGAACTGAAATACAGGTAACTCGATTTAAGCACAATAAAACCCCCTCTTATTACCAAGGGAGTGGCTTCCCACTGGCTTTGTTCCCAGGCAGTTTGTGGAGTTTCTGTCCTTGATGATGTTCTGTGTTCGATTAGATTTCATTTTGAGCCACCTTGGTTTAGTTTACTAAATTTTGACTACAGCAGTTGGATTAGAAAATTTCTAGAGATCCCTTCCGACCCCAATGACTTTTCATGCAAGTCTATGAAACTGAATTATGAACACCACTGAAGCCCACTGAAGTCTTATGAAAAGGATACTAGATTATAATGTTTGAACATAAAATTATAAATACAACTAAGTGATGGATTTTCCATACTTTTAAGAATGAATATGTCCTTATCTGTCAGTAGCTGAGTCCCAGTATCTGCCTGCTGATGGACTGTGAATAGAGTTTGCAGACTTGGTAGCACTGCAGCCACTTTGAAGAGAAGTGATAAAAATTCCTACTCCATCAGACACATCCTACCTACATCAGAGGTATCTTTAATCTAGCTGATAGCTACAAGGTAGAAATTCTCATTATGAGCTCTTTGAAGGTAGTAAGAGAAAATTTTAGAAACAGTTAAAGCAACGTATAGCACAGTAGGCAATAAAATAACTTTTAAAACATTAAGCACTCAATCAGATTTTTAAAATACAGGCATATTATGTGCATGTCCTGGACTGAGAACTGTTTATGACTTACACGTGACATTCTAGTAGAACCATAGAATCACCAGGTTGAAAAAGACCTCTTGGATCATTGAGTCCAACCATTCCTATCTGCCACTAAACCACGTCCCTGAGCACCTCGTCTACCCATCTTTTAAACATCTCCAGAGATGGTGAATCAACCACCTCCCTGGGCAGCCTGTTCCAGTGCCCAATGGCCCTTTCTTTGAAAATTTTTTTTCCTGATATCCAGTCTGAACCTCCCCTGGCATAGCTCAAGGCCATTCCCTCTTGTTCTGTCCCCTGTCGCCTGGGAGAAGAGGACAGCTAACCAGTATGAAGGCTTTTCTTGTAGATTTAGTCTTTGAAGACTTGTTTCCTCATCTGCTGAAATCAACAAAGTCTTCCACCGACACTTGCAGGGTGAGAAGAGAGAAATATGCACCATGAGGGAAGCCAAAAGGGGTTTAATATTAATAGACAGGACAACATTTTGGTCAGCATGGTCAAACTGGTAATGCTTGTCTTGGATCTAGTCCCTGGGACTCTTTTCTGGTGTGTATAGATTTCCTTATAGGAGTAGGAAATGGATACTTGGGCAGTTAGCCCATACTGCTGGCTTTTATGTGCCTGGCCACATGTAGACAGAGACGTTTCTGCATCTACGGAGGGTTAGGGGCATGAGGGGCTGGGGAAAAGAAGTGATACTGAAGCCAAACCTCTTCTATATGAGTCCATGAAAACATTGTCTGCAAATACAAGTATCAAAATTGCTCTACTGTAGTCTGCTGGATCCCTTTTACTGTGGGACTCTTCCTGTGTCAAGTAGGGCTCACTGGTATTTTTTAAATCACTTGGAAATAGCAATGGTAATATGGAATAAGCGTTAGAAAATTGAGAATATGGAGAATTTTAGCTTTGCATCTTCCACCTCTCACAAATATGATCTCTTCTTGCATTCTCTTCTTGTGCATTTTCTTAATTTGAAACCTCCTATAGCTCTAAGGTAAAAAGGGGAAACTGAACACTTTGTGTGGCAAATAAATGGTTGCATACAGTAAATTCCCAGTTATCTGGACCTCCATTTATAAACAGTCTGTGTAATTCCTTTTCTCTTGACTGCTAATAATTTGAACTCAATATTATCCAAACACATTGGATAAACCAAATATGGTTTGGCAGCTGGGGTTCAAGCAGGTATTTAAGCTTGATTCGTAATGTGGCGATAGTCTGGTAATGATACATATTCTCCTTTCCATAATGTACTCAAAAACCTGTGGATAAAACACAATTGCATAAATGGTAGGACTGTCTTGTTTCAAATTACAGCGGTGGGAGAAGAGAATGTATTTTTAAGAGCACACAAAAATGTTTCCAGCTTACTCAGTTACAAAGGACTGTAAGGAACGGTGTTAAATTCCTCCATGGTGCTTTCTGTGGTGCTTTCCCTGCCTTTCCTGCAAATATTCTGGATATGGAACATCTTATTGGGTGTGAATAAAGCCGTTTGAATCTGACCTATTTTTGCACGTTGCTATGAGATAATTTTTCAAAAAATTGGTAGTATGGTGCTCAGCTCCCACCTGTCTGCTACCTATGCTCTGAAATAGTGAAACCACCTCCACTGTTTTCCACTGCAGAAATTATTCCTTGACAGCTGGTGGCCTAAACTTGACTCCAGACATCCCTCTTTCCCCATTTATATCATCTGCTTTAGAACAGGAGATTATAATAAAAAGCTTCCTGAGGCTTGTGTCATACCTGAGGGAGACACAGCTTGTGTGATTCAAACTCTTTACTTTGCAGGTTTGGCATCTTTCTGCCGGCACGAGTACGACAACCTAGTTCCAGTCTGATAATCCATACAAAGGAGATAGATTTAACTCTTTGTAGCTTTTTGCCTGCTCATTACTGTTATGCAAACAGTATTACAACTGCTTCAGCTCTCTGACACTTGGATGCTTCCTTGGGTGCTTGTTGCTGGAGGAATTCCTCTGTGTTTCACTGGCAGACAAGAAATGCTTTCAGGCCTGTTGTCTGAAGTATCTGCTTCAGGAGAACCTGCCATTTTAAACACTTGTGTTTTATCTTCGAGTATCTTAGTCTAACCTGGCCATGTGATTTATTTATGCCATGTACTGCTGTGTGAAGCCTGACCTAAGTTTATGCCAAAGTAAAGATATGTCCAATAGAAACAATTTACAGGATTGAAGCCTGGGGGTTTCTCACTGTGGCAGGTGGTACCTGTTTTGTTTACCAGTGGTCGTATGTTGCTAAGCTATGTTTCCTCTAAGAAGGAAAAGAAAATTCATTGCTGGGCAACAGAGTAGGGCGGTTTCATGCGAGGTCCCTTGTTTGCTTTGCTGCAGCTATTCCCTTGGTGTCAGGTCGGATATTCTGTAATGCATGGAGATGTCTCCTTCCCTAGGGTCCAGCAAGACTCTTTGTGAAAGAAATGTTCCTTTAAGTTATGAGGGGGAAAGCCAAAAAGAAGGGAAAGGTTTGCCTCTCTCTTAGACATCTGTACCTAGCACAGTGTTGGCATCAGAAGCAGGGAGGCTGTGGAAGAACAGCAAGGGGAAGAAAAATCAAGTCTCAGAGTTGAAAAAAGGTATTTTTCACGGACTTCCCAAGGGGACTCTACAGTGTTTGCAGTTTGCTGCAGCATAGAAAACCAATTAACTGATTGTTAGAAATAAAGCACACCTGAAAAGGGGATCTTTCCTACCAGCTGACAGGCATATTTGCTTACAATATTTCTATACTGAATCTTTACATGTATATCTATAAATGTTTTGAATGCATTGTTATAATAAAACCTAGTCTCCAGGTTTCAAAACCTTTCTGTTGTGTTTGGAGGAGTTCAGCTTGTGAAAGAGGTACAGGAAGGTTCTTTTGAGAGTTCTTACTGCTTCTCATTATTTTGAATTTGAGCAGGTTTACAAAAATTATGTCCTGAGGACAATAAACCCTCAAAAATTTGTAGGTGTTTTTTGTTTGTTTTAGAATCAATTTTTCTCTTATCTGAAACAGATAAAATAGACCATATTCTGTGAGTATTTGAAATTTGAACCACTCTTCCTCCTATCCCTCACCAGAATTTCATCTGCTGCCTAAAATAAATTTCCACAAACATTTAAATAAATGATTGTGAACACACAGGAAGTACCATTTTTCTTTGGAATGTCTCCATTGTCTCACTTAATAAGTAGATCCTGCCTTTCTAGAAGTTGTGTCAGCTCATTGGATTATTTTTTTGACTGCTAAAGAAATTCCTGCCGATGACAAATTGTCTTTGTATGAAGTGTAAACCAGAACTCTTCTGACCAGTTGTGCTTACTAAAATTCCCACACTATTTTTGAAATAACAATGGTGGTGTATTTGTTTGCCAGACAATTCAGTCCAAAATTCTATTAATTTTAGGTATGCTTTGCCTAATTAACATACTCTCCTACTTCCACTCTGTTCTCAATGTATTTTGTAGTAGAGTCTAATGACATTCTTTTTTCTTGACTAAAGACTTAGCTTTTTTTTTCAATTATTTTCAGTAAAACACACAGGTTTGGAAAGCTGGGTTCAATCTGTGGCTTCACTGCAAGTCTACAGAGTTGTGACAGTTCACATCGCTTAATGATAGGGGCCTCAAGTGTTTCTTGATTTTGGGTAATTGGAATAAATGGACCTGAGTCTTTTTCTAGGCTGTGGTTGAGTTTAATGTCAAGATTTCTGCTGAATTCAGAAGAGAGTGGGTTAATACCTGGAAATGGCTGTTGGATCTTTGATCTCTTGAAGATGTACTTAGAGAAGTCTCTCGTTTTCTTGCTCAGTTAGTGTGTGACCTTCGATAAGTCCTTTCATTCCTGCTTTCTCCATTTTCAGAGGGTAAAGGATGATAATGGTTACCAAGTCTCTTTAGGTTTATTGTGAGAATTAATTGACTAATAATTTTAAAGCCCTCCAGCTCATCAAAAGACAGTTCAGACTATTACTCTTTCCCACCTCTTATTAATGACCTAAGAGGGGTTTGAACTACCGAAGAAGAGGTAAAAATATATATGCCTTTGTTAGTTCCAAGAAAAATCTACCACTTCTAAATCATAAAAAGGAAGCACAAGTTGGCAGGTTTTCCACCATTGGCCATGAATAATGCTTATTGAAATTGCTGAATCATTCTGCACAATGTTTTATATTCTTTAAAAACCCATGTGTTCAGTAAATCACCCTGCAACTCCAATGTTACTTAAATTATTAAATGGGTTTAATCAGGCCATTAATTCAGGCTTTTAAAAATTTTATACAGCTGTTGTAGATTTGTGTGAAGTATTCAATATGCTTGATCATTCTACATTGATTTTAAAATTCAAAAGGATCAACCTGAGCTTTAACAGTGCCTCATTGGTTTGAACCTCCTTTAGCTTAATAATGACCTTAATTTGCTTTAAGAGATACATGTTCAGTGTGAAAAATTTAAGAACTAAAGCAAAAAATGGTGAAAAGCAACAGAATAGTAGAATAGATTTAAAAAACAAAGGATGTGGCATAAAGGAAGACAAAGTGGATTTGGGCATAGTCCATTAGGAAGAGGAGATCAAAAGAAACAAGTATATATGATTCTCCCAAGGGCCACAGGTGGTGTGGGTGTGCCTTCCCACCATTTGTACCTTTGGAAATCTCCTAAAGCCTTGATTCTTCTGTTGAATTCAATAGCAAATCTCCTGATGACTTCTTTGAAGCAAACTCAAGTTTTACTGGTCAAGGTGCCCCACAAAGAGATCAAAGAGCAGTTGTTTGCAAAGGTGTAGGATTGCTTAATAAGCAAGTATAGGCTGTATTTAAAGAACAATGGGATAATTGCCCCTTTTCAACAGTACTGATGGAGAAACCTGAGAGTGGTCACTGCCAGGGATGTTTGAATAGACTTGATAGCTTCTTCTAGGATGTGGAATAGTGAAATCAGTTTTCTTAGAAAGTTGCTTCTGCTGGAGGCTGGCTTGCCAAGGCCAGGCTGGTCAGTGACAGTGGTGATCCCTCTGTGATAACATGTTTAAGAAGGGAGAGAGGAACAATGGGAATGGAGGAAGCAGCAGCAGAGAGTAGGGGGAGGCATGGAGGAAGATGCAAGAGTCCCCCGCTGCCTGAGGGTGGGCTGCCAGGGCTCCACGGACTGGTCACAGAAGGCATAACACAGCTGCGAGAGAGAAGCAAGATGTGGGAGAAACAATTATGTAGGCATCAGATGAGAGGAAAATAGCACTGCAGAGAGCACCAAGGTCAGTGAAGAAGGAGGGGGAAGAGGTGCTCCAGACTCCTGAGCAGAGATTTACCTGCAGTCTGTGGAGGAGACTATGGTCAAGCAGGCTGTTTCCCTGCAGTCCATGGGGAGTCCTGGTGGATGTCCACCTGCAGCCCTTGGAGGACCCCATGCTGGAGCAGGTGGAAGCACCTGAAGGAGATATGAGCCCATGGAAACCCATGCCAGAGCAGGTCACGGAGGACTGCAGCCCCCAGGAAGGATTCACATTGGAGAAGTTCATGGAGTACTGTGTCCCGTGGGAGGGACCCTGTGCTGGAGCAAGGGAAGAGTGTGAGGG
Source organism: Phaenicophaeus curvirostris (assembly GCF_032191515.1). Lineage (NCBI taxonomy): Eukaryota > Metazoa > Chordata > Aves > Cuculiformes > Cuculidae > Phaenicophaeus > Phaenicophaeus curvirostris. The sequence goes on from NC_091392.1 coordinate 93,519,937, forward strand.
AAGGAAGGAGCAGACCAGACAGCATGTGATAAACTTACTGAAACTCCCATTCCCTGTCTCAGTGCACTGCTGCAGGGGAGGAGGCAGAGAAAATCAGGAGTAAAAGTTAAGCCTGAAAGGGGAGGGAGTGGAAGAGGTGTTCTTTTTGGGATTTGACTTTGTTTTTCCATTTTTTTACTCTAGTTGGGTAACTGATTAGGTTAATTTTTTTCCCCATATTGAGTCTGTTTTCCCTGTGACAATAATTGGTGAATGATCCTTCCCCATTCTTGTCTCAACCATGAATTTTGTCTTTGTTTCTTTTGAGTTTCAACCCCAGCGGGACTCAGAGCGGGGACAGGTGAGTGAATGACTCCATGGTTCATTGTTGCCTGATGGGACTAACAGCCACATGGCTCTTTATCGTCAGCTGGGGAGCTCAAACCCGTGATAGAATAATGATGAAGACCGCTGTTCTAAGTTGGCGTATTTTCCCTCCTCATCCATAGGTAGAACTAAACTTGGAGAAGTATAAGGTTTTTTAAAGAGTATAATTCATATTTCTTGCTGAAGCCTTAGGACGTCTTTGTTCTAGGAATAGGTGGCATAATACTAGTAGAAGTCTGGCTAGTGTACTTATATGACCCCAGTTGCCATCCAGTGCATCTATTACAATCCAGCTGATTAAAGACTGTGACCAGCAGCTGCGAGGATCCTGTCACTTGGTTTTGTAAACTTCTAAGCCAGTTCTGTTGCCTGTTCTAGCAGCAGTTTTTTCAGGGCTTACTGATTCAGATTTCTGACCTGAAGCATATTTAGAAGTAATAGTGTTATTGTTCATATTGCTTGTATTTAGAAGGAATAGTGTTATTGCTCAGCTGTCTCAAAATCCCATCAACAGAATTATTCTAATGTCTCTTGATTTCTTCAGTCACTACAGTATACTCCAGCCTACTAGGCTTCTAGGGAAAGATATAAAAGTGAATTTTGTATCTGTAGACATTCCACTCTAAAAGTATCTGAGAGTGGTTAGAAAGTAATTGCTTTGAAATGATGGAAGACTTGGGAGAAAGATGTAGTATAAGCATGCCACTTCTGGGATTACAGGATATGTCAGTGCTTCTTCCTCGTCAGAGGCTGTGGTGATAGACATATGCACCTCACAACAGTTGTACAGAGCTTGCTTCTCCCTAGTGAATGCTGAATTGCCTTCAAAATGTGCCTAATCCTATTTCTCTTGGACAGAATGTCCATCTTTCACGCTGATGCCTGACAGGCTAATGTTGTTAAAGTTCCTAGAGTTAATTGCTTGTGTCTTTTCAGGGATAGCTACCTGTAGTGTTTTCTTTTAGGACAGTAGATTTTGGAGAATAGGTAACCTTTTGTCTGGGCCAAAACACAAGAGAGAAGACCAATACGCAACAGAATTTGCACATTCTTTTAGGTATGTCTCAGTCTCTTTAAAATATACCTGCTTAGCAAATTTGTAATTTGCCTCTGGAATTTCCATGTTTCAGGTCTAACCTGTGCTTTCCACTAACTGTCCACTTTTACATTTGTGGAAGAAGTAGTAGCAGGAATACTGGTAGCAGCCTGGTTTGTCATCGTTCTGAGAAAGGGTAGCGTGGCCACAGAAGTGGTGCAGAATGGTGGGATCAATTTGTGCCAGTTGCTTCTTGCACTGCTATATCTTAGTTCTGCTGTACTTTAATAGTTATTACAGTTTGTATATGTAAATGTTATCAAAACAATCAGTTTATTAGTTTTGATTTTTTAAAATGTTCACTTACAAACACTCTGGTTTCCTTGAGGAAAAATTCCATAAAACTGAATATTTTAAAAGAGGCAGTCAAACAGGCTGCAAAAAAGATCTTTCTCTAAGCAGAAAAAGGTAATTTCATTTGTTTCTGTTCTGATTGTGCCATGTTTATAATAGAGTCTAGAGGTAGAGTGAGGGATTTAAACAAACAGAAAATAAAACAACAAAAGAACTTGTGTCCAATGATTTTGGGCCTTTGCATGTAGACAAAGTAGGTACTTATGGCAGCCAACTGATGGCTCCAATAAAATCAGAGCCTTAAGGAAGAGTACCATAGGAAAGAATTTTATTTTTTTTCCTGAAGAGTGAGTACGTTACAAAATTAATCCTTACCCCTAAGGGAAATGATTCAATTTTGCAGTCACAGCAAAATTGTTCCTCAAGGCAGTCATCCTTTCACTAATGACACTGAGCTAAAACCCCTCAACCCTCAGCGATCCAGGTCAATATTAAAATTGTATTTTTAAATTTATTTTTTTTTATACCAGCATAGGTAAATTCTATGTATTTGCTGTGGCTCTGTCCTTGCTGTACCTCCACATTGTACTCTCTTCATGACTCTGCTGAAACAATTTAGTTGGTCAGGAAATAAATGTGAGGGAAAGTGTGGCTGGTTTCTGTCCACTGGTTATGACCCTCTCCCACCTGGCTAGTAGAGCCAAGTGCAGAGTTGGGCCATGGCTTTTCTTATCTTTGAGAAATAAAATCCAATTTTGTCTATAATGTGGACAAAAGCTTGCTCTAGCCCTAATCTTGACTATTAGCATGGAAAAGACTTTTTCCCAGGCCATTACAATAACAGCTGAAACTATGCATAACCTCAATTGTTACTCTTAAGCACTACAGAGAAATGCATTAGTTAATTACTAAGTATTATTACTGCCAGCTGTTACCTGGTTAAGTCTGCAGTTTATTTTACTGCAGCCTGCTGAGAAATAGCTCTTCTGTTCCATGGCATGCAGATGTTTCCCTTGAATCTGAGAAAGTCTGGTGGATGTAAATACACTGATTGCTCTTAATGGGCAGCTCTTTTGCAAACCCTTTTTTTTTTTTGCAGATACCTGTTTCCTATCTATTCTATTACCTACACATTCACCCACTGTCTGTGAATTTAGTGCTAGGTTCTATGCCTATGGATGGCATAAAATAGGCAACAGAAGTTGCTTTATAGCATTTTGTAGAGGTAACACCTATAAGAACATCTCCATTTAGTGGTCCCTGACACATTAATGCAGCAGTAAATACTAAGTATGAAAAATGTGGTTGTTCTCTATACCTGTATCATATAGTAGCTATATTTATTTCAGTAACTATAACAATATCCATGCATTTAATGTGAAGGATATCAATATGATAATGAGCCTGTATGAATTATAAGTTATCCAGTTCAGTGGCCACATTGGGCTGGAAGAAAATAATTTCAAGTCAACTGAAGCATTCTATTTACCTTAAAATATTCCCCCCCCCCAAATTAAATTCCATCTATTTTTTCCTTATCTCTTCTTTGTTAGAAATTTTATTTCTGTTTTTAGAACACAGCACTTAGATTTATAGAAACCTTTTTTTTTTCTGTTGGAATTCTATTCTAAATCATGTGAATGGTAAACTTCAAATTGAGAATTTTAAATGACACGTTTACTTATTCCTGGAATATATCAGATGTAACATTTACTGGGTTTTATTATTCTGCCTTGTTGCAAGTGTTTATACATTCACCAACACAGCCATATTTATGAACTATTTAGAAATCACTTGGACCCAACAGAAGCTGCGTTCTACTAAGCAGATGCAGTGTAACAGAGGCCATTCTCAATTTAAGAACTGTTTTTCACCTTTCTGTCGAGACAACATCATAAAAGTACAGTTTGTCATACCACAACCTCCCCTTACCTTAGAGAAGCTTATTAACCTTATTTTTAATTCTTACTGAAATAACTGTTCCATAATGCAGCAGTTGCTAAATGACTACTTCTACTGACTTAACACATTCATAATGGCAAAAAAAAGTTGTAAATACATTTAATACAACAGTTAAGAGCAAGATGAAGGGAAGGCAAAATAAATCCACAAGAGGTGTTAGAATGAGATAGCAGAGATTTTGACTTCCAATTTTAGCGTGAAGTATAAAAAATCAGGAACAATAACTTTTTTTAGCATCTCCCTTCCCTCTCTGTCTCCCCATTTGCCAGCACTCAAAGCATTAAATTGCTTTTTAATTTTGAATAAGCAAACTCCTAATGTATTACACAGTGGCTAATGGAATAGGGGATACCGTGAAGCTATACCTTTAAAAAAAAAAAAACAAAAAACAAGCAAATCATTTTTGTGTCCGTTACGAGATTCTGTATTGTTGCTGATTTGCTAAATTGTTCATAATTGACCATTTACAAACACTTGGTATACACTGAGTTTCTGATTTATGAAATGTACATAGTGGTCAAAAGATTTATGATTCAGATCAGTAATTTATGTGCCTGGTGGCACCTGATTTATTAATCAAGAAAATTGTTTACCAGTCAGGTGACTGCTTCGTGAATATGACTGATTTATAGGGCTAGAAAATAATGGATAGTTCATGCACCTGATTTATAAGTAGCATTACTGTCATACAGATGGTTTGAAACTCTATACTTTGGATGTAAATATTGATTTTATTAATAAAATTGGACTGATATATGACTGATTTGTAAATCTTGAGTCTAGATTTTAGCAGAAGTTGTGCTCCGATGTAATTTATTTCTCAAACATGTTATTTTCAAGGTCCAGGTTTTGTAATCACAGTTTAGTTTATGGACATTTATTTTACATTCTTCTCACTTCATGTTCTTACCAAGATGAATCACTTTCATTGTCCTTTTTAGGGTTTTTTCTTGATGAATGTTGTATATGGGTGTTTTTCTATCACTTTACTCCTTCTCTTATAGGGTTGCTTTATGCACAGCCTTCATATTCACCAATGATTTCTGACCTCTGGTTTTGTATGATTGCCACTTCAAGACCATCTAGTGTTTTTTTCTTAGTAGCTGCATACAAATTACCACAGCAAACAAACTAATGAATGGGTAGAAACTGTAGCCAAGGTTGATAATATTTTACAAATCTGTAAAGGCTTAGGAATTTGTTGTAGAAACCAAGTACTTTGAGATAGCAAGCTTTCTGTTACATAATGGATTAGTTCCATCTGAGATCAAAAGGAAAAGAAGGTGCTCATAAGATGGATCTTCTACTTTCAGTTGGCATTAAATCATATCTAAATCTTATATTGTAGTATTTAAACTTATTTGTTTCCTCTCTGTACTGTTTCTCTGCTGAAGACCTATACTCCATTTTTACTGAAATCTATACTACTCAACATATTCTTTTCCACAGTGGAACTCAAATAAAGAGCAAAAATCTTGAGCCTTTTGCTTAAAATAAATAAGTAAACAAATCAGACTTTTAACTGCAAATGATACAGCAGATTTGAGTCTTTTTTTTGGTATAGCTCCAAACTATTAGTAATTTGGAAGCATACAACCAATACTTTACACAAATGCTTTCTGATTGAGCTATTCATAGTTGGAAGTTAGCTCATTATTGAAATGCTTGTTATTGGTCATCTGTTTTTGTTTTCTGATTAATGGTTTAGTCTTCGTGTAGTCTCAACAAGCTGCTACTAAATGCATTGTGATTACAGTCACTGCAAACACACCCAGTAACAACAACTCAAGCTTCCTATTTTCTGAAGGAATACTGTAGATGCGTCAGGAAGATGGGGTGAGAGAGAATTCGCAGCGCTGGTTATTATATATTTAACATTACAGCAGTACTTTGAGGCCCTGACTTAAGTTTGGTGTCCCTTACTTTGCAAGGCAATAGTCAAGGAGAAGAAAGAACGCTTCATGGATATGAATGACCCAGATCACTTCCACTTTTAGCTTAGGGACTGATCCCAGTATACAATAAATGGTGCATGGAGAGTTGCAACATGCCATGAGAGAGAAAATGGGAGGCTATGACAACTTCACTCCTCAGTTAAATTCTTGACTGTTTCAGCAGACATTTCAATTAGAAAACCAGCTTACTGAAGATTTGTATCACAGTGAAGGTAGGGTGTGATCAAGCAAGATTGCCCTGGTGTAAAGCCAAATTGAAAGGGTCAGGAATGCAACCCCTGCAGGAGCTGTTGAATGTCATAGGATCACATCCTGACTACTGTTCATATCCCTCATCTGTAGAGTTTAAGGTGGATGAGATACATTGATGAGGATGGAGAGGGATTCTGGAAGTACGAAGGAATTAAATGATTGGCCCAAGGTCAGAGACCCAAATATTCCAGTCCTGATATAATCGGGCTTTCATAGATACATAAATACGACTTTGCTCATGTTCTCTCTTTTCTGGTCTTCAGTCACTTCATTTGAAACAACATGAACCACAATAAACTTCAAACAGATCTTGTGTTAATTAGAATAAGCTTGAGTAGCTTCAGACCTTGTGAAGAGCATCAGTTTTATGATCAAATTCATGTTGAAGAGATTCACTACTAGCCCATTAAGTCACTTTAAAAGATCTGATAAGGTTTAGATGAGCTACAAAATCAACTATATTTCTTGCAACATTAATTACAATTTAAACTTTAATATGCTTTTAATTGTTGCTTTTAGGATAAAAGGACAATTTTAAATGACAAAACATTCGTTTTTTATGAATTCTGCTTCATTTACACTGCCATATTTTTAAGTTGTTGTGAGATTAAATACTGTAACTTCAATTTATAGCTGGCTGAAAAAATTCTGGAAGTTTTTGTATAATGAATATTTGGAGATGGAAAAAATGCTTGGAAATAATTTTCTCTAATTTTCTCTAATTTTGTGCTGTGAAAACTGGAAAGAAATAGTTTGGTCTGACTGAAGTTTGAACAATTCTCTTCTTAAGTCACAGAAATGCATGACTTGGTACCAAACTGGTTTCCAGATTAACAGGGCATTAGAGCTTTCTGCAGCAGATAGAAAGAGTTTTGTTATCTTGGAAGTCCTGCTAACCTCATCGTTTGAGTTTCTCTCTTGTGTCCTATCTTTGGCTTGATCCCATCTGTCCTTTCATATATGCCAAATCCCTGTGTAGTCCTGTTTATTGACGCTGAATCAGACAGAAGTAATGGACAAGTAAAGTCAAACTGCAGTTTCCAAACCTACTGCAATAGGTCTAGTGAGAGAACTTTTCGTTAATTTAGTTCAAAACAAATAGTTTCTGTTTGATTTGATGAAATTGTTTTAGTAAATTTTGAAATGTTAGAATATTCTGATTGTTTTCTTTTTCTTTTATCAGTATTTTAAGTTTACAGTCCAATTAATAAAAAAAGTCTTAGAATTTCTCAGAGGACAAAAGCAATGGTTTACAATAAGTATCACCTCTGTCTGTTTCACTAGCACAGGGTTTTAGATTCATGCATTCAATTACAGCACTAGTACTTATGTGGCAAATCTCAAGGGTCTTAATTAGTACCCAGAGTAGGGTGGTTTTGATTCCAGAATTGATGGGACAACAGATTGGATCCTCGGTGTAAACCATTACTCACTGAAGTCTTTCACCATTGACACCAGTTCTCTGTTAGTTTCAGTGTTGTGGACTTCTAATCACCATTTACATACACAAACACTTTAATGGTGCCATGTAATTGCCTAACCATTTTTTTAGTTTCTCACTTTTTATCTCTAAACGTATCTAGAAATACATATACACACAGTACATGTGGCTATCTTGTCTTTATCCCTTTCCTTAAATGGGTTGTTTTATTTCCCATCATGGGCTATGAATATAACCTGTGAATTTATCATGAGTTTCAGGATGTTCCTTGCAGCTGTAACTCTCACATTCCACCCCAGTACTTTTTCTCACGAACCATTTTTAAGATGAAATTAATGAGAAACATCACTGTGTGAATTGCTTAATTCTGAGTGTGAGCCCATATGTGTCTTGGGAGGAGAGACCTTTTGGAAATATCTGTTGTTGGCAAGCCATGCAATTTCCTACTAACGCAAGGAATCTTACAAATGTGACTAACAAGTGAGTGTAAAGTTGTTTATATAGTGCGTCATCAGGAGATATACACTCATTTTGTGTGAACTTGCTTCATCTGTCATAGAAACATAGTGACTGTATTATTAACTCTTCTTCTGATGGCTAAATCTTGGTGCAGCTAGGGACTTGTGTGTAAACTCTCTATTTAGAGTACTGTAATAAAAGTCTTAGTTGTCGTATCTTGGAATATTAAGGTAGATATTGCAGCTTCTGTGATAACAAACATACCAGCTTGAGTAAAGAGCAGAGAACCACTGTAAAGAAGCCAAACAGGCAGAGTGGCAACCAGGACATAATTCCATATGTGCAGATTCTCCCAGCTGGTGGTTTCATTTCCTTCTCCCACTTGAACCAGCAGGTATAGAGATGCATGAAAGTAAGCCACGAATACTGGGAAAGAAATTATCAACAAAATGTACTTGAGACTCCAAGTTTGGTTGCTATGTAAGACCAAATACAAGACCCAGAGTTATTTCTGTGTTTTACCTGAGCCACTGTGCCTATTTCTTCCCTACACATTTGCTTGCATTTTGAACATCATGCTGAGTGCATAAGCAGCAGGACGCATAGCATTATTAAATTGAATCACGGTTATTTGGATTCAAGCACTGAGCCCTGCAGTAGCCACCTAGGTAGTGCACATTGCTGAACAAACATAAAGACTGATGGAGTTAAAGTGACTTGGTTATTGGAGTACAGTGTTACAGCGGCATATACACTTCCAAATTGGTTTCTAACAAAACTCAGTCCCAAACAATGTTGAAATACTGAATTCTTATAGCCCACTGTGATGAGCTGCAATGGAAAGCACGTATTTAAATATTCAGAAAGCATTATCTTTAAGAGCTTCCTTGGGAAATTCAGTAACTGTAGCAGTTAAACTGCTGGTTTTAGCTGCAAGAGATAAAATCTTAAAGCAATGCTTACCATTTGAAGTAATATGATCTGTAATGATGATACTAATTCCCTATTTTCTCATCAATATTAACCAATTATTTCTATTGAAGACTGTAGAAATAACTGGGAGATAAATGAAGTTTGGGGTGACAAGTTTCTTATTTAGTTAAGTTTGTGTGGAAGTTTCTTATAATGACTTATTCATGCTAAGTATGCATGTTGGCAAAAGCATAAACAAGAAGGTAGAACAGCAGTGAGGCAAAATCTCATTTACTTCCTGTGGCTGTGAACTGCTCCTGTGATGACAATATCAGAGGCTGATGGCTTGCTCCTGCTTAACTTGAAGATAGTGGTATTTTGTGTGGATATCAGGAAAAACTGGAGTAGGCCACTAAGTTGACCACAAACCTGTGAACTGTTACAGCAACTGAAGTCATGTTAATGCTTTGATATAGGGCTCTGGAAGAGGTCACCATGAAGCTTTAGCTTCAGGTGCTTACACCACTCCTCTGCTGGAGGCTATCACCTCCACATTATATGTAACACAATTGTCTTTGGGTACAACTCTGACAACTTGAAAACACCAATGATGAGTTCAACCTAAGATGCCAAAGCATGAAATGAAACCATCAAGGTGCATACATGTATTCCTTCCTTTTGGTCTTTAAGGATGAGTGAACTGCTGAGCAAAATAAGGTTATAAACTGCAACAGTATGATTTGCTAGAGCTCATCATTGAAATCCATCTTTAGGTTCATATTAGTTAACATATCGCTGGCTTTCTTGAGAACACAGTCTGGCCCTAATAATTGACAGTGGTTTGAATTCTAAGTCTGTGAGCTGATAAATTGGGGAGAGCTTGAACAAAAATGTTTTCTTTAAGTATTCTATTTTATATTTGTATCTGCACTTTTGTTGTTTCTAAAAACAAATCTGCATTTTTTTGTTTGTTATATAAGAAAAAAAGGACTGTTGACTTGTTAGCATAAAATTTAGAAAGCATATAGGCCTTTTAATTACCTCAGTCCCACATTTGGGTGATTAAGTGTTGCACTGCTATGAATTTACTTTAGATGCCATTTTCTTGGCTAGTGTGAACTGCCAGAATTTATCTGATTAAAGATGAGGTTTTTTTCATTTTTTAAATAGTGAAAGTCCAACTGATAAATCTGATGTCTTTGCATGTGTCAGTCAGTGGAATAAGGATAATGCCTATTTTCCAACAGATCTATTTGATATCCAATTTCTCTCAATATCTCAATGATATTTTACATACTCTTATGAGTCTAAATGTTGTGCGTGATGCTTTGACTTTTAAAATTGTGCTAGAGACTTGAAAGGGGGGAATGGGCTAGGAGCCTCACTTAAAGAATTTGTAGCTATTCTATGATGTCAAAGTTCTTGAGAAATCAGCTTTTCCCTTTCTACTTTGCAATATTAAAATTGGTAAAAGTCAAATAGTTGGCTTGCATCATACTTTTTACTATTTGACTAAAGTCTGTAGTAAAATTCAACTTAATGCATGAGTCACAGTTTGTAGAAGAATGTTGAAACTAGATAGACAGGAACATAAGCGTGGATAAGCATGTGTAGCTGCTGCAGTCCTGAAAAGACTTAAGCATATGTTTACCTTTAATTATATGATTTTGCTGAATTTATTTCGATTGGTGTGCTCTTCATTCAAGGAAATGCAACAAAAGCTATTGTCTGGAATAAAAATTGTGTTCCACTGAGGTGGTGTAAGCCCAAAGCAACATCACAAAATAGTGGAATACCTTCAACTGTTGGTACAACAGATTATTTTGATTTCTTTGTCCAACCTTTCAAAGCTAGTAACACAGTTTTGTGATTCCCAGTGACTTTACAGAATTATGTGTGTCCCCGTGCCAAAAACTGAAAGCAGACATTTTGAATCACCAAAGTTGGTGGTAAATGGTGAGAGGTTGACCAACGCCAAGATAAAATATCTGCAGGACAAAACACCACCACTGAAATTTGTGCTTTTGGAGAGTAATTTGCTTAAACAGGTCACATTTATGTTGTCAAAACCCTCAAGAATGTTCATTGTTAATTGCAACAACATAAATGTTAATAATCAAGTATCTCAGGAAACATTACAGAGATAACAATGTTCTCTAACTAAATTATTAAACATCCTATTACTTTCACATATGAATCCCACTAAGCGTTTGTACTAATGTGCCTAGGAATTGCTTGGCACTGATTACAGGAAAAATAATTCTTTGTGAGGAGGTGACAAGTGTATATTTGAAATCCAGGCTTCTGAAAAATTTGTGACTTTATTTCCTGGCATTTGCTTAAGGGAAAATGAAGCACAAGTAATGTTGCCAAAGGTGTTTTACAGTGGAGTGAATTAAAAGCAAAGACACCAGGATACTACTACGGTAATAATGGGTGAGGAGGATGGGTCTGGACCTGAGGGGCAGGCGGGGACATCCTCACTATTCTTCATTACATGAGCCAGATTGTGCACTGCCGCAGGGGTGAGGCAATGTGCCTTAGAATCTCCTTGTAAATCCATGGTAGCTGTAAATTTAAGGAGAGCAAGAGACAGAATTAAAATGTCTGCCGATTAATGCTTAGAGTTTTACCAGCTCATCTGTCCAAGAACAAGATTTAGGATATGCTTGTGAAATGAGCTGCTTTTCCAGGAGCAAACAGGAAGAGAGGGAGGGCTTAAGTTAGTTCTTAGTATGTTATGTGGTGCTGAGGTATGGGAGAAGGGAAGAGAGATGACATCTGGTGCTGATCTCAAACACCCACGCAATGAGATGAATAGATCATCGCTCCATCCTTAATTCTTGTTTACTAGGAATCCCAGTTCTTTGCTGGAATTGTGTCACCATACAGAATAAATCAGTATGCAAGTCATGTTGCCTTACTTATGGTACATTTCTTTAGTACAGCAAGTGAAAAATTAAAAAAATGCTAGTATTTTTCTTCCAATTGTGTTTAAAATAAATTCTTAAAAAAAAACTAATAAAAAAAATCCATGGTCCTTAAGAAGCACCTCATCTTTTTATCACATACTTAGCTGTCTTAGTAGGTCCAGATCCAGAAGAGAATCCGTCTATGCTGGCCATCCTTATTCTTGCTACATAGCTTAGAACTTTCTCTTTCCTTGTAGCATACCTGTGGAGATTAGAGATGAGTTAGTCTTTGAAGCCTTTAGAATGTAATCAGGCAGGTAGGAATGACTACTGATCTACCCTGCGTTATTTGCTTTGAGTTTTAGTTTGTTCCTGCTAGTTTATAGCATTATAGGAGGGGATGTTTGGAATTCTAAGCCATCTAGAGCTTGAGATCATTTTGCTAGGAAATTTAGATCAGTGCCCTTTTTACCCATTTACTCTGACTCGCCATTTGTCTAGTTGATTTTCTTTGCCTCGCCATGCTAATCTGCATTTTATTAGTTGAAACACATCCTCCGTTTTTCAGCTCTCTCTTGCTTTTTTTTCAGGATCATTTTGAATTCTGTTTGTATCCTTTGGCAATCACTCCCAGCTTGATGTACCTGAAAAATTAATAATCTTACTGTCATTTTCATCAGCCAGCTTATTAAGGAAAGCATCAAATAGTCCTGTACTTAGGATAGGTCCCTGTGGAACCTTGTGGCGTGTATTCCAAAGATGATTTCAAAATCAGTTCCCATAATGAAGTATACATGCTAGCTAATAAACCTTTTGAAATGACTTTTTATATTGCTTTGGGAACTCTAATGTGTGGATTCCTCATAAATTTGGTGGTATATCATGCTACCTTAGCAGTTAGTTCTTGAATTTACTTGAGTGAAGAAATTTACTTTGGTTTGTTTCTTAGCAAAGGCCTTTTGATTTATAGGGCACTGTAAGTGAAGGGAACATTGAAGAAGCATGCTGCTATCTGCAAGGGTGATGACAAAATCAGAAAATCCCCTGATATCTGCAATTATACGTGCTGCATCCCAGATGGTAAGAAGACTAGGCTGATTTATGCTCCTCTGATCCCGTAGTCTGCTCATGATAAAAATATTCATGACCCTCCTTCAATAGCCTAGAATTGCTCTGAACCTAGAACAGTTGCTTCACAGAGGGATCTTTCTCTTCTCTTAGCAGGGATCTTTGTGTTAATAGCTGTTCTTCAGTAAGTTCCAGGAACTCTTATGGCTAAGAATCTATGCTGTTTTCCTTTTTCTTACTGCCATGCTCAGATAAACTCTCAGGGTTGTATTGTCAGGGGCCTCAGAGAATTGGATATGGAAATAATTGCTTTGCAGAACTCGTGCAGGGGCCCACAATGTTGTATGAAGACTGGCAGAAATCGTGCAGATGCTGTAAAAAGAGTTATAGCATATTCTCCAAGATAGAGAACATCTGATCTAGTAAATCCACCCAGTAGTGTGCCATATAGAGTTTCCAGGTAGGATCTGAAAGCAGCACTGCAAATTTAATCTGTTAAGCTGGGGTTGGTGCAATGTAACTGCCAATATCTGGACCCATACTGGTTGTGTGTCCAGCTGGTTTGGATGTCTACATTGTGCTTTACTCGTGCTTCCATTTCCAGGGTTAACACTGCTCTGATTTGTCTGTAGTCAGTGGCATACAACTCATATGTGCTGACACTGTTGCATCAGTTCAGCCAATAACAGACTTCAAATTTTCCCTTTTCTGGCTGCTAGCGTCTCACTTTTTAACTGAAAGCTTATATTTTGGTACAATCAGAGGTTTGGTGCCCTAGAAGACGTCTAAATATAAGAAGAAATACTGGAAAAATGGAGACATTCTGTTTTATCTTCTAGGTGATTTTGAGTATGACATCTGGGTTCAGAACAAACTCTCAGCCATTTACCAGTCTCAGCCTAAACACATACAGAAAATAAATTCTGCATTTTGTTAAATGTCCTGTAACCCCAGTTATGAAAACTGATGTCTGCTGTGTATCTGCAAGTGGTGCCATCATGAAGAAGTGAGATTCCATTAGCCTCACCCAAGCTGGTGGGTCTTTACAAGAAAACTTGCATAAATTTGGATGGATTGAGAGAAAGAAGTGTCATGTGATTTAAGCAAATAGCCAACCTTCTGAGCATGCAAATCACTGCAACCCACAACCCTGTGTTGTGGTCACAGGCTGTGCTTGGGTTCACTGGTCTTGGTGAGTCCAGTACTGTTGAGCAGGCATCAGTTGACTTTGTAGGCTTATTCTTGATGATGAAATTCCCTGTTGCTGCTAGAGCCTAAAGAGGAGTTAGCTGCCAAACTGGTTGCAGGATATCAAGCAACAGCCTTTTATAGTTGTATGAATGTCTTTTGTGGTAGACCTATGCTTCTAATCCAATTTATGATTAATAAATGCCTTAATAAGTAAGTATTTGATGACCAGATCTTTCTAACAAGAAGCATCTCTGGCATCAGCAATGCTAAAGCACCTGTACAGACATACTGATATGTTCCTGCATTTGAAAAATGTCCTTCCCTGTGCAGTTTAAGCCTAACACTGAGTGAAGGTAGTTTTCATAGCTGTAGACCATCATGGGTATGAGGGAAATTTAGTACCTCTAATTGGAGAAAATGCTGCCTTTCTCTACAAACCTGTCCTTAGTAATTGAGGAGTAATGTATTAAACCATTATGATCATTAAATATGTGAAGAAGAGGGTACACTTATTTCAGTCTGCCTTTTTAAAAATGGCTCATAATAATTTTAATCTCTTTGCTTCAGGGTTTTTTAAATGCCTAACTAAAAAAATTAGATTCCTAATTACATGTTAAGAGTACAGTGGCAAAATGGGAGGGAAGAAGAGTAATCATAATTACTTCTCCTTGGCCTTATTTCAGGAAGCCATTCTAACACATGGTTTAAAACCTTCAGTAGTCAGAGAAGAAAAGGACTACAGGTGTAAGTAGCATAAAGACAGCAGCTGCAGGAAAACCAAAACTGTGGTGTGGAAGTGTTGTTCTGTAGTGCTTGCTATTAGAAATGTGTGAAGGATGGAGTTTCTGTTTCAAGAGAGGCTTTGAATTTGGCATGAAACCAAAACTGGGGTGAAGTGTCTTTTCCAAAGCAAAACAGAAATAACCAGACTATTCTATGTCCATACAGAGATTTATTTTCAACAGAGTCACAATAGTTCATTTTGAAAGGTGACAGGAGAAGGCTTTCTAGCGCACTGGCTTATTTCCATCATAGATGTCCATGTGTACTTTTCCAGAAAAGGGATGGCTTGTTTTCATGAGATTTGGTCCTGGATAACCGTTCCTACTGAATCACCTAGGATGTGATGATTAGCAGAGGCTAGTGGAGTGGATTCTTACTTTTTAAGAAGGTTTCTTAACACACTATTCTATTCTGTGAAATAGTGATGGGTTTTGATGTTATGTTTCTAATGAATGATGCTTGCATTAAGTACTTGTGAAGTAGCTTACTCCTGCTGCCTGTCACTCCTGGTGACAAAATATAGCATTTTGGTAGCTTGTAAGGAGCAATGCAACCATTTTATTTGACTTAGACAAATCTGCTAAATGTCATCTGGCATCACCAACTATTCTTCTGTCATTAATACTTAGATTTCTGCTCAGTTTTCTTTGTGGAGTATGAGATCAAAGGTAGTAGAAAATAAGAGCTCAACATGCTTTATTTTAAGTGCTTCTGACATGTCATTTCTTTCATATATGTAAGTACTAGATCATCTTAGTGTTGGGATTGCAGAGAGTGAAGGATAATATGGACCTGTGACACATCTGCATATCGCTGATATGTTGATGGCCATTAACTCAGCTCACCTTATAGCTGCTGAAAATTATTGCAGCAGCTTTATACTCTGCATTGATGAATCTGTGATTGAATCAGGGTTAGCACTCTTTTTGCTCAGAAAGTAGCAAATACAGCTCCCTAAGTTAAGGGAGATCTTTTCTTACTCTTGTTCAAGGAACTCTAGATGGATTGGATGTTCTTAATCTTGTTCCATAAAAATTCTCTGGCTAGTCTCAGGAAGTCCAATCTTTAGCTTTCTCACGATCTTTTCACTGCAGAAGCAAAATAGCAATACAGTCTGTACTGTACTGCAGCAACAAAGCATTTGGAGGCTTGTACTCTTTTTGATGTGAAAGAGAGAACCTTTCAGCAGATTCCCCATTTGCTTGGTTGCTTTTATAATGTTACATATTTTTGTCTCCAAAGGGGTGGAATTTTTCCCTGGCTCATGAAGTTTTTGAGTGACCTCATTCTACCTCTGTGGCATGTTCTTCTTTTGGCAACATTCCAAGCAGAAAACCATAGTTTTCTATAATTCACGAAGGTATCAACAGATGGTTTAAAGCTTTCAGACATTTAGGCAACTTTCAGTTTTACTACCACAACAATAAAGCTCTTCTTGCAATAGAGGGTAATGGCAAGCAAGAAATAGAAGGGCTGGAACAGAGAGGAAGGCTTGCTGCTCTTGCCTTGAGGGTGGTATGTCGAAGCTATTAAGTGGTGCTGGAAGAGAAAAGCTCTTTCCCCCAGCAGTTTCCATGGCCTCATGCACAGACTGTTCTTGATAGGACAGCAGCTACAAGTTTGGTGTTTTGGAGAAGTAAAGGCCATGGAAGCATGACTGTGTCCCAGATCACAACAGTTTATGAGCCTGGGCTACAGCCTATTCCATCGATTCTAGTGCTGATCTTGCTTGTAAATTAAATGAATGCTTCTGTCACTGGGAATGGTAGGACTAGGGCAATGACTAAAAATGAGAGCCTTTTTCTTTGTGTGTATTTGTTTTTTCCCAGTCTTCCAAAAGATACCGTTGTCATCTAAGTCTAATTCAACTTTGTGGACAGTGATACATCCTTACTGACTTTCATGGGTTTGGATCTACATCAGCTGTAATGCATTTTAAGTGCAACTGTAAGCATGTATCAGAGCTGCCAGTAATGTACTGAGATCATCTTTGCCGACTGTTCCCTGTGTGCTGCAGGTCTGAATGAGCACAGCTCTACAATATGCCACACGCTTCCCTTGAGAAGGAAGCACGAAGCATGCTGCAGATGCTGCTGTGTGCCTACCACTCCTGCTTGATATTCTGTGCAGTATAGCAGTAAGGTGGTAAGGCAGTGACTGAGAAACAATTGCTAAGTAATTCAGAAAGCCACAAAATAACTGGACCCGATCCCAAGACTTACTCAGTCAGTACACAGCACAACAACTCAAAGGATTTGTAACCAGTCTGTGTGATTAATCATGATGTCCCCTTTTAAGGTTTTTCCTGTTTAAAGTAAATAAAATAGAAAAAGATGCTTTTCCTGTAGGAAACAAAATCATCTTATATCCCTATTGAATTCAGTCAAGTAATTGCAGATCCAGTATTTTAATATCTTGAATGAAGCAGAAAATTTCTCTCTGATCATGCCTAGGGAGAGGACCAATGGGGAGACTTAATTATTACTGAGGAAAGTTATTGCTTTCCTTCAGCTTTCTTCCCTTCCTATTTCAGTCACCCAGACTGTGATCTGAGACTTTCTAACACACTGCATGCACTTTCATAACAAACAAGAAGTTCAGCAGAAGGAGAAATGAGCTACAATGTCATCTGAGGAAATAAGTGAAATAACTGTTTAGGGAAAATAACCTCTCCAAGTCAAGATATCCTTCTAGCACAGAAAAAGCATAGCCTAATCTTATACATACATTTATTGATACATTTTTACTGGCCAGTCTTTTTAAGCAAAGGCCCTGGTCTGTGAAAAAGCTGAGGCACACACTGAATAATTAGCTTTTTTGTCATGGAAACTGCAGAGGTAAATTTGAGTAAACAAGATAAAATAATTTTTCTTGTGATTCAAAGGAGCTTTAACTTCCATTAAAATGACAGAGGAGATCGATTTTTTTCCCTATAGTTTCTAAAATACTGGTATTTTGTACCTCTACAGCTCTGAAAGCACTGTACAATGGTGAATACGAATAAAGAGAGAAGCCTTAGAGATGGAGGAAAGCAGGAATACATAGATAAGGAATTGCATGCCCAAGGATCATAGCAAATCAATGTCAGAGCTGAGAACTGAGCCCAGGTGTCCTGATTTCCCATCTGGCACTTGCCTTATACTGCACCACACTGTTTCTGGTGAAACTGTTCAACTCATCTCTGGATTTGCCAACAGAATAAATGTCTGCTTCCCTAGTGATTGCCTCTCCATGCATGACCTAGATAAGAGGGAATTCTTGCCATAAAGATTTGAAGATGGACAAAATTATGTGAAGAGAGCCAAGTAATGGATGTAATTTGGGTTATTATTTGGGAAGTTGTGGAGTTTTTGTAGGAATTGGAACTATAGGACACATATTTGCAGTAGGATTTACAAGCCACTTTGAGAACTCTGTAGAAGTGTTATGGGGAACTGTGAGTTGAAACGAGGACAAGGAAGAGCTACAGAAAGTCTCTAGAGTTTTTCAAAGGTGAACTGGCTTTCCTCTTTATAATATCTATGTTTATATTGGTATTAGAAACCCAGGCAATCTATTTTCATAGAATCATAGAATCATAGAATGGTTTGAGCTGGAAGGGACCTTAAAGATCATATAATTCCAACCCCCCTGCCATGGGCAGGGACACCTCCCACTAAATCAAGCTACTCAAGGCACCATCCAACCTGGCCTTGAACACCTCCAGGAATGGGGCATCTACAGCTTCCCTGGGCAACCTGTTGCAGTGCCTCACCACTCTCATTGTGAAGAATTTTTTCCTTATGTCTAGTCTAAATCTTTCCCTCTCCAATTTATACCGATTCCCCCTAGTACTATCACTACATGCCTTTGCAAAAAGTCCCTCCTCAGCTTTCTTGTAGGCCCCTTTCAGGTACTGGAAAGTCACTGTAAGATCTCCTCAGAGCCTTCTCTTCTCCAGGCTAAACAACCCCAAATCTCTTAGCCTGTCCTCATAGCAGAGGTGCTCCAGCTCTCTGATCATCTTTGTAATCCTTCTCTGGACCTCATCCTATATTGAAACTGCGGATTGCCCTGACCCAGGTGTAGGACCTTGCACTTGGCCTTGTTGAACCTCATGAGGTTCTCACGGGCCCACTTCTCCAGCCTGTCCTGGTCCCTCTGGATGACATCCCATCCTTCCAGTGTGGCAACTACACCACTCAGCTTGGTGTTATCTGCAAACTTGCTGAGGTTTCAATCAATCTTGCTGTCAATATCATTGATATTAAACAGCACTGGTCACAGTACAGACCCCTGAGGGACACCACTTGTCACGGATCTCTATCTTGACTTTGAGCCATTGACGACTACTCTTTAAATACAACCCTCCACTGTACTGTCCACCCATCAAATCCATCTCTCTCCAATTTAGAGAAGAAGATGTTGTGAGGAACTGTGTCAAAGGCTTTACAGAAGTCTAGATAGATCACATCTATCAGTTTACCCATGTCCACTGCTGCGGTCACCCCATCATAGAAAGCCCCTAAGTTGTTCATACAGGATTTGCCCCTGGTGAAGCTGTGCTGGCTGCCATTAATCACTCCCATGCCCTCCATGTGTTTTAGCATGTGATCATGAACCTCATCCTCCCCTACAGTGGGAGGGGGTTTACCCCCAGTCACCATCTTGTTGTCCATTGACCCAGGAGGGGCAAGGAAAGCAGTTGTCAGAGAAGACTGAGGCAAAAGTTGTTAAGTATCTCAGCCTTTTCCCCATCTGTTGATACGAGGTCACCATTTTCATCCATCAGTGGGCGCACACTTTCTTTAGCCTTCCTTTTCTGATCAATGTAGCTGTAGAAGCCCTTCTTGTTAGTCTTTGCTTCCCTAACCAAGTTCAGCTCCAGCTGCGCCTTGGCCTTCCTGACCCCATCCCTACACAATGGGGCAGAGTCCCTGTACTCTTCCCAGGTTCCCTGACCCCTCTTGCACTGCCTGTGCAGTTCCCTCTTGGTCTTTAGTTTGACCAGCAGGTCTCAACTCAGCCACGCTGGTCTCTTCCCTTCCCTGCCTGATTTCTTACATCTGGCAACTAAGTGCTCTTCCGCTTTATGGAAAGTATTCTTAAATATTTGCCAGCTCTGTTCTGCTCCCTTGTCCCTGAGGACTATATCCCAGGGGGTTCTACTGACTAACTCAGTGTGATCACTGCAGCCCAGGCTGCCTCTGATCTTGACATCACTGATGAATTCATTTGTATTGGTGACCATCAGGTCCAGTATTGCATCCCCTTGGGTGGAGGTGTCTATTAACTGTGTTAAGAAATTATCTCCAATGCACTCTAGGAGTCTCCTGGATTGCCTACAGCTTGCTGTGCTACTTTTTCAGCGTGTGTCAGGGTGGTTGAAGTCCCTGAGTGGGATGAGAGCTTGTGAGCCTGAAGCCTCCTGTAGCTGGAGGAAGAAGGCTTCATTGGCAGGCTGTCCTTGATCAGGTGGCCTGTAGTACACACCAGCCACAAGGTTCATTTTGCTGCCTTGGTCTTTTATTCTGACCCACAAATTTCTGATCCACATGTTTGTGACTACTCTTCAAATACTTCACACTCTCTCTGTTTTCTGATAATAGAGGGCAAGGCTCTCACCCCTCCTTCCTGCTCTGTCCCTTCTGAGCAGCCTGTAGTCTATGATAGCCACAGCCTATGTTTTCAAACAGTTCCAATTATTTATATATCTCCCATCTTTCTTTATTATAATAAGTATTTATGTATTCAGAATTTTATGATCCCATCAAAAAAGTTGTGTGATTAACAGCTGCAAATTTTGTGACAGATCTTATAGTTTCTGTCAAACCCAGATTTGTAGCTTTGTGGTGTCTTCTCCATCCTGTATTGGAGATAATTCCTGAAAAGAGGGGCTATCCAATGTCACGCAGCAGGCTGCAGGTAAATCATGGCTGAAAAAGCATCATAAACAATGTATGTGCACTAGAACAGCCAACAGGCTGCTCTTGGAGAAATGGGGCTGGAATGGAAGCCCTTCCAGTCACATGAATGTATGCAGTGACTTCTGCTGGCCAATGCTCCTAAAGCCCATCTAAGACTAATGTGTATGATATTGATGTGCTGAGAGGATATAAGTGAAAAAAACCCCCCTAGATTTCACATAACAGATGAAATGGGAGCTGTTGGAGGAGGGTGGGAATTTGCAAAAACACCAAGCTCTGTTGTCTCCTCAACAAGAGGGTGAAATTATCTGTCACTCACATATCCTACAACTTTCTTTAAACTCAAGCTGCTACTCCAGAGTGCTCTTGACTGTTTAGAATTTCAAAGAAGAGGAGTTGGATCAGGTGAGCATACCACAAATTGTAGCCTTCTCTTCATCTTCTAATATCTTGGGACACTGCATTCCTGAGCCGTTTCATGGACCTATCGTCCATTATTGCACATTGTTTTATCACCACATACCACACGCACCAGTGGAATGTCACACACATGCCACATCAAGGCCAACAGAAACAGACCTTTACTCTTTTCTTTTATCTGAGACTCTGAAAGAGCTACTCAATAGGCATTACTTTAATCTACAGTTAAGTATGTGATTGATACCACAGAATCTGACTTCTAACAACAATCAAGTTATTTAGTGTGTAAAATTCCTCTTTCTTCCAGGAGCTGCCTTCTTTCAGAACAGCATCAACAGGCTTTAATATGGGTCCTAAATAACATTAAAAGTAGCTATGTCCCACACTGCTGCTTTCAAGAGCGAGTGTTCTTTTTGTGCTAGGGATTCATCTTGTTTCTCCATTTTTTTCCCTAAGATCTCTATGTGTCACCCTGAAAAGTTTTAGGGACAATCAGTTCTAACAATTACTTGACGCTGCAAGCTTTTGTGATGGTAGCACAGAAGACAGCTGATATTTTAACCATTGTCCAGGGTTCATGTGTCTAAAACTCTCACTAGTGCCTCTTGCTTATCCCTCGTTATTTGGGAGACTGCTTTTCCAATCATTTTCATCATGTGAGGGGCCATGTGTCCCTGCTTTTGCCATAGCATGTTTCCCTGGAAGTGCTTTATGCCAATGGATCTGTGAACCCCATAAGCCACACTCCTTGTTTTCTCTTCCCAATTCTGGCAAAAATTCTGTCAATATCTTCACACTTCAATGTTGCAGTGGCACTTTTCCTTTTCCTCCATGATAAGAAACTGGTATCTACTCTCCCTGTCCTTCTTACTCACAGCTAATCCCCTGTCCATTTTTATTTTCTCTCTGGGTTATGTCACTAAAATATGAATGATCCAGACCACAGATGCATTAAACATCATTCCTGATGAAATTTCACAATTTACTGAATGTAAATTTTACATACTACCATGTGATGGATAATAAAAAGTTAAGTTGAATTTACAGTCTTGTTTTGCCTAACTAACAGAGCAGACATAACTTGCCTCTGAGCTGGAATGGAAGACGTCCACTGTAAACTCCTGCTTGCACCATGGTGATATTAAATGCAGGGCAGCCATATTCTCAGCAGGTTTGAGTTGTGTTTTTCCATCTCCCTCAAACTAATAAAGAAGGTATTTCAAATTATTTCAAGAATTAAGGCAGCTTAGCAATATTGGTATAATAGAGAAGAAAATACCTAACAAGGGTGCACCGACTTCAGTTCTTACAACAGCAAAATTCGAAACATCTATGGGTTTCTATTTTTTTTCCTCTTTTCTGCTTCTGAAATAACTTGGAAACAAACAAAACACCCAGAAAATAAGTCTGTGTTATGCATAGGAGAGTAAGGCCTTTTCACTCTTTCTGAATGTGTCCTTGTGGAAGTTACCAGTGCCTCTGCTGTAGGCTAATGTAGGTGTTGTTAAGCACCATTTAGCCATGTAAACCAGCAATATTGTCACGTCTTGAGATTTTTGCGGAGGTTTACATGAAGCATCATGTAACTGTTGTTACAATCTGGGAATCTCTTTCATCTTCTTTCAGAAACTGCTATTCCAATCCATGGAGTAACTAAAGTTTCTTCCATTTCCCAGCACTCCAGCAGCCTGACTTGAGTATTTTTGGGTTTTGGCAATACTAAACCAGCTTTACAGCAAGATAACTGAAGCAGATTGTATCTGAATACAAGAAATTCCTCCTTCTGCTTTCTGTAACAGGACTTCTTATTGAGGGGTGTGTTAAAGACTGCCTGCACGTTCTGAGTGCTACGAGGATGGGCTCTGCCAGTTTTGGAAGCAGTTATGTGAAATAAACAGTGGACTTGCAGGTAACTGGACAGCTGGTTGGGGTGTCCTGTTTGACTTCTTCCATTACGAGCAGCTGATTTCAATATTGATTGACTGGAGGACCTTTAGAGAAATTTCAGGGAGTGGAAAGAGCCGTTAGTCTTGCAAAGTTTGTATAGAAAGTTTATTGCTGTGTATTATTTTTTATTTTTCCTGGAGAAAACATCTACTCTCAGATCAGCCCAGGACTATGTCAACTTTTAGAAAACAAGCCATTTCCAGAGGGTGATTACTCTGAAAATAGTAAGTAGTTTGCTTGAGGGGAGGGAACAAATATACCCACTGCCTCCTTGACATTGTGATGTACAACTGATTTCACTCTGTCCTTTGAATGAGCTAGTAGTCCTCTGAAAGCCTTCTCTGAGTTCAGTGGGATCAAGATTGCCTGCAAGAGTTTTCTTTAGGCTGCTGGCTGTTAAAATGAAAATCAGTGAGTTCACCCGTTGTGGTTGAGCAGGGAGATCAGCCTCTCTTTTGCCCTGGGTAAAAGATAGTAATTCTGTGTGGAAAAGCAAGTATAATCCACTTTTCTGATATTTAGAGGTGATAATGGCCAGGGATAAGGGCTGCACTGTACTAGACACTGTTAAGTTTGTATCTGCCTTGCAGAATACTCATTCATAAAGAAGACAGCAAGACCCAACAGGTGTTAGTACAGAGCTACAAGCACAGGAAAGATGGGCTCATCTTTGCATAAATTAATATTGTAGTGATCATAATTGGCATAAAGGAGGCACTGATCAAACCAGTACCAACAGGCAATAATTCACCAGCATCAAAGCAGCCGGAGGCACGACTCTGTTTCAATAGCGGTAGGGTGCAGACACGTCAGTTGCTCTGCTGCTCTCAGAAGCACAATAAGAAGAATAGTGGTTGCTGCCGTCTCAAACTCTCTTTTCTCCTCCCTTCCACCCCGCTTCCTTTTCTTTCTCTTTCTCTCCTCATGTAGATGCAGTCCACTGACACTTTTGTCCACTTTGATGGAAAGGCTTGGAGCAGAGAATTGATCCTCTTACAGATGAAAAATTCCCATTGGTGTTTGGCTGAGGGAGGGGTCAAGGCCCATTGCCACTTCAGGCAATGGAGTTTTAGCTTACTTTTACACTTTCCTACCAGTTTCTTCAGGTAGAACAGAAATCCATGCAAGCAGCTTCCTGGAGACATCAGACCCCATATATCCTCTTTCTCTAATGATCTAAATTAGCCCTGTCTTTTAAGTTCACTAAATTGCAGAAAGAGCAGGCAGGCCAACTGACTCCTTGTGTCTTCTCCACGTGCCAGATTTCAGAGGGATTTTGGTGTGACTGAGAACTTTCCACTTCTCCTGAAATTTCATTCTTCTCTTCCATTGCCCTGTTATACTTTATTCTGCTTGCCTGCAAATCATGTTTCCAGGTATTTGGGGGAGAGAGCTTTTCAAATAGGATACTTCAATCCTTTCACTTAGCTGGAGAAGGGCCTGATGAAGCAATAAGTCAGATACTACAGCCTGAATCCAGTTGCTGGCATAACTTGCCTGCTACAACAAATTTCTGTGGACTTGCTCCCCTGAGAGTCTCTGGGGAAATACTTGTTTGCCCAGAACTTGAAGTAAGGGATTCTAATTCTGGTACCAAGATGTTGCCATGGTAATATAGAGGAAAAAATATCCTTCCTATTTTTTTTTATGGGTGAAAGAGGGTATGAGAGACAGGTAGATGCTGAGGCATGTAGCTAGGCAGAAAGGAAAGTGTAAGGAAATGATTTTTTTTTAATTTTTATTTTTATCTTGTGAAGGGAGGGGAAGGGAGGGGAAGAGAGGGAAGGGGAGACCAGTCAAAATCAGATTTACTTGAAAATGTTCACTGAAACACTGCCTTCTTCTAAAACCTAGTTTAAGGCAGCATTGCACTCAAGAGAAAGCTGCAGTCATTATGGGTTGTTAGTGCTTCACCATCCCATTGACTAGAGGAAGGCCAGGGCTGGGTATTGTTCTTGTGGGTTTGATGCCTGCTTAGTCTAACTCACTTGCAAAGAGCTCAGGCAACAAAATCCCTCTTTTCTTTGTTTCAACAAAGGAATTACTGTATCTCTATCTATCTGTCTGTCTGTCTGTCTATCTATCTATCTATTTTTTATTTTCCATTTATTACCTGGAAGCTATATTTATCAATCTGAAAATAAACTACTAAGCAGGTTCTCCTTACAGTCTGCAAGTTCTGGTAACTGTTTCCTGCCTCAAACACCCATAAAATTTTTTGGGATGAGGTAAGAATTGATTTGAGCCCACTGGTGTAGAAAGTCAAATTTATACATTTTGATTTTTTTTTTCTACTTTGTTCAAGTGGTGGAAAAATTGCATTTTGCTCATAGCAAGGACTTGGAAAATTAAAAAAAAAGTTGTGTGAGTTCACGTGTACTGGGGGACCACAGAGCTGTTAGATATTATGTTGCTGTAACTTTTATTTGGATGTTTTACTTCAAAACTTTATACTTGTGGGTTTGAAAGATTCCTCCACTTGATTGAATTGAATGGCTCTTAGACTCAATTGATAATGTAAGTTTTGTGTGTGTGCTATGGATACGGATTTCCTATGTCATCCAGTAGGAAACTTTCTGGTCTTCCTGTGCGTGGATTGTGTAAGGGCTATTTTTATGTAGTCTTCCTACCATTGCACTTAAAACACTGTGCAGAAGCAAGAAGAGTTTTCTAAATATGATCTGAACCAGTTTGCCAGTTTTCTTAGTTGTTTTCATAGAGAATTTAAATCTTGGGTCCTAACCAATTTTAACAGTTCTTATGTGATGAGGTCCTGGTCAAACCCAATGACTTAACTAGTCTGTGCATATGCAATGCTGACTGTATAGACTTCTTGTGCCATCTCATTGCAAGGTGGTGTTTCTCATCACGTCCTCTCCTGTGTTAAATAATGTTTCTTTGAGGGATTAAATAACTGGAGGAGGTGGTCAGAGCCTTGCTAGCCCAACTAGACACCCACAAGTCTATGGGGCCGGATGGGATTCATCCAAGGGTATTGAAGGAGCTGGTGGATGTGCTGGCCAAACCCCTTTCCATCATCTTCCAACAGTCCTGGAAGACTGAGGAAGTTCCACTGGACTGGAGGCTGGCTGATGTTGTGCTCATCTACAAGAAGGGTCACAGGGAGGATCCAGGGAACTACAGGCCTGTCAGTCTGACCTCAGTGCCAGGGAAAGTCATGGAGCAGGTGATCTTGAGTGCTATCATGAAGCACATGCAAGAGAATCGGGTGATCAGTCCCAGTCAACATGGGTTCACAAAAGGCAGGTCTTGCCAAACTAACCTGATCGCCTTCTATGACAAAGTGACTCGGCTGCTGGATGAGGGAAAGGCTGTGGATGTGGTCTGCCTGGACTTCAGTAAAGCCTTTGACACAGTACCTCATAGCATTCTGCTTCAGAAACTGTCAGCCTCTGGGCTGGACAGGCGCACACTCTCCTGGGTGGAAAACTGGTTGGATGGCCGGTCCCAGAGAGTGGTGGTAAATGGTGTGAAATCCAGCTGGAGGCCAGTGAGAAGTGGGGTTCCCCAGGGCTCAGTGCTGGGTCCAGCCCTGTTCAATGTCTTTATCAATGACCTGGATGAAGGCATCGAGTGCACCCTTAGCAAGTTTGTGGACGACACTAAGCTGGGTGGAAGTGTCGATCTGCTGGAGGGTAGGGAGGCTCTGCAAAGGGATCTGAACAGGCTGGACCACTGGGCTGAGGCCAATGGCATGAGGTTTAACAAGGCCAAATGCCGGGTCCTGCACTTGGGGCACAACAACCCTGTGCAGTGCTACAGACTGGGAGAAGTCTGTCTAGAAAGCTGCCTGGAGGAGAGGGACCTGGGGGTGTTGGTTGACAGCCGACTGAACATGAGCCAGCAGTGTGCCCAGGTGGCCAAGAAGGCCAATGGCATCTTGGCTTGTATCAGAAACGGTGTGACCAGCAGGTCCAGGGAGGTTATTCTCCCTCTGTACTCGGCACTGGTGAGACCACTCCTTGAATACTGTGTTCAGTTCTGGGCCCCTCACCACAAGAAGGATGTTGAGGCTCCGGAATGAGTCCAGAGAAGAGCAACAAAGCTGGTGAAGGGGCTGGAGAACAGGCCTTATGAGGAACGGCTGAGAGAGCTGGGGTTGTTTAGCCTGGAGAAGAGGAGGCTGAGGGGAGACCTCATTGCTCTCTACAACTACCTGAAAGGAGGTTGTGGAGAGGAGGGTGCTGGCCTCTTCTCCCAAGTGACAGGGGACAGGACAAGAGGGAATGGCCTCAAGCTCCGCCAGGGGAGGTTTAGGCTGAACATTAGGAAAAAAATTTTCATGGAAAGGGTCATTGGGCACTGGCACAGGCTGCCCAGGGAGGTGGTTGAGTCGCCTTCCCTGGAGGTGTTTAAGGCACGGGTGGATGAGGTGCTGAGGGGCATGGTTTAGTGTTTGATAGGAATGGTTGGACTCGATGATCTGGTGGGTGTCTTCCTACCTGGTTATTCTATGATTCTATGATTCTATGGTAACACAGGACAGAATTAAATTAGATGCTGTGATGAAGGGTATAAATACAAAATGCAAGCAGACCAGACACTTCTTTGGGGACTAGCCTGACAAAAAAAAAAACGAGGGCTACTATTTAAAATGAATGAATTGTCAGTTCAATGATATTGCCACAGGTGTCTGTGTTACAGGGTACAGACACAAAGCAATTTCTTCCACAGCAAAGAGGTTATTTTTGCCACTTTTCACTGTATTGAAGAGACCATATAAAATTTTGCACATTCAGTTTTGGACTCCGTTTTCCAAAAAGAAATTTCAGATGACATGGAGCTCGGACTAAAAGGATTTCGGTTAAAAGGATAAGTTTCAAGAGTATGACCCAGAAAGGACTTAGTCCCCTCTGTTCTCTTAGGTTTAATGAGGAAAAATGATTGACATTAAAAACAAAAAAGAGGAAGACAATATGTTGTTAATGACACCTGTGTTGGCAACTTGAATATTAAGACAACAGGAAAAATTAACAGAGCATTTTCAGAGAGTAGTTGAGCTATATGTTTAGGGTTAAGGGTGTTTGTTTTGCCAGATGTGTGAAGATACATAATACCTGGCATAGGGTTAAAGAAAAAACCCTTTCTTAGATACATCAGTTAGACACTTTTAGAAAATGTAACATGTATTTTGGATCTGATACCTGTAAACTCAGACACTGCTATAAAAGCTCAGAAACAGAGAGAAACAACATATTTGAAAAGTCATCCATAATTTTTTTTAGAAGAAGTTTGGTAAATAAAGAAGAATTGGAGCTGACATCTCCCTTTGTTCTGAGGAAGCTGAACCTTATTTATTTTCCCCCAGCATTTTGACCTTTGTATAAATTACCACACCACCCAAAAATCATTAGAGGATACAGATGTATTATCTTGAGGCTCTGTCAGATATCTTAGAAAAAGGAACGTAAGCACGTGAATTTATGATCCTTTGTTTTCTGAGCTTTCAGTGAAAACAAAATACAGCTATACGTTTGTGCATACTGAAGTTGAGTAGTTTTATGATGCAGATTTGTAGATTTTTTTCCGCCCAGCTGCAAGCATGAAGAGAGGAACAGTGCTATGGACAGATTTTGCATGCAAATCTCAGTTCCACTACTCAGTCCGCATGTCTGTATTACAATTGACCTCTACTTTTTAGGAAGCTCTGAACTGGTTTGAGAAACTAGATATGGAAATGAACTGAACACCTACATTTGAAAGCTCAAAAGTACAAACGAACTTTGTCCTTGACTTTACTCCACAAGACATTTGAGATCTTGCAGGGTTGTTGGATATGCATTTATAAAAAGCAGAACTTATTTTGTAATGTTCAGGAGCAAAACTATCATTTTGACCTAAATTAGCTGAAGTTACGGGTGTCTGATTTTGACTGTTGTAGAAATGCAGATACCAGCTATGATTTTAAATCCTCTGTCCAGATTCATAATCTCCATTCTAATGGGATAATTGAACAGCAGCAGGCTTATCAGAAGCTCATGTTTAATGACCAGTTGATTAAGTTCACCATTCATCTCTTTAGCATAAAAATGCAAACATAAAACCCTGCATACTGCTTTGGAAAGTGGGAGCTCCGTCTGGTGGACATGCAGTCTCAGGAAGTCCCACCACACTGTTGGAAATGAAGGTGAAAGGAGTGTCCAGAGACTGTGAGCATGACTGGGAATGTTTTGGAGTGTCATCGTTCATTTGTGAGCTCTCAGCTAGGTGATATGAGTATCCCCAAAATTCTGAGAAACAGTACCATCCTTTGTGTCCCCTCATGGCTGCTGTAAGCAGTGTTGTCACCTAAATTTATGTACTGTGCGCCGATGTCAGGCCCTAGAGATGCATTTTCAAGTCTGTTTTAAAGTTGTTTTAAAATCAGCTGGTCTTACTTTATGTCTTCTAAACATACAGTATCTGTAGATAATTAACTTACTGTAAAAAGGCAGTCATTACAGAAAAGCTAGAAGGCACATTCCTTCCTCAGGCTAGGTCTGACATGGGGTCTGCTGAAGTCTCATCAGGCCATCATGTAATTTATTTTTAATTTACTGAACATGTTGCCTCAAGATCACGTTATTGCTAGGAAATCTGAGGTGATGTATGTCATGCCTGAGCAATTTCCACACAAACTTGCTGCAGACACATTGTGATGTTATGATCATTGATAAGAAAGAGGCAGACCCCTCCTAAGGCAGTGCGTCTCTCAGGCTTCCTGTGCTGAGTGATGAACAGGGATACAGTAGAATTGAGGATTCTCTTCAAAGTTTTCCCTTCAAAGCCATCTCCTGAAATGTCAGGCACTAAAACTTGCCTTATTGACAGGAGTGCTGGCAATTTTCCTGAGCCCTAGGGGCCTTGGCCAGTAGACACAGATGTTATCTTTATAGCAGGGAGTACAAATGACAAAACCAATGAGGCTGAACACATGTATTAGAGCTCTGCCTGATGGAACCCAGGATGCATCACCGCCCAGAAAGAGACTCGGAAGCTCAATGACTCATGTCTCACTTATGGGATACTCTGTGATCCCAGAGCACCAAGTGTTACTGGCAGGTTCTGCCCTGTAGAGGCTTCCCCTCATTTATTTCAACATTAGGCTTTAAAAAACTCCAAAGCAAAGCTAACTAAAACCAAAAAACTCACCCATGTCAAAACAAAAGGAAACATCCCTAAAAATGTCTTGTGGGTGTTTAAGGAGAAGAAAGTGTCTTGGGAATAAGTTTGCAGAAGGCAATTAACAAAGAATAGGGAGGTGAGCATAGCAGGTCCTGAGGAAGACCCTACTGGATCACGAAAGCCTCAGTGAGCAATAAAAAGATTGTTTTAATCAAAGACACAGTGAGAAGAGTTTAGGTAAGTTGGAAGCAACAGAGAACTTGTATTGAATTTACATTGAAGTGAATTTATTTGAAGAAATAAGGATAGATATGAAGCTGAGCTACCCTAATTGTGGGTCCAGTCACTGAGTTTATCAGTAACATTCTTCCCCTCCCTCCTTTTGCAGGTTTATCATTTTTGTACATTTTGACTAAAATGACAAAGGTCCTCAATGACAGCAGGCATCCAGCTACCCTTTCTCATGTTTCATTCTTTTGCTGGATTATTAAAGATGATAACCGGACCATAAATATTGATAATCTCTTCCTGGAATGTCCTGAGGGGTTAACAAACAAATACTGTGGTCTGCTAAGGTGATTCCTAATGAATGCAAGGACTTCTTCGTGTCTTTCCTTGAAAAGGAGCACATGATAAGGGAAGTGGCTTGTGTGTGTTTCTAATAACATTAAAGGCTATTAGAAAATATCTTGAAGTAGCCTGTTTTGAGTTGCATTTTGAAGGTTTTGTCTCCCTCATCTGTAGCAAAATTCATTCAATTTGGCAGTTATGATAGGAAGAATAGATAGCAGACTTTGAGCAATAAGTGTTTAATGTTAGCATCTGTGTTTTCTCAGCCTCATGCTGACACTTGATCTGTAAAAGAAATGCTGGCTTTACAAAGATCTAGAACCCTAATGCCCTGAGAATTTATTTTTCCAATTTCAACAAGCACACAAAATTCAAGAGAATACAACATTTGTATTTCAAAATTTTTTTTGCATAAGGAGGGCAAGAAAACAGACAGGAAATACTTTTAGCGTTGACAAAACTGAGCACATTGTTACATTATTCCTATTATGTTCTCCTGGCATACTTTCATGATAATACTTCTTAGTGTACAGGCAACAGCAGGATCGCTGCGTGGCCACATTTCTGTGGAGTAATGGTGCTTGTGATGTATTGGCTTCAAATCCACTTTATTAAATTTCTTCTCCTGACTCAGCTCCTCAGATGGTGAAAACAATTGTATACTTGGCAGAGCAAGGATATATAATTATAAGTTGTTACAATATTTTTAAGTCAGAAAAGAAAATGGAGCCACATGTGTACTCCTTGATGTAAATTACTGACTTGCACTGTCTTCTACTTTCACTTTACCCTCTTGGCCAACTGATAACGCTGTTTGACAATATACTGTTGAGGACCTTTGGTCTGCCACCTTAGAGGAAGTGGGGGATAGCACTTCAAATTGCAGCACGGATGTAAAGATTACTGATGGGTTAGAAAATTCAGTGAGTAGTCACTTAGGAAGTGAGACTATTCCCCTCAGGAGTGTAGCGGGATCAACAGCCCAGCTGAAGTGCATCTATACCAATGCACACAGCATAGGCAGTAAACAAGAGGAACTAGAAGTAATTGTAAGGCGAGGAGACTGCGACATAATTGCCATCATGGAAATGTGGTGGGATGACTCGCATAACTGGGGTGCTGCTATGACTGGCTATAAACTCTACAGGTGGGATAGACAAGGAAGGAGAGGCTGTGGGGTAGCCCTCTGTGTTAGAGAGTGTTTTGATACCCTAGAGTTTAATAACAGTAATGATAGGATTGAGTGCTTATGGGCAAAAATCAGCGGAGCATCTATCAAGGCAGATACCATGACGGGAGTCAGCTATAGACCACTCCCAGCCAGGAAGAAGAGTCTGACAAGTTACTGGGAGAAGTCTTGTGATCTCTCACCCTTGTCCTTACAGGGCACTTGAACTTGTCAGGTGACTGACAGAAGTATAATACAGGAGAGAGGAAACAGTTTAGTAGTTTTCTGGAGTGTGTGGAAGATAACTTCCTGACACAACTGGTGAGGTAGCCAACTAGGAAAGGTGCCCTACTGGACCTGCTGTTTGTGAACAGAGAAGGACTTGTGGGAGATGTGACTGTTCGAAGATGCCTGGGGCATAGCAATCATGAGGTGATAGAATTCTTAGTTCTAGGAGAAGTGAACATGAGCCAGCAGTGTGCCCAGGTGGCCAAGAAGGCCAATAGCATCTTGGCCTCTATCAGAAACAGCGTGGCTAGCAGGACCAGGGAAATGATTCTACCCCTGTACTCAGCACTGGTGAGGCCGTGCCTTGAATACTGTGTTCAGTTTGGGGCTCCTCACTACAGGAAAGACATCAAGGTCCTGGAGCATGTCCAGAGGAGGACAACGAAGCTGGTGAAGGGGCTGGAGAACAGGCCTTATGAGGAGCGGCTGAGGGAACTGGGGTTGTTTAGCCTAAAGAAAAGGAGGCTGGGAGGAGACCTTATCAGTGTCTACAACTGCCTGAAAGGAGGTTGTAGAGAGGTGGATGTTGGTCTCTTCAACTAAGAGATAGGTGATAGGATGAGAGGGAATGGCCACAAGGTGCACCAGGGGAGGTTCAGATTGGACATTAGGAAAAACTTCTTCACTGAAAGGGTTATCAGGCACTGGCAGAGGCTGCCCAGGGAGGTTGTTGAGTCACCATCCTTGGAGGTATTTAAAAGACAGGTAGATGAACTGCTTAGAGGTGTGACTTAGTGGTAGGTAAGGTTGGACCTGATGAACTCAAAGGTCTTTTCCAACCTAGGGATTCTATGATTCTATGAATTCCTAATCATATTTGATTAGATAACCATCAAGTATGGCCCAGTTTGGACACAGAACCATGTACATACAAAAAAGATTATTGCTGCCTTAAAATTTTCCAATCTAAGCATCACTGAGGAGGCAATGAGAGGTGGTATTACCATAACTAGGTAACAGTGTAGGAATAAACTATTTCAGCAAGTTACTACTCTATTAGTCTACCTAGTTTGGAATTTATCATCTTATTGTCACAGAAATTACACTAAATAAAACACAGCTGTAGAAAAAGCCTAACTTAGATGTTGGTGAGGATTTTAGGTGGGACTTATGCCATCTGTGTCAGTAGGGATGATTTTCTTCTCTACCTAGCTAAAATAATTGTATTTGCTTGTGCCAAGGTAGTAGTAGTTTGCACTCCATGCTCCAGTTTAAAAGTGTTATGCGATGATAGAAAATTACCAGTGTATCCATGTGGCAGATGAAGCGTGCAGGCCTGGGTTAGGGTTAGGTAGTGAAGGTAATGAAGGTACTGAAGGTAATGGTGGGCTCTCAAGAGTGCTGGCAGTGACAGCGTGTTAAGTGAGTCAACAAGCAACAGGCTAAGAAGTCTGAACTTTAGGTCGCTTCACTCCTGCTCGCTGGTGCTTCCTGTCAGGAGAGATTGCTTGTTTCTAAGGACCCAGATCCCAAATGCCTCAGATGAAATGTTGTAGTAGGCGTATTTTCAAATAGGTCAGCCACCGTGACCTGGACTGTTGTTTAACTGTGGTTCAACATGATCAAAAAGATGAGTAGGAGGGGATGCAGCTAATGTGCTGGGTGACCTTCACTGAGTAATTTAACACCGTTTCATCTCTATTTCCTGTAATGTGAAATGAAGATTGCTACACACATCTCTAAAATTGCTGTTTAAGTTTCTGGATATGATCTATTATTTAAATGTAGATGATTACTTTCTCAGATGGTCTGTCTGATTTATACTACACTTCTAGTCTGGGGAAAAGGAGTCAAAGTATGCTTAGTGAAATGGTACTCCTCTTCTGATGCAAAGTAAGAAACTATTGGAAATTGATAGAACATCGAAGTTCCCTACTCTCAGAACTGATCAGACAGTTATTTTTAACTGTGTACTTTAAGCAACAAAACTGGGTTTTGCAGGTCTTTGTAAAATAAATTACAATTACTTTAGCCACACTACTGGGAGTGGAAAATGGATGTAAGATACATCTCAACTTC